>NC_134225.1:7211296-7531231 GCF_965140235.1 Caretta caretta
GTGTCTTACTTATTGCATTGTCATTTCTGGGGGGACAGGTGTATTTTTCTTGAAAGAAATGACAAAGAAAAATTGGCCATGCTTTATATTAAGGTCTCTTTTAAAACATGTATTAGTTAATAGTTTAAAAAAAATAGATTATTGTCATTTGTTATGGAGTCCAACAGACCAGTAGGTTGCTTATAACACCATCAACCAAACTGGTGATAACCGCCACCAATACATGTCTGTAACACGCTTATAACATCCGTTAACCATTTATAAACAGAACCTTAGAAAATGCAGCCAAAACATTTAAAAGGCCAAATTCAGCTCTCAGTTACATCAGCTTGAATCTGCAGTAACTAAGACCCAGATCCTCCAAGGTGTTTTGGTGCCAAACTCGAAGGTAATATAACTCCCACGCCTGGGCCATTTGCACAAAGGCCCCTTTACACTGCTTTGGCGGGCCAGACTGCTTTGGCAGGCCAGACTGATGTAAAGCAGCTTTAGGTTATGCCTTCACTGCAGTGTTAGCCCTAGGTATGTCTTGAGTGTGGCCCCAACCCAATTCCTGTCCACACACACAAATCTCTCGCTCAAGTTGAGCAGCGTTTTCAACTTGACCTATGTGGCCCGTCAGTGGGAGGAGGGGTTTGAGGCTAAAGTGTTGTCGATTCTCAAGCTAGTAATGCAGGGGACTCAGCTACAGGCTACAGCTCTGGGTTGGTTCAGTGTTGTTTCCAGTGTGGCTGGAGCTTGTAATTCGAGTGGAGTAACTCGCGATAACTTTTGCAGTGAAGACAAACCCTGAGTATAAACAGGATCAGAATCATACCCAATAGCTCTTGTCCTTGGTAGCATTGTCCCAACATTTGGCGTGTTTTTTTAGGAAGTGGATGCTGCCTACATGAAAAAAGTGGAGCTTCAAGCAAAGGTGGATTCCCTCATTGATGAGATAAACTTCCTGCGAGCTGTCTATGAAGCGGTAAGGCTCCTATTCAGAGGCTCCTTCCCATGGGACCACATTGCTCTTTCCCCAATGACAATGTTGTAATCGAAAGACCTGTCACATTTTTCTCTGCATGATGCAACTCCTGGAATGATTCAGGTCATGAGTGGAATACTATGTCCAGTGTTGTGTTACCTACAGGAACTAGCTCAGGTGCAAGGACAGATCAGAGACACCAACGTCATCCTGCAAATGGACAACAACCGAGATTTGGACCTGAACAGCATCATTGCCGAGGTCAAAGCTCAGTATGAAGACATTGCTAACAGGAGCCGGGCTGAGGCGGAGGCTTGGTACCAAAGTAGGGTGAGTCATCATGCCGCTAAGGAGCGTATAAGAGTAGACTGAGAATTCTCCTCAGAGGTCGCTGTGACCTAGTGCTTTGAAGCCATAGCACTCAAAGCACTTGGCAAAAGAATGCCGGCTTCTTATCACCACTTCAGAGATGGGGAAACGGAGTGGGAAAGTGACCTGCCCAAAGTCAACCAGGAGATCAGTGACAGCGCTAGGCATAGAACCCAGTTCTACTGATTAATTTAACCACAAAATGATCCGTCCTCACCTTCTTAAATAATAATAGTGCCTAGCATAGGGAACTGTACCTTTAAGAGTTTAGTCTCCTGAGGGCTGCAATACCTTGGTCTAATTTCAGTTGTTTAATGAATGTTGGGTGTGGCTGGTGGCCTGTGATATACAGGCGGTAAGGCTATATGATTTTGTGGTCCTTTCTGGTCTTAAACTCTGTGACTCTGTAAATCTAAGAGGCTCTGGCAAGACCCAGTTGGAACTGGTGTAGCACCAGCTAGCTCTTATCCATAGCTTTTCATCCATACATTGCATAGGGCTTTATAATAGATGGGGAAACTGAGGCACGGATAGGCCAAATGCCTTGCCCAAGGTCCCACAGCAAGGCAGTGGTAGAGATGGGAATAGAACCAAGTTCTCAGCCAGTCTCTTATGTTCTCAATGACAATAGCTCTGTCAGTCTAGTACACTGTGACCACAAGTCAGGTTTTCCAGGGGAGGTTACCCATGGTGCTCCTCGGCATATCAAGCCATCCTAATCCCATCAGCCTCAACTTCCACAGTTGTGCTCTCATTTTCTGGGGTCAAAATATGATTCCCTTGGAATATCCTTACATGATACCTATGGATAAGTGAGGGGACCCATATGGATTTTCTAATGTTGGTCATATCACTGCTTAGTAACTGTTATTAAAGTATTTGTTCACGTGGGCCTAAAAGTGTGCTCAATGCATTATGAAACAAACTTAAAGACTGGCTGGAGAAATTCTGATGGAGCTATAGTCCTTTGGACTAAGCCATCCAGCCAAAATCAAAACACTTCACAAAATCAGGTCAAGTTCACCCGAATTTTGTTTCGGAAGAAAACCGAGGGGAAAAAAGTTTGAGTATGTTCAGAATGAAACATTTCAATTATTTTTTCCTGGAGAAAGGGCTTTTCATTTCAATTTTTAAAATGAGATAATATATTACAAAAGAAACAGTTGGAAATCAAAATGAAATGTTTGGATTGTTCAAAAACAAATGTTTCAATCATCCCCAAACAATATTTTTTTTGAATTTGCCTTCACGGAGAATTACAAATTTTGAAACCTCAAATCTTTCATGAAATGAAGCTTCCATCCACTGCCCAATGGTAATAAAGACAGAGGATAAAATTTTCAAAACTTTCAATGATCACTGATAAAGTTTGCAGATGACACAAACTGGCAGAGTGGTAAATAATGAAGAGGAGAGGTCACTGATTCAGATGGCTTGGTAAACTGAGCGCAAGCAAACACATGTGTTTTAATGTGGCTAAATGTAAATGTGTAAATGTAAAGGTGTAAATTTTTAATGGTGAGTGTAATTAACTATTGATACAATTTACCCAGAGTCGTGGTGGATTCTCCATCACTGACCATTTTAAAATCAAGATTGCATGTTTTTCTGAAAGATCTGCTCTAGGAATTATTTGGGGGAAGTTCTGTGACCTGTGCTATAGAAGAGGTCAGACTAGATGATCACAGTGGTCCCTACTGGCTGTAGAATCTATGACTCTATGATCTGAATATCTCACACGCATTGGTAAACATTTCCTTTGATATTATGCTGACAGCTGGTTGGACAGCAGTTTTTTCCATCTCCCGATCTAGTTCCTCCTCCAATTTATTTATTTATTTATTTAAAATATGAATTTTTTTTGAAAAATGTTAAAATTAGGATAATTTTCAACAGCGTAAAAAAAATCATCCAAGTGGTAGAAAAAAGGAGGGAAAATTGCATCCAATTTTTTCCCAATTTGAAATTGGGAAATTGGAAATTTGAAACATGTCTTCAACTCCAGTTATGAAAATCTTTTCTAATGACCTTATGGCTTGTGTCTTTCAGTATCAAGAGCTTCAGGTCACAGCCACGACACATGGTGAAGACCTGAAGGTCACCAGGAATGAGATCTCTGAAGTGAGTCGGGTGATCCAGAGGCTGAAAGCTGAATTAGATAGTGTGAAAAAACAGGTGGGAAAGATCTTAATATGGAATTGACATGATTTATGGTGTTTATTACATACTATTTTAATGAGCTCTGTGACCTTGTGAGAGATACCTACTCTCTGTGTTGCCAACTCTTGTGATAGCTGGTGTTTTTCTTAAAGCCCCGGCTCTTTAAGTCTAATTATTTGTTGAGAATCTCAACTTATATTTATTTATTTACTTATTTTGTTTTTTAATTAAGTTTCTAGCTCTCATGGTTGCAGAGTAAAGCTTGGAAATGAGTCTCCATCGTGTCATAAAGGTTCAAAAACCTGGACACACACAAAAACGTATGATTTTAAAGCCAGTCTTATGATTTTGTGGATTTTTAAATGGTTGGGGTTAGAAATACTGGATTTCTGGTATGTAAGGAGCTGCTAAGTCAAAGGATTCTGTTTAAGCTCTCTAGGCCAAATCCTCATGTAGCTAGGTATACTTGGGTCCTGCCTCAGTGCAGAGGGCTGGACTAGATGACCTCTTAAGGTTTCTTCCAGCCCTATATTTCTGTGATTTTTTTGACTCATTGAAATCAATCGAGCTGCAGTGATTTATACCAGCTGAGGATATGGCCAATTATATTTAAGTGCAAAACTATTCTGACATTTCAAGGCATCTTGGAATAGTCACAGGTATCTCAAACAGTGCTGTCTGGCATTCTGAAAGGAATGTCATTTGGTATGGAATAAAACATGCTCTCCTCCATGACCCGGATTGGTATGTCACCATTAAAACCAATAATAAATATCAGAACTCCTGGAAACTGCTTAATTCAGTCAGTTATATATGCAGGATCTGACCCTTACAACAGTAAGGAATGTAGGGTAAACCTGTCAAAAGCACCTAAAGGCAAAAATTTCCGAAGTGTCTAAGTAAGTTAGAAATTTAAATCTCATTTTCAAAAGTGGCTTAGGCACTTAAAGAGGCATTATCAAATGAGCCCAGGCGCCTAACCCTTATTGAAGTGGAAGTTAGGAGTGTATGTACCTTTTTGGATCTGGGCCTACATTCCTTTTGAAAATGGGACTTAGGCTACTAAATCAGATACTTTTGAGAATTTTATCCATAGTACTTTCTACCCTAAGGGTATGTCTACACTTACCATGGATCAACGCTGCGGCAATCAATCCACTGGGGGTCGATTTAGCAGGTCTAGTGAAGACCTGCGAAATCGACCACAGATTGCTCTCCCATCGACTCCAGTACTCCACTGGAACAGGAAGCGTAAAGTAAGTTGACGGGAGAGTTTCTCCAGTCGACCCAACGCGATGTAGACACCGCGATATAGACACCACAATTATTCACATAGCTGGAGTTGCGTAACTTAGGTCGACTTAACTCCATAGTGTAGACCTGCCCTAAGAATTTCAATGGAACTACTCCCAGTCGTAAGCCTTCTGTTTGCAGGTGTTTCTCTGTCAGGACCTTAGAGATATTTCATAGAAGGCTGAGAAATCAGGGACGAAAATGGTTTAAGAGTTGAGTGCCCATGTTCTTCCTTCTATCTTGCAAAGAGAGAAAGAAATCCAAGGGGCTAGAAATCCACGAACTACATAGCTTGCCCTTTGGGTGACACTGGCTGCTGGACACTCAGGCCTGATCTACACTAGGATTTTACATCGGTATAATTACATCTCTCCGGAGGTGTGAAAAATCCAACCCCTTGAGAGACATAGCTATTCTGACCTAACCACTAGTGTAGACAGCACTGGATTGACGGAAGAATTCTTTCATCGCCCTAGTTACCGCCTCTCAGAGAGGCGGATTAACTACAGCGACAGGAGAACCCCTCACGGTAGCATAGGTTGCTTCGGCTCTGAAGTGCTACAGCGGCACATACTCTTAGGTTTATTAATTCAAACCTTGACTTGACGCAAAAGCATGCCTTGTGATTTCAATTACTACTAAAGCGACGAATGACAGATATACAGGAAAAAGACAATGGCCAGTTGCCTTCTCTTGTGGCGTAGGGGGTCCTGCTGGATTTCTTCTATGTACCTCCGACTACCCCTTACAGTCTACCACATTTTAGACACATCCAAATTACAAATCCATCAGTTCTCTTTCCATCACCATCCAGTACAGTATTACATGTTTTATGCAACACATGCAGGATGCCTGTGCAAGCTTCTGTTTGCAGGACTTTTGCCGCCCACACTGTTTTCATTTGATTATTGCTCTTTTCCAGGTGGTTCGTTACCACTGATCACACGCTGATCATGCACACGTACACAGGTTACTATCCTCTTTACTCAATACCATGGACTTTCTCCTGTTTTTCTCTGACTGCCCCTTGGCAGCACATATTTTATAGCCATTGTGGCCCAATTTAGGCACATCCTATGGTCAAAACATCACCCACAGAGGAACCTTCAAAATATCACTTAAGCAAGCTTATAAAAGAAACAACTCCAAATCCAAACAAAGGGTAGGGTGAGTCAGCATAAGTATCATCTCCAGACTCATTCCGCAGACATGAATGAGCCTTATCACAATTCCCAGTACTAGAATCTCATGATTTGTCCCTTACAGATTGCAGGGCTGCAAACGGCCATTGCCGATGCTGAGCAACGCGGGGAGCTGGCCCTCAAAGATGCCCAGGGTAAGCTTGCTGATCTTCAGAACGCCCTTCAGACCACCAAGGATGAACTGGCTCGTTTGCTGCGTGATTATCAGGAGCTGATGAACGTCAAGCTGGCCCTGGATATTGAGATTGCCACCTACAGGAAACTGCTGGAGGGAGAAGAATGCAGGTAGATGCAATACACAAATAGTGTGTGGTAATTATGGGGCCGGATCCTCAGCTGGAATAAATCAACAAAGTTTCTGCCCATGAGGCTGGGTTGCTTCCAGACTAGCTCCCCACATTCTCTGTTCCCCTGGTGTCTTCCCAATAAAAGTCCAGGCGGGGAACGTTGGCCCTTTGATTCTTGTTCCACTGATCATGAGATGTTGGGTTCGTATGAAAATTTTGGGTGCAGAGCCCTTGAAAATCTGCCCCTGAGATCTTTTGCAAATTTTGTCATAATTAGTGTGAATGAGAATCAGACCCCTTGTCCTTTTGGGAAGCATTTACGCCCTCTATATTTCAAAGTTTAGTAATTGTATTATAGTGATTTATGGGGTGATTTACATTAATTACTTTTCTTTCCCCGACAGGATGTCTGGAGAATATGCTGATCCTGTGAGCATCTGTAAGTATCTCAAGGATTCACTTTCATTTGTCAGAATTAGAGCTGGTCTGAAAATGAAGCAGTGTGCGTATTTTTGATATTTGGCCAAAATAGCAAAAAACAAAATATTTCAGCCAAAACCTGAAAAAATTCAATTCAGAAATGCCACCACAGTGCCTCGGGGAGTTGTAGTTTGGGTGTCTCATACATCCACTCTCTTGTATAGGCGGGGGTCCCTAGTCAGACTACATTTCCCATGATGCACCATGGTCTCCCCTCTTGGTGAACAGAGGCTGTGCATTATGTCCTTGGCCATGATGCATTATGGGAACGGTTGCCCAGCTGTGGAGCTTGGCCCATAGAGGGGAATGGGGACATGAGGCACATGTCCGAATTACAACTCCCATGAGGCACTTCATTAGCATTTCTGAATTGCAATACTTAGGTTTTCAGGCATTTGGTTTTTCAAAGAAAAATTGCAATTTTCCAAGGAAAAATTTCATTTGGTCAAAACCCCAAATTTCCTTCATAAAACAGTGGTAGAAAATTTCCAGCCAGCTTAGTTAGATGTAACACCAGAATTTGTCTCTCTTTGGAAATCACAAGCTGCTTTCTGAATAACCAGAGGGATCTTTTTCTTGCAGCTGTGGTCAACAGCACCACGAGCGTAGCTGGCAGCGGTGGCGGAGTTGGAAGCAGATATGTCCTTGGTGGAGGAGGTGGAGGTCGTGGAAGTGGCCTCAGTCTTGGTAGTGGAGGAGGCAGTTTCGGCCTTGGAATTGGCAGTGGGAGTGGTTTTGGAATTGGTGGCAAAAGTGGGATCAGTGTTGGCGGAAGTGGGATTGGTTTAGGAGGAAGCGGTTTTGGCTATGGAGGGGGGGTCACTTCGGGAGGGGGAAGCAGCTCTAGTGTAAAATATATCTCGACATCCTCTTCATCAAGCAAAAAATTAATTAGATAGAGCGTAAAAACTCAACTCAGGGACCTTTGAATTAACCCCGGTTTTTGCTGCTTGGCGACGGGAATTCCCACCCCACCTTTCAACATTCATGGGGAAAAAACCCCTCATCTTGGGACAAAATTTTGCCCTCAGTTGCACTGAAGTCAATAGGTCTGAATGGGAGTAACTGAGAGAGTAGAGATGGCATCTGACCCATTGCTCATTGGGAAACTGAGAGAACTGTAGCAGCGCGGATATACTTTCCTATAGCTTTGCCTCATTCAGGACTTGGCTCTGTAGTCAATTGCACCAATTTTAGTCCAGTGTAGTGCCCGGGGGCCTGATTCTCCTCTCCCTTATGTTTGTCCTGCACTGGTGTAATTCCATCAAGTCCGATTCTCCGTTGCCCTGCCGTGGTGCAATGTGTGTGTGTGAGACTCCCCATAAATAACTGCGCAGGATAGCAGAGAATCAGGCCCGTTGACGAACTCCTGACTTACACCAGTGTAAGTGAAATCAGAGGCAGGCCCTACGTTTTCAGTGTTCTGGTTGCTGTGGATGTCCAAGGTTATTTCCAAACTCATGAAGTAACCCTGGGTTTTTCCACTCCGCCACTTTCTCCTGAATTTCACTGCATCAGCTCATATGTGTTTCAGGGCTTGGTCAGGACAAGGAATACGGTGAATTGTCCTGGCTTTCCGCAGAGGGCATGAATCCCACCCATTTAGCATCGTGAACGTTAATAGAGGCCCTGAGTCAACGTGTCCCTCCTATTTCCTTTCCGCGGGCCCGCTCCTGTGTGATGTTCATAAAATGCCTCATTCTTGTTAAAGGACCGGCTGCTTTTCACTCTGTGCATCACCAATAAACTGCATTGTGTCATTAACGTCACACGGCTGAGTTTTTAAACTAGGCTCTTGCCTTAAACTCCTGGTTGGGTTCGTCTTTTGTTGCGGGACTGCGGTAACTGAGAATTAGGCTCACACCCTTGATGTACTAGGTGACTCAGTCTTTGCCGAACTTCCATTGGACTTTGCAGGTATTATTTTTGGCTTCCATATCCACTAAAAACATATGAAGATGGATGACAATAAAGAATCATAGGATCAGAAGGGCTCGCCAGGGTCATCTCGTCTAACGCCCTGCCAAGATGCAGGATTTGTTGCGTCGAAAAATTGTTAATAGATTGTTAACTACAGCTGGGAAAAAATTGTCCTATATTTTTTTCCCGGTGAAAAATGACGATTTGGTGACACTGAAACATTTTGCAAATTTGTGTTGGTTTCACCAAATTGTTTTGGTAAAAATAAAAATGTTTCCTTTTGCCATTTTGGAAACAAAACCTGCTGACGTTTTTGGTCCCAAATGGCTTGTCACTTCAAAAGTTTATTGGCTAAAAATCAAAAATGTTTACAAAGGGTCAAAACGGAAATGAAACATATAGAGCTAAAATGTTTTGGTTTTGAAATGATTTGCTTCCCCCCAGGGTTTAATTTGCCAAAAATGTCCCAAAAAATGATCATTCTTGGTTCCAGCCAAAGCAATTTTAATATTTTTTTATGGAACTGCCCGATAAAAGTCCGTTATTTGCACAGCTCATCTCTTAAGCCTCAGAACCCCGGACTTCCTGCCAAGTGAACAGCTATGGGCTAGAGATCGTCAGCTGGCATAAATCAGCATAGCTTCTCTGGAATTAATGGCGCTACGCTGATTTATACCCGTTAAGAATCTGCCGCCCCAGATGCGTATCCACACTTATTTGTGCTAGCGTGCAGGAGACAAAGTAGCAAAATTGATGCTGCATAAGAGATGGCTTTGGGACATGGAATAATAGAAATTGTCCGTGGTCAAAACCATCTTTTCTACCCCATGTCTCTCTATGGGTTTCCTGGGGACAGGAGCAGCAAGTTGTATGGGCCCGTGGTGCCCGTGCTCCAGGGATATTCAGAGCACAGGGCCCCGGCTCCACCAATGTTAGGGGCCAGGTCTCTCCCGTGGCCCCACCTGCAGCCCCTAAACACCTCCCACAGAGTGTCTCGCACCCCCCTCTGGCAGTGGCTCCTAGGCAGGGGGCCGGGGGTCTCCACAAGTCGCTGGGTATGGGCTCTGGGCTGGGGGTTGGGGTGCAGGAGGGGGTGCGGGCGCAGGCTCTGGGCAGGGGGTTGGGGTGTAGGAGCGGGTTTGGGGTTCAGACTCTGGGAGGAAGTTTGGGTGCGGAAGAGGGTTTGGGGTGCAGGCTCTGGGCAGGCGGTTGGGGTGTAGGAGCGGGTTTGGGGTTCAGACTCTGGGAGGAAGTTTGGGTGCTGAAGGGGGTTTGGGGTGCAGGCTCTGGGCAGGGGGTTGGGGTGTAGGAGCGGGTTTGGGGTTCAGACTCTGGGAGGAAGTTTGGGTGCGGAAGGGGGTTTGGGGTGCAGACTGTTGGAGGGAGTTTAGGTGCAGGAGGGGGTGAGGGGTGCAGGCTTTAAAAGGACCCAGTGGCCCCCGCCACCACTACCGACAGTGCAGCGAGGCTAAAGTGACTTCCTGCCCACCGTCGCTCGGCGCAGCACGCCACTCCCAGAAGCGGCCGGCATGTCCCTGCGGCCCCTGGGAGGTGTGTCTCCACATGCTGCCCCAGCCCGAAGCGCCGACCCTGCCTTTGGAACTGCAGCCAATGGGAGCTGCGGGGGCGGTGCCTGTGGGTGGTGGCGCGTGGAGACCCCCGGCCCCCTGCCTTGGAGCCGCTGCCAGAGGGGGGTGCTGGTCACTTTCAAGAGCCGCCCGAGGTAAGTGCTGAACCCCCTCCCCCCGCACTCCAGCCCTCTGCCCCAGCCCAGAGCCCAAACCTCACACTCAAACTCCCTCCCAGAGCCTGCACCCCTCACCCCCTCCTGCACCTAAACTCCCTCCAACAGTCTGCACCCCAAACCCCCTTCCGCATCCAAACTTCCTCCCAGAGTCTGCACCCCAAACTCGCTCCTACACCCCAACCCCCTGCCCAGAGCCTGCACCCCACACCCAAACTCCCTCCCAGAGCCAACGCCCCCCTCCTGCCCCCAAACTCCATCCCAGATCCTGCACCCCAAAGCCCCTCCCAGAGCCTGCACCCCCTCCCTGCACCCCAGCCCAGAGCCCGCACCCAGCACCCAAACTCACTCCCATAGCCCCACACCCCTCCCACACCCAAACCTGCTCCCAGAGCCTTAGGGCAGGTGTGGGGGTGGGGACTTGAACCCGTTCTGGGCACCACCAAAAATTATACAAATCTGCTGCCCCTCCCTGGGGATCAGGTATGCTTGCAGTGAGTGGGAATTCTGTGCAAGCTGAAGTTTCACATGGACTCCTTGCACTGTTGTGTGTGTGTGTGTTGGGGGAGGGTACCAAATCCACAATGCTCCTGCTTCTGTGCTTTATAGACCCCTGCAAGATCGGCCCTGGTAACTGCAAAACTCCTACAAGTTAATCTTTAGAACGGATCCCCCACTCTGGGTCAAATTGGGGCCGGTGCTTTGGGCAGAGGCATGCCACAAAACTGGCAGCTGGCAGCATTAACAGGGGCGGGGGATTGTGACCATGCTTAATACCTGGCTCTTGTGCAGTTCTTTGACTCTTCGAAACGCGGCATCCAATAGACATGGGGCTCAAAAGCACCTGGGTGCACTTTGTAGCTTAAGTCCCATGTTCAAAAGTAACGTAGGCACCTCCATCCCACTGACTTTCCATGAGACTTAAGCTCCTGAGGAGCAGATTCCCAAAGGTAGTTAGGTGCCTTAAGGGGCAGCCAGGCCTCTAGCGGGATTTACTACAGTGATTAAGTGAGTTCGGTGCTGAACTCCCATTGATTTTCAATAGAAGACTTTATCAACACCATGGAGCCAGCCTGAGCAATGGCTGGTGATTCAGGTGGCTGTTTGACTCTCTGTTTGAACCCTCACATGCTCATCTTCTTTATGCCTCTCAGCTGTGAAAACTTGTGTCAGGAAACCCACCCTTCTGCCTGTAGAGCTGTGGTCCCCAAACTTTTCAGGGTCATGGCCCCCCTTATCCCTGTACCCCTGCCCCTCCCCCACCCCCGGGGTTCAGGTGCGGGGCAGGGAGAAGAGCCCAGGGTCAGGAGAGGAGCTAGGTGGTGCTTCCTCCCCACCCCCCATGGGGTCTGGCCCAGGCCCCAGCTGCGCCCCGCCGAATGTTCCTCTCTGCCCTCCGGGGGGGGGGGGGGCATGCTCCACGGTTTGGGGACCTCTGCTATAGAGGAACTAGTCCAAATTTCTGCTTTGTCAGCTCAGCTGTGCAAAGCATCTCCTGCTAGAGGGAATTGCATTTAGACCAGAGGTGGGCAAACTATGGCCCACGGGCCACATCTGGCCTGCGGGACCGTCCTGCCCAGCCCCTGAGCTCCTGGCCGGGGAGGCTCACCCCCGGCCCCTCCCTTGCTGTCCCTCCTCCCCCGCATCCTCAGCTCGCCGCGTCACCAGCGCTCTGGGCGGCGGGGCTGTGAGCTCCTGACTGGCAATGCGGCTGCGAGAGCCGCGGGCCTGCCCCTGTGCAGTGGCATGGCTGGCTCTGGACGGGTGGCACGGCTGCCAGTCCTGGGGCTCTGAGCAGGATGGTAAGGGGGTAGGGAGTGGGGGGGGGGTTGGATAAGGGGCAGGGGGTCCCAGGGGGAAGTCAGGGGACAGGGAGTGTGGGGGGGTTGGATAAGTGGTGGGGTCCCGGGGCGTGGTTGGGGGTGGGCGTGTGGATAGGGGTCGGGGCAGTCAGGGGACGGGGAACGGGGCGGTTGGATAGGCATGGGAGTCCCGGGGGGCCTGTCAGGGGACGGGGATGTGGATAAGGCTCAGGGCAGTCAGGGGACAGGGAGCAGGGGGGGTTGGATAGGGGGTGGGGTCCCGGGGGGCGGTTAGGGGTCGGGGGTCCCGGGGAGGGGCGGTCAGGGAACAAAGAGCGGGGGGGTTGGATGGGTGGGGGGTTCTGAGGGGGGCAGTCAGGGGGTGGGAAGTGGGAGGGGGCGGATAGGGGGCAGGGGCCAGGCTATTTTGGGAGGCCCAGCCTTCCCTACCCGGCCCTCCATACAGTTTCAGAACCCCGATGTGACCCTCGGGCCAAAAAGTTTGCCCACCCCTGATTTAGACCCTTGTGATGGAGTTCTTAGAGATGGAGCTTGAGTCAGCAGTCTCATCTCCATTAGCACTAATTAGATTTCCTGGAAGAAGGCCTAGTTGATCAGGAATGTGCCTGGTTACCAGGCCACACCTGGGTTAGGAAGCAAATGAGCTAATTAGCCCATTACCAGTCAAGGGGCTTAAAAAGTGCACAGGAAGGCAGTCTTTGAAAAGAAAGGGGGAGAAAGACAGAAGGAGGGGAAAGCCAGCTAGGGGAGCCCTCTGAGTAGGGCCCACTCACTCCCCACCCCCTCTTTGGAGAAGGGGCCAGAAAGCTGGAAAACAGCGCAAAGGTGGGGAAGCACCAAAATGCATTAGTAGCGGGACTGAGACACTGTAAATTAACTACATGCTGGTGTTCACAAGCAAGAAAGGTCTCAGAGTGTCCTGACTTTGTGGAAGAAATGGGGCTACAGTTGATGTGCCCTAGCACAATGCTTTAAAAATATACTGATGGGAAAGACAGGAAAGCAGCCCCCTGCTTGTACCGCGGAACAGCTGCTTTGGATCCTGTAACCCAGCCCCGCTGTGCAAAACACAGCATGTTCCATAAAACAGCACCCGGCGGGTGAAGGCTGCAAGCCAAGCAGTTTTGACCCTTCAAAGTGGCCTGATAGATTGAAAGTGCTGAATAACTACAAGAGAACTCGTTACTCCCAGGTAAGCTCCACTCACAAATCTTCTGTAGTAATGTTCTCACTTTCATAGCAACCAAGGCCTTTGCTCCTCAAATTCATATCGGGAGCATCTCCTGCTCTCCCACCACAGGGGGCTGTTGGTCCCCTCTGATCTCCTGCAACTGATGTTGTTTAACCTTTCTTTCTCCAAGAAGCCACAATGATCTGGCCATTGAGTTCCAGATCCGTGTCAGTGGGTAGGAGAAGGGGTATCTCTGGTTACCCTACTGCTGGTGGGGGAGGGGGAATTAAGACGGGCCAGCAGTTTGGGTTCTGCTGCCCTTGGGCAGCAACAGTCTTTATAACTAGGACGGCAGTGTAAGGGGTTTCTGCTGGCCTAGGTAACGTCCGTGGTGGAGATTGTGGTAGCGGAAGCGTTGGGAGTGGTGGGGGCGTCAGCTACGGTGCAGCGATCGGCAACTTTGCTGGAGGTGTTGGCCGTAGTGCCACTCTGGGCAGCGCCGCCGGTGATGGTTTAAGTTTTGGCACCAGTGGCTGGTGTGTTGGAGGGTTTGGTGGCCGAGTTCCAGACGGCAGTCTTGGTGGTATCCATAAAGCAACCATCCGGAAGAACTTCCTTGCCCTATGAAATGTGGCGATGGATACAGAGGTCCAGGGAATGCAAGTGCAGGAGAGGTTGAGGGTCTTGATCTGCTCCAACAAATTTGCCTCCTTCACGGACAGGGTGAGACTGGGAACTGGTTATCGATGCGGGGCTGGGAGGAGGAGGAGGAGGAGAAATTGCAACACCACCAGCATTGCTGCAGTTTAGATCTCAGGGGCATCATTGAGAGTGACTCCACTTAGCTTGGTGGATTGACTCCAGTTTGACATGGGCGCAATTGAAATCACATTATGACCATTACAGTCTGGTTCTCTGTTAGCTTACATCTTGTGTAGTCACTTATGCTGGTGAAAATTAAATGCAAACTTGGTGTGAAATCTTCCCTCCCTTATTTGGGAGTGTCTTCAACACGCTGTACACTGGTGCATAGGTGCTGGAACTGTGGGTGCTGGGGGTGCTGCTGCACCCCTGGCTTGAAGTGGTTTCCATCATATCCAGGGTTTACAGTTTGGTTCAATGGCTTGCAGCACCCCCACTATAGAATTGTTCCAGCACCCATGCACTGTGTAAATAAACACATGAGGTTCAGGGCAAAAGAATCTTAACCTTAAGCTTTAACTTCTTCAATCTCAACATCTACCATCATTAAATTAGTGGCTGACCCCCTTGCCATTCTCTGAACCCCCCCCCTCATAATTTTCCACAACTGGGAAAATGTAAATAGATATCATTTTAAATGCTTAAAACTAAACATGGGTACTATCCGTCACAATGATAACAATCGAATTCTGCCAAGCTCACTGATAAACTGTGATCAAGTCACACCTTAACCTTCTCCTTGTTAAGCTAAATAAATTTGACTCCCTTGAGCCTATCATCGTAAGGCACGTGTTCCAACTGTTTAATCATTCTTCCAGCTCTTCTCTGAACCCCCTCCACTTTATCACCATCCTCCTTGAGCTGCGGGAACCGGAACTGGACCCAGTAATTTTGCAGTGATCGCAACCAGTGCCGAATACACTCTACTCCTACTGTTTAAGACCCCTATTTGTCTTTTTGCTTTGTATTTGTACAGCACCTAGCACACTGGGGTGCTGCTCTGAGTGGTACCATTGCTGCAATACTGCATTTAATAATGTGGGTAGAAGCGGTGGAGTGAGTCATGGCGCCATCTAGTGGCTCTTCCCACAGAGAGGCTAAATGCTAGGCTCAGCTATTTGAAGCCTGTGCAATGGTTGGATTTGAAGAACAAGTGTCCTATCGCTGGCTTCCTCTATGGGGATGGTGGATATGACATTAGTGCCTGCTGCTTGCCGAGCGTGAAACTGTCATAGGCGCACTGCAGGTAGGTGGGGTTCACAGCCACTCTGTTCCCTTGGTGTTTCCGGGTCAGAGGGAGCAGCTTTATTATAGAATAGGTACAAAAGGAATGATATTGTCCCTGCATAGCCTTCTACTCCAATACCACACATCAACCTCAAATAGCCGTGCCAAAGCTATACTCTCCTGCTTTTACAAGAAAGAAGGGTGCTCTTGTGGTTAGAGTATTAGCCTGTAGCAGAAGGAGGCTTTCAGGCATAGGTGTAGTTTGACTTCCATATTTGGGGCGGGCAGTGACCCTCCAGCCAGGCCAATGAAGCCATGTGTGTGGGGCAAATTCCACCCCTTCCCAAGGCTTGCAGGGCTGGGACTGCAGTGGGGTCGTGGCCCTGATGTGTGTTCAGTCTCACACAGGAACCTAGGGGGTAAGGAGGGCTAATGCTCAGGACTGGCCCTTGGAAGCCATGGTTGGAAACCACCCAGCCTCCAGGGTAGGGCCAGGGGCCGCCCCACTCCCACACGTGAATCCTAGTCTTATTCATCTCTCCTCATACAGCAACCGTTCCATACTTCTAATAAGTTTGTTGCCCTTTTCCGAACCTTTTCCCGATTCCAATATATCCTTTTAGAGATGGGGTGACCAGGTCTAACCAGGGTTGAGGAGCCAAGCGCTCTTCTGTGTTCTTTGCTTGAGGATTTGCTTTGTTAGCTTCAATGATTCATTTGTTTTGTTCCACTGCCTCTAAATAAACTTCGCCATCTAGTGCTTTGAGCTGGCTCTTGCTGAATGGACTGTGGCTGGTTCACTGGGTTACTTAGAGTTGAGTAAGATACGCCGTTCCATGCAGTGAAATTGCACTCAGAGGCAGGGTGTCAGCCCAGGAGCACCCATCCTCACAAGTGCTGGAGGCACCACTAACTGCATGCAAGCGCACCACTAACTGGAGACGACTGGTTTTGTTGCTAGCAAATTGATGACAACACAAACAAAGTGGATTCCCATCCCTACTAAAAGATTCAGAGGTGCATCAGCGAGCACCACCTGGTGGAAGAAAGGAACTTGTGCAGTAGTGGCAAAAACGGAACTGATTTCATCTCTGGTCACGAGTGCTCCCAAGATCTGGAGATGCTTGAGTGCTCTTCACCTTCCAAAGGAACACAGATGAAAATGATTCCCTTGCGTGCCCTCCCCCTTTCTCCTGGGCCTCTTTCCAAAACTCCTGACAGGGAAGAATTTAGCAGAGATTATCTTTGCAGCCAGAACAATAAATAATAATAAAAAAAGGAGAGCTTGCTCAGGCATGTAAACAAAACACTCCATCATCTGAATCCAAATAGATATTTTAATGCTAGTGAAACCATCCCCAATATTAAACAACACATGAAAAGAATCTGGACAGCTCTTAGGAGGGGGAAGTCATGCCAAGATGCCATAGCATTTAAGGCCAGAACGGATCATCCTTCATGATCCCCTAATCTATGGACTCAACTGTGCCAAGCCGGGCGCCCACACCTACCACAGAACAATTAAGAGCTGCCTGAGGGTTGTATTGTCAGCTTGTGGCTCCAAGGAGCCATTTGGGCAGCTGGTGCGAATCGAGGCATAGAAATTGCCTGGCCACACCTTTCTTTCATGTCCTCCTTCACCACTGTAACTGAGTGTAATTTTCCCCAGCCATGCCCCCTGATCTGGCAGCCAGGGTGGATGTGAGTTAGGACTTGCTGGGATTGCTCCACACAAGGATCTGGATCTGCTGGCTTCAGGACAAGGATGTCCTAGTGTCGTTGAAGAACTGGCACCGGTTGTTAGCCGAGTCTAAGGAACACTCAGCTCATTTGAGGTGGGGAATAAACCTTTATTTATCTTCTGGACTGTGAGCATTTAGGGTGTGTGTGTGTGTGTGTGTGTGTGTGATGTTTTCAGGGTTTACTCTACAATTACAAAGGCTAGAAATGTACAAAAACCATATATATATATATATATATGAGAAACACACACAGACACAGAGTCAGATGACACCAGGAGCTGGGGCTTTAGGAAAAACATCCGCTCTCAAGACTCACAGTTAAAAACCACAAGAATTGGCAAGGCTGAAGCCTACAGAAATCTCTGACGTTACTCTGGATTGACAAAGACAACTGAGCTCTTTTTCTCAACCCAACACACAGCATGTTCAAGCAGCTTTGCATTGCAGTCCAGTTGTCTTCTACTTTTTGGGCACAGAGCCATGGATTCTTCCCATGCAAGTTTTTAGAGAGATCCCCACAGAATGTTTTCATATTAACGTGATATGTCAAAATGCCAATCTCTGTGTCTGTTGCATCATTGGAGAGAGAAGAGATGTTTGCTCCTTCTGTCCACACCCATGTTAAGTTATATGAGAAAGAAAACACCTCGCTCCAGACTCGCTCCAGGGGGATTGTCCCCCATGCCAGAATCCAATCCAGTTGTTCTAGTTGTTCAGGTTTGGAACTGCATTAGTTATGGCTGAGTCCAAGCAGGGCCCTAAAACAGCTAGGAATTCATTCGCTCCTGCTTCTGCTCCGTGTGGGCATGACTGGTAGCGCTGTCAGGAACCTGCAGTTACGCTAATCCTTGATCTTCCTTCTTCACCCTGTAAATTAGTCTTTTTGTTGTTTTTTGGAAGTAATGTTCCCACTGGAGAGGATTGGCTTATTGAGAGGTGTTTGGGGGGTTACATATCTTCTGAAATGTTTGGCATTGATCGCTATTAGAGACCAGATAGCAGACAAGACAGGTATATTGCTTTACAGCATTGTGGTTGATATTATCCTTTTTGCTAGAGCTGGCTTTTTTAAAAAAAAGGGTGGGGGGAGAATCTCTCAAACATTTAATCAAATTTCCCCCCTTTTCTGAACATTTTAAACGCCAAAATTCTAGAGGTAGAAATTGCACTGACATTTTTCTTGACTTTTTCAAATTTCAGAAATTGACAATTTTTTTTTTTTGGCTGTTTAAGGGAGCCACCAGAGGCAATTAGCTTGCAGTGTGCATTGGGTGCTTAGTTGCTCTTTTTGCCTTTGAAAATCGGAACCATAGTCAGACGATACACTCTGTATTTTTTGTCTCCTTTATTGTTGTCTTTTTGAAACACACACAATTTGGACTGAATATATAATAAAATTTAACCATCCAGATTTAACAATAATATTCGGTCCTTGGTGTTTAACATTTTTCTTCTACAGTTCTCGATGGGTTTTACAAAGGAAGAGATGCATTATTACCTCAATTTGACAGATGGGGAAACTGAGGCACAGAGCATCAATGTAGTCTCACAGAAAACCAGTGGCACAGCTAGGAATAGAATCCCCGGGGGAAATTGTGCCCCATTGAAATCAGTTGCAAAACTTCCACTGATTTCCATGGAGCTGAGATTTCACCACAGAAGTCCTGATTTTTAGTCCAGTGTCCTAGTCACTGGTTGTCCAAGGCTTTGCGTTTTTACTAGTGTCTGAAAAGAATATAGGGATTAGCCATGTTTGACCCTATGCAGACCTGATCTTTTTGCACGAAGATACTCAGACCTCTGTGGTTCAGGAGCCAAACTAGCGATCAACCTTACCCAAAAGAACCACAGTCATGTGAATTCATTGTTTCATTTACTATAGTACTAGCCATATTTAAACAGTATGACAGGGAAAATGTTGAGATATATCTATCTCCTCACAGCAAACAAGTGAACTTGTCTCTCTTTCCTTAGATATTTTTAAGGTCAGGCTTGACAAAGCCCTGGCTGGGATGATTTAGTTGGGGATGGGTCCTGCTTTGAGCAGGGGGTTGGACTAGATGACTTCCTGAGGTCCCTTCCAACCCTGAGATTCTATGAATTTAGTGGAAATTGATAACTTAATTGGTTAATAATCTAATAAAATCCTCCTGATTGGTTGTTAATTAATTCAATGGTTCAATGTCGTGTGCTGCAGGAGACGCATTTACAGCCACAGTCTTAGTATCACTGCACTGTGCAAGATTTAAAAAAAATAGACGCACTTGACTGGGAGAGTGACCTGCATTAATGAGACGGGGGCTGCACAGCCACCAAGTTACTCTTGCATCGTGGCAGGGATGAGTCCACAGAGGAGAAAACGGAGCCAAGCACCTCATTAGCACCGTGCAGAAGCTCTTCTGACTCGCTGATTCTCAGCTCACACCACACACTTACTCTGTGTCCTGGTGAGCCCGAGAGTGGGTGGAGGGTTTGTGATTGTTCATCGTCCCTCTTAGGGTATGTCTCCACCGCAGCCGGCTGTGGGACTGCAGTATGGGCTGGCAGGCTCACACCAGCTACAAATAGCAAGGGCACAGGCTAGCCATGCATGCACACTGCCAGAGTCTCCGGCCTGCCTACCCAGCTCGGGCTGTGGTCACACCTCCAAGTGCGCTGCAGACATAGCCTTAGCCTGGCAACAAAAATGATTAGGGGGCTGGGGCACGTGACGTACGAAGAGAGGCTAAGCGAACTGGGCTTATTTAGTCTGTAGACGAGAAGAATGAGGGGGGATTTGATAGCAGCTTTCAACTATCTGAAGGGGGGGGGGTTCCAAAGAGGATTGTATCTGATTTTTCCAAAGTTCCAAATATCCAAAGAGGTTGTCTCTCGATCCCCGCCCCCCCCCCCGGTCCCTGCTAGTAGACAGCTCTGTCCAGGGTGCTGGCGGTTCTCTCAGCACTCCCGCGATAGTTCTACCTCCCTGGGCTCCCAGCAGAAAACTGCCCTCCTCTGCCATGCCACTCCCTTTTCTATATGGGCCTGCCTGGCCCTGATTGGCTGCTCCCTTCAGCCCTTCTCTGATTGGCTGTCTCCTGCGCAGTCTCTCCTAGGGCTCTATTAACCCCTTAGAGCCAAGTAAAAAGAAAAGGAGGACTTGTGGCACCTTAGAGACTAACAAATTTATTTGAGCATAAGCTTTCATTATGCTCAAATAAATTTGCTAGTCTCTAAGGTGCCACAAGTCCTCCTTTTCTTTTTGCGGATACAGACTAACACGGCTGCTACTCTGAAACCTGTCATTAGAGCCAAGTGTGAGCCACAGATAAAGATTC
The DNA here is from genome assembly GCF_965140235.1 of Caretta caretta. Classification (NCBI taxonomy): domain Eukaryota; kingdom Metazoa; phylum Chordata; order Testudines; family Cheloniidae; genus Caretta; species Caretta caretta. The sequence goes on from NC_134225.1 coordinate 7,231,701, forward strand.
CATGACCTCTATAGAAAAGCTCTGGAACAGGCTAACTACCCTTATAGTTAGAATGTCCGTCCCCCCGTCCCCCCCCCCCCAATATCCAACCTAAATCTCCTTTGCTGCAGATTAAGCCCATTACTTCTTGTCCTTCCATCAGTGGACATGCAGAACAATTGATCCCTGTGCTCTTTTTTAATACCAGTCCTTAACATATTTGAAGACTGTTATGCTGTCCCCCCTCAGTCTTCTTTTCTCAAGACTTAAACATGCCCCGTGTTTTTAACCTTTCCTCACAGGCCAGGGTGTCTAAACTTTTGATCATTTTTTGTTGCTCATCTCTGGACTCTCTGATTTGTCCACATCTTGCCTAAAGTGTGGTGCCCAGAATTAGAGACAGTCTCCAGCTGAGGCCTCACCAGTGCTGAGCAGAGTGGGACCATTCCCTCCCGTGGTTTCCATACGACACTCCTGTTAATACACCCCAGAATGATATTAGCCTTTTTCACCACTGCATTACATTGTTGATTCTCATTCAATTTTTCATCCTCTATAACCCCAGGTCCTTTTCAGCAGTACTACGGCCTACCCATTTTGCAGTTGTGATTTGATTTTTTTTCCTTCCTATGTGAAGTACTTGTTTTTACTGAAACCAATTCTCCAACTTGTTAAGATTGTTTTGAATTCTAATCTGGCCCTCCCAAGTGATTGCAACCCCTCCTACCTTGGTGTCAGTTGCAGATTATGTGAGAATAAGTTTCTAGCCAGTGTGGCAGTGGAGAAAAGCTTGAAAATGTGACCTAGGCCCAGAAACAAAACCCAGCATTTATTACTCTTTAAAAAATTTATGATTTTAAAACCGGTCTCATGATTTTTGGGAATGACTCCAAATTTTTTAATGCTAAGGATGGCCAATATTGTGTGTATATATATTCAACATACCTTGTCCTATAATTGGAGGATTATACAGTTTTGCTCTGGGTGGTATCTGAACTTCTCAACGAAACCTCGTAATCCGAGAGATTCTGCTCCAAAAAAAACCAGACTGAAGCTGATTGTAGGTTTTCCCCACAGTCACCATTTACTCAGAGTTGGAATATAAATCATTCCAGAGTATCTGTGACCTTTTTTCAGGATGTGGATTGTGTCTATATGGCCAAGATGGAACTGGAAGCAAAGGTGGAAAGACTGAAGCAGGAGATAGAATTCCTGAGGTGTGTGTACGCTGGGGTAAGAATCTTTTTTTTTTTTTTTTTTCAGTCTAGTCCTCTAGGAAATAACACTAACTTCTCCTAGAAGCATCTTATGTCCCAATCCTGCAACCCATTCCGAGTCCATGAGGGTACGTGGGGTCCACCAGTGCAGAACAACTGGCAGGATGGAAACCAGTTCAAATTTCTTCCTATGGTTACGTCTACACTGCAGTGAGTATCTGCATCTCAAGGCAGGTCACATTTTTATGGCGAGTAGAAATTTGTCGAAAAATGCATTTTTTGGGGTGCCAAAACTCTTTGCAAATTTGGGAAAAAAACATTTTGAAAACTGTGAAAAAGCTCCCCTCCCCCAACACGTACAGTTTGTCTGACTTTTTTTTAAAGTTCTTTTGGGGGTGGGGACTGAGAAAAAGGGGAGTAAGCCCTCCCCCCAAATATCCAAACTGAAATGGAAAACCAAAATGTTGCGGTTTCCAAAAAGTAAATGACCATTTTTCATTTGGTTTTGAATTGTTGATTCAATAGACATCTGAGTCAAGAGAGGAAGAGCAGGCCCCAATTTGACCTTCTCTCATTATTCTGCAGTAGCTAAATGTAGATCATGTGCCCATGTTTTTCTTTTCTCAGTTAAGGAAGAGAAATATGTGTTTTCCAAGAACCTCTAAGCCCCATATTGCCCAAGGCAAAGCTCCTTTGATATGGGATTTACTTCCAAGCTCATAGTTTGATCAAAGCAATTAGCAATGTGTTTCTAGAGAGACAGCATATCCTGGAGTATGAAAGAAGGAATCTGGAGAGGAAAGCACCTGGCAGCTGAATAAGACTTTATGTTGCATGTAGGAAATTGCTCAGATAGAAGGAAAACTCTGTGAGACCGCCATAGTTGTGAAAATGGACAACCGCCGAGATCTGGACCTCAGTGGTATCCTCAAAAGTGTTGGATGCTGGTATGAGGAGATTGCTCAAGGAAGCAAAGCAGAAGTTGAGGCTTTGCACCTTGCTAGAGTGAGTAATCACACAGCTATTGTGTATGGAGATGTATCTGTAATGCTTGCACAAAAACATAAGCACAGAATACAATGCCTTTTCACTGATACACAGTATATCAGTGAGAACAATGTGGGCTTAATTCTGCCCTCTGTTACACTGGTTCCATGGCAATATAACTCCATCAAAGCCAATGGTGCAACACTAGGTTAAAAATAGTGCAAGGGACTGGAGCATCAGTCCCTTTGGGAATGGGTTTTAGAAGTGTTGGACAGTAACAACCCCAGTTAAAGTCCATACCAGTTGAGCATCCTTAAGGACTCAGAAAATCTGACTTGGCTAAGATATTCAAAGACTAGTGATTTTGGGTTTTGAGTGCCCAGTTGGAGAAAACTTATAGGTCCCTGATTTTTACACAGTTCTGTACACCCATACTTTGAAAATAAGATCCCGTTTAAGCATCTCATTTTGGGATTTCCATTGATACTGGGTACCTAGGTGCTTTTGAAAAATCCCACCAGGTGCCTATCTGCATGTTTAGGCACTTAATTAACTACAAAAAATATGGCCCTTTGAAAATGGGACTTAGGCTCCTAAATCACTTCGGGACTTTTGAATATCCTACTTGATATTAACTTTTCAAGGTTGTCTTTTCTTTTCTTTTCTTTTCTTTTCTTTTCTTTTCTTTTCTTTTCTTGCTATCAGTTCCAGGAACTTCAGGAGGCCAAAGGTATATACTGTAATGATCTAAAATGCAACCGGCATGAGATTGTAGAGCTGAGACGGCTGATCCAGAGATTGCAAAGTGACTCTGAAAATGTGAAGAAACCGGTACGACAGACCATTTGGCGCCTCCCTCCCCCCCACCCCCAGTGACTGGATTTATTTTGTGTATATAGCATTGAAATCAGAAGCGATATGACTGAACCATGCTCTCTTCTTTTGAATGTCACGGTGGTTCCATATCTGTGGCTTCACTAAATCTGACCAGATAGTTTTCCTTTTCAAAGTTAATTGCCTAAGGGACCAAAAAAAAAAAAATCCTGCTAACATTCTTTGAAGAGTTATCGGCAGCCTAGCATATGAACAGCCACACTGGGTCAGACCAAAGGTCCGTCTATCCCAGTATCCTATCTTCCGACAGTGGCCAATGGACATCAGGCCATTGGATTAACCATAGGAGATGAAACAACTGGTCCAACAAACCTCTGGCAGTGAATAACACATTAAGCTTTTGAGAAAAGTTAAACACACAGTATCCCAGAACTATGATCCATTTATAATTCTGCTTTCATAGAGTAAGAACTTGTCTGCACAGCTCCTTAGCCGGATCTACACGGAGCAACTCACTGTGCAACTCATTAGAGTGCTCTACAACTTGCATCCCCTTAGTCCAGACTGTGTTGCTGTGTAGACAAACCCTAAGTGATTTGGGAGGACTCCCTGAATCCTTCATTTTTCTTATAAGGCGAAGTGTTAAGCAAGCTTAACCCTAGGTGTTGCTACCAACACCACCTATAATCACCAGGAGGCTATGGCCAGGTGTAAGCTCAGGGATGAAAGTAACGCCAAAGACTTACCGGTATGGGGGCCAGCTCCGTCCCCCAGAAGGGGGCAGGGCCACAGGTGGAAGGGGCGGGCCTGGGGGGTCAGCGTCCCCCAGCCAACCTTTCCACGCTGCCTAGCCCGTGCTGCCCTGGGCCCTTTTAAATTGCCAGCCCCGGGGCAGCTGCTCCTTTTGCCCCCCACTTCGGCAGTGGGGGGGAAGGGGCAACGACGTTAAAGTGTTGCCATGGCAGTGCTTTAAGCAGGGTTCTTTGCCGCGGCGGTGCTTTAAAGTCACCTGGGTACAGGCCGGTACTGGGGGCCACTTTTTACCAGTAGACTGTACTGCCTTACTTTCACCTCTGTGTACATTACAAACTTACATCAGTCTACCGACATCACGCAGGGTTGTGGAAAACCCCACCCCGGAGTGCTGTAGTTAGTTACACAGATGTGAGTAATACTGACCTAACCCTCGGTGTAGACACGCCGACTAGAGAAGCTCTCTCAGGGCAGTTGTGCCGCTTCAGTGCTGTACATGTAGACAAGGCCTGAAGCCTCTTTGGGGGGGAAAAAAAACCCTCATCTCCGCCTTAAACTATGGAAGGGCAACCACCATCCCCATAATACCGGAGAGTTAGTTAATGACCTGGGAGGAGACATGGGTTTTGTTTTGTTTTTGTTTAGGCTGAGTCCATATTTCTGAGTTTGGGGCTTTCAGAGAATTTTTTATTTCTTATTGCTAAGAAGCTAGATAAAGGTACAGAGAAAAAGAAAGTGATGCATTCGGTTTTCTCCCATGACAGGTTGCCAGTCTGCGATCAGCCATTTGTGATGCTGAGCAACAGGGTGACTGTGCCCTTAAAGATGGCCAGGAGAAATATGTTGAACTGCAGCATGCCCTACAGAAGGCCAAGGATGAGCTGGCAAGTATGCTGCGTGATTACCAGGAGCTGCGGCATGTCCAGCTGGCCCTGGATATTAAGATCGCCATATACAAGACGCTGCTGGAGGGAGAAGAGAACAGGTGGGTGCATCGTACCAGAGTTGGATGTGGGGGAAATGATCTCTGTGAACACACGACGGGGATGGCATTAGTATAATAATGAGGAGAAACAGACGGAAGAATATTGCAAGATCTCCATTCAGGAAACTGCGCTGCTCTAAAAATGTAGTTTAAGATTTCCAGGGGCAAAAGGATAGTGCCACACACAAAAGAGTGCAACATCCATGTGGATACAGCAGCTTGAGTCGTATTTCACAGCGTAGCTGCTCTCACCCCCAACGAGGCTAATGAGAGAGGGGGAACTTGAATGTAGATTTCAGAGTAGCAGCCATGTTAGTCTGTATCCGCAAAAAGAAAAGGAGGACTTGTGGCACCTTAGAGACTAACAAATTTATTTGAGCATAAGCTCACGAAAGCTTATGCTCAAATAAATTTGTTAGTCTCTAAGGTGCCAAAAGTCCTCCTTTTCTTGCATGTAGATAACTCAAGTTAATTCTGCAATGGTCCCTATGTTGTGAGGAGAGGCATGGACGATTGCCCAGAGTGGAGGGAACTGGGGGCAAGGATGCACACCAGCCTCTGAATTTTTCTCCAAAGTGTGTGGTTTCATTTAAAATAAAAAGTTTTCAAGGTTTGCTTTAAAAACATATCGGAGGCCAGGCCTACAAACGTATGTAGGTATAAATACGTTGCTCCGGTATGTGAAAAATCCACCCTTGAAGTGATGTAGTTAGACTGACCTCACCCCCAGCATGGGCAGCACTAGGCTGGCGGGAGAGCTTCTCTCATTGACACAGCTGCCAGCCCTTGGGGAGGTGGATTAATTACACCAATAGGGAAAGCCCTCCCCTTGGCTTAGTAGCATCGTCACTAAAGTGTTACAGCGGCACAGCTGGACCTGGGGCAGCACTGTATGTGAAGACAAGCGCTGAGTTTTAACCGATGTTGTGATGCCAGTTTATATTTGCAGAGAGCCTGAAACAACAACTCAGAGGTGTGAACGGCCTTGTTAATTACAACAGGTGCTTACGCAGACACCACCTGTGAAACTTGAAATACTAGCATTGTTCATTATTTTACTGCTCATCCCAGCGTGTCAAAAAGTAGAGAGACTACCAGTCTAGGCCCCTGCTGGAGCCGGGGGCTGGAGCCAGAGTCGAGGCTGGGACCGGAGCTGCAGCTGGGGGTGGGGCTGGAGGGTGCTGGGAATGGGCAACAGGGGATGGATCACTTGACGATGACCTGTTCTGTTCATTCCCTTGGGGGCACCTGGCATTGGCCACTCTCGGAAGACAGGATACTGGGCTAGATGGACTTTTGGTCTGACCCAGTATGGCTGTTATGTTCATATGTTCTTATGCACCATAAATGTAGTCCAGAAGACAGCTAGTAATGACGTGCTTCATATTCCAGACTTTAAGGAGATCTTCCTTCTGAGTCAAGTATCCCTTCTTCCTTCTTGAAAAATATTCTTCACCTACTTAAACCATCTCCTAGGTTCTATATGATTTGATGTATTTCTCTGTTGCTCAAGTTAGTTCTTATCAACTTAATCTCAAGCCACTTCAGCTCTCTGTGGTGCTGCCAATTTGTTTTTATCCGTTCAAGCACAAAATAAAGTTACTCCCACACCCTGGAGCTCTCCCTTTGATCTGACTTGAGATTCTGAATCAGTGCGCACAGGATTTCCAAGTGACATAACCAACCAATCATATTTGGACACAAGCTTTTGCAGGGAGGGATAGCTCAGTGGTTTGAGTATTGGCCTACCTAAACCCAGGGTTGTGAGTTCAAACCTTGAGGGGGGCCATTTAGGGATCTAGGGCAAAAATTGGGGATCGGCGCTTTGAGCAGCGGGTTGGACTAGGTGACCTCCTGAGGTCCCTTCCAACTTTGATATTCTATTTCCAATTTATTTTCAGAATAACCCTAGTTGCAGTCAACTTTTAACTCATATAACAGTGGGCCTCAGGCACTCTCCTACCATCCTGATGGATGTAGCATACAAACCTAAAGAGACTAGACTCTTTGTAAGTCTTAAAACTTCGATTAAATACAATGAGCAAGATCCTTGGCTGGAATCAATCTGTGTGCCTCAACTGACTTCACTAGAGCAACACCAATTTGCACTGGAGCCTAGGATCTGACTCATGTCATGTTCTCTGAACAGGATCGAAATCTTGGCTTGTTACTTCATAATCTCTAATGAGCAGATTGATCTGAACGCTATGTAGACAACTCACGCATGGTTACATAATCTGGGAATGAGAGATTCTTGTGTTCATGTGAAATGTTCCAAACTCAGTGACAACACATTCATTCTTCGTGCGTTCTACTTGAGGTACAGAAGAAAGTTTAGAGCTTTAGACAAACATCAAAGCACAGGGAATGGTGGTACATTTTATGTATAAAGAGCACAGACTTTGCCACACAGAACACACCGAGAACACAGTCAGAATACTTTGCTGCACACAAGCAACAGTAAATACTCACTGCTGATTACATAGAGTGAAATGGATTTTGACAATTTTTCTGACTCGCATTCCTCGTTAGGGGATGACTGTCTAAACTGATCAAAGACAACTAAAAAAGGTTCTAGAAATTCAATTCCTACAAGGCCAACTCTGATGCCCATTACACCAGTTTCACGGAGGTATAATTCCATTGATTTGCAGAATTATTTCTGATTGACATTGGTGAAAGTGAGAGGAGAATCAGGCCCAGAGAGCTCATTACGTCATTTCCTGAAACATTTCCCAAGGTACAATAGGAAAAGAGAGAATTCAGAGCCAAATACAACCCATGACGTAGACAGCATACGTTTAATCAGAGAGAAGAGTAACACATTTAGCAAAAGGGGGTTGATAAATAACATGACAAGATACCTAAAGACAGCTAGAGTCCCACTAAATAAACCAAAAGTTACAAGGATCTCTGTTTTAAAATCTTGCTGGCAAAGCTGCTCTGAGATGGAGGGGATTATTGATAATATAACTTCCATGTGGCATGTCTGGTTTTCTATGGAATGGTTATGATCAGGAATGGATATTGCAATGTGAATTGCTGTCAGTGGGCAGGGACATGTTTTTCATTCTGGCCATAGTGATTCTACACCTAAACTTTATGTCTTGGTCTGCCTGGGTCATGGGCTCCTGTTGAAATTTTCATGCCTGAGCTGCACGCACACTAAGGTAGCATTCACCTACTGAGCTGTCTGTGTAACCCATGTGCCTAATAAGGAGATCTCTCTTTAAGACAGTGGTCCCCAAACTTTTTCGTTCATGCCACCTGACTGCAGTGTTGACATGCCTTAAGTGTAAAGGAGAACCAGGTCGTAAGTGTTTTGTACCAGATAGTGTATGAACACAGTGATACAACTGGAGATCTACTTACATGGTGTCAAGGTTCCTCCCCCACTCTGAACTCTAGGGTACAGATGTGGGGACCTGCATGAAAAACCTCCTAAGCTTATCTTTACCAGCTTAGGTCAAAACTTCCCCAAGGTACAAAATATTCCACCCGTTGTCCTTGGATTGGCCGCTACCACCACCAAACTAATACTGGTTACTGGGGAAGAGCTGTTTGAACGCGTCTTTCCCCCCAAAATACTTCCCAAAACCTTGCACCCCACTTCCTGGACAAGGTTTGGTAAAAAGCCTCACCAATTTGCCTTGGTGACTACAGACCCAGACCCTTGGATCTTAAGAACAATGAACAATCCTCCCAACACTTGCACCCCCCCTTTCCTGGGAAATGTTGGATAAAAAGCCTCACCAATTTGCATAGGTGACCACAGACCCAAACCCTTGGATCTGAGAACAATGAAAAAGCATTCGGTTTTCTTACAAGAAGACTTTTAATAAAAATAGAAGTAAATAGAAATAAAGAAATCCCCCCTGTAAAATCAGGATGGTAGATACCTTACAGGGTAATTAGATTCAAAAACATAGAGAACCCCTCTAGGCAAAACCTTCAGTTACAAAAAAGATACACAGACAGAAATAGTTATTCTATTCAGCTCAATTCTTTTCTCAGCCATTTAAAGAAATCATAATCTAACACATACCTAGCTAGATTACTTACTAAAAGTTCTAAGACTCCATTCCTGGTCTATCCCCGGCAGAAACCAGCATATAGACAGACACACAGACCCTTTGTTTCTCTCCCTCCTCCCAGCTTTTGAAAGTATCTTGTCTCCTCATTGGTCATTTTGGTCAGGTGCCAGCGAGGTTACCTTTAGCTTCTTAACCCTTTACAGGTGAGAGGAGCTTTCCCCTGGCCAGGAGGGATTTCAAAGGGGTTTAGCCTTCCCTTTATATTTATGACACATGGTAGTTAACCAGGAAACTACTTCCAGAGTAATGACATTTCAACATTAACTATAATAGCAGTCTCCGGCATAGTTAGATGTTGATTTTCAAAATATGGAAGACCTCTTTCCATGATAAGGGTAAACAACTCTACTCTTACCTCACCTGTAAGCAGTAGAAAAGCAAGCTCCGTCCTTAACAAAGAAAACCATATAAGGAACGAAACTGGGTATATAATTGGAAAGAGCAATGAAGCAATCACAGTATGCTCATCTGGAGGTGTACGTGTGTCTCAGTTGAGAATGGAGTGTGGACCATGTTGCCGTACAGTGGAGAAGGTGCTGCCACCTGCTACACAACAGTGGAATAGCAGTGGAAGAGTTTGTGGTTTCTTTCATCTCTAGGCTGTGATTCAACAGGACAGTTAAGCGTGTACTTAACTTTAAAGATTTGATTAGTCCCCCTGAAGGTCAATATCTTAGAATTCAGCTAGAGGTCACACCAATAAATCATCAGGAAATCCTCAAAATACAAAAATAACATCAAAAGTAAGTTTAGGTGTCCAGTTATGTCCTGCAATCCCAGCAAAAGGGAGAATGTGGACTTTGCCATTTGAATCATAGAATATCAGGGTTGGAAGGGACCTCAGGAGGTCATCTAGTCCAACCCCCTGCTCAAAGCAGGACCGATCCCCGACTAAATCATCCCAGCCAGGGCTTTGTCAAGCCTGACCTTAAAAACTTCTAGGGAAGGAGATTCCACCACCTCCCTAGGTAACGCATTCCAGTGTTTCACCACCCTCCTAGTGAAAAAGCTTTTCCTAATATCCAACCTAAATCTCCCCCACTGCAACTTGAGACCATTACTCCTTGTTCTGTCATCTGCTACCACTGAGAACAGTCTAGAGCCATCTTCTTTGGAACCTCCTTTCAGGTAGTTGAAAGCAGCTATCAAATCCCCCCTCATTCTTCTCTTCGGAAGACTAAACATCCCCAGTTCCCTCAGCCTCTCCTCATAACTCATGTGTTCCAGTCCCCTAATCATTTTTGTTGCCCTTCGCTGGACTCTTTCCAATTTTTCCACATCCTTCTTGTAGTGTGGGGCCCAAAACTGGACACAGTACTCCAGATGAGGCCTCACCAATGTCGAATAGAGGGGAACGATCACGTCCCTCGATCTGCTGGCAACGCCCCTACTTATACATCCCAAAATGCCATTGGCCTTCTTGGCAACAAGGGCACACTGCTGACTCATATCCAACTTCTCGTCCACTGTAACCCCTAGGTCCCTTTCCTGCAGAACTGCTGCCGAGCCATTCGGTCCCTAGTCTGTAGCGGTGCATTGGGTTCTTCCGTCCTAAGTGCAGGACCCTGCACTTATCCTTATTGAACCTCATCAGATTTCTTTTGGCCCAATCCTCCAATTTGTCTAGGTCCCTCTGTATCCTATCCCTACCCTCCAGCGTATCTACCACTCCTCCCAGTTTAGTGTCACACACTAAACACTCTGCACCAGAAACTGAAGATGCAATGTCATTTTGACTTTTTTGGTGTGTGATTTCATTTCCCAACCAGCTTTAATGCCTTCCCAACAGCCACCGTTAATCAGTGAGTCTGAGCTTGTGTACACCAGTGACATGGGCGGCGGGTACCGTAGGCTGGGGGAGGCTGTACCTCCCCAGATAGCTCGGCATGGCCCCACCCAGGCTCCGCCCCCAGCCTCCCTCCTTCCAGTGCGCAGCTCCAGTCCCCCTGTGATAAATGAAGGGGTCGGGGGTAGCTCCCTTTTATGGACACCCAGACAACCAGTTAGCTGTAAAGTCCTTCCTGGTGGCTGTTCTATGCTTGCTTTACCTGTAAAGGGTTAAAAAAGTCCACAGGTAAAGAAAGGGTGTGGGCACCTGACCAAAAAAGCCAATGGAAAGGCTAGAACTTTTTAAAACTGGGGGGGGGGGAAGCTTTCCCTTTGTGTGCTGTTGTTGTCCTCTGGGAAAGGGGGGAACAGGGCAGCAGTTAAGCTGTAAGAAGCTGAAGGCCAGATAGGAAAATCCTCAGATCATATCTAGAACTACTTATTTAACAACCCAGATATGTAAGTAGATCAGGAATGTTTAGAAAGATGCATTAGGTTTATTTCTGTTTATTTCTTATTGGCTTGTGGACCCCTCTGTGCTTAACCCCAGAGGCTTTTGTTGCTTGTAACCTTTAAGCTGAACCCCCTGAAAACTATTTTGGGTGCTTAATTTTTGGAATTACTCTTTTAAAGAAATCTAGCAATAGCCTGAGTTTTCAGATGCATTTTCTTTCTTTTGTTTTTAATAAAATTTACTTTTTTTTTAAGAGCAGGATTTGAATTTTTGTGTCTTAAGAGGTTTGTGCCATGTTTTTTAATTAGCTGGTGATAACAGCTGATTTCTTTGTTTTCCTTTCTCAGCTCTTCCCCGGAGTGGGCAGGGGGTGAAAGGACTTGAGGGCACCCCACAGGAAGGAATTTCCAAGTGCGCCTTCCTGGGTTCCAAGGGGTTTTGCATTTGGGTTGTGGCAGCATCTACCCATCCAAGGTCAGAGTGAAGCTGTGACCTTGGGAGTTTAATACAAGCCTGGAGTGGCCAGTATTAATTTTTAAAATCCTCGTGGGCCCCCACCACCTGCACTTGAAGCGCCAGAGTGGGGAATCAGCCTTAACACCCCCTGTGCAGTGTCCCCGGCTCAGGCTGGGGCCGCACCGCCCGCCCTCCTGGCACTTCGGAGTTGGGGAGCTTAGCCTCCCCCAGCCTGCGGGTCACGTGCCACCCATGACCAGAGTGTTTTGGTAGTTATGCCAATGGAGTTAGTGTGTTGTAAAACCTGTGTAAACGAGATCAGGAAACCCTGGAGACAGTGATCAGGTGAGCAGTGGATTATAGTGCTCGGGGACAGGGCTAGCATAAGAATGGATACAGTTCTGGCAGTACTGAACCTCTAACCATACTTCAGAACTCAGATAGTCCTAAACTGCAAATAGAAGGCGGCGGGGGCGGGGTAAACAGTAAATCAGGCTGTGAACGATTCACAGTGAATCAATTTTGAGATTACAATTTAGCATTCATAGATTCATAGATATTAAGATCAGAAGGGACCATTATGCTCATCTAGTCTGACCTCCTGCGCAACGCAGGCCACAGAATCTCACCCACCCACTCCTGCGAAAGACCTCTCACCTATGTCTGAGCTACTGAAGTCCTCAAATCATGGCTTAAAGACTCCAAGGAGCAGAGAATCCTCCAGCAAGTGACCCGTGCCCCATGCTACAGAGGAAGGTGAAAAACCTCTAAGGCTTTTTCCAATCTGCCCTGGAGGAAAATTCCTTCCCGACCCCAGATATGGCAATCAGCTAAACCCTGAGCATATGGGCAAGATTCACCAGCTGGATACCCAGAAAAGAATTTTCTGTAGTAACTCAGATCCCACCCCATCTAACATCCCATCACAGGCCATTGGGCCTATTTACCATGAATATTTAAAGATCAATTAATTGCCAAAATCATGTTATCCCATCATACCATCTCCTCCATTCCTCCTATCACACTGCAGAAATTTAAGAATACTCTTCATCTAGAGAATCAGTTCTACTGGGGCACCAGCATTCTCTCTCTCTCTCTGGCCTGCCTTTGTAGATCATGTTTAGAACTATTATTCCAGATTCAGATGGGTGTAACCAAGACCTAGATGTGGTCACTAGTGTTTGTTTTATTCAGGCTTTGATTTATATGCACTTTTACAGCCATGGCTATATCTCTTAACCCAGTATTTGGGAGTCCCATTAAACCATACATTTATTACCACTGTAGTTCTGGAGGGGGAAGAACAGCCTCTTGAGGAAGATCAAAGTATGCTTGTACTTTGCTACAGCATCACATTTACACGTTAATTACTATGCACTGGTACATCATGTACACATCATAGAATCACAGAAGATTAGGGATGGAAGAGACCTCAGGAGGTCATCTAGTCCAATCCCCTGCTCAAAGCAGGACCAACGCCAACTAAATCATCCCAGCCAGGGCTTTGTCAAGCTGGGCCTTAAAAACCTCTAAGGATGGAGATTTCACCACCTCCCTAGGTAACCCATTCCAGTGCTTCACCACCATCCTAGTGAAATAGTGTTTCCTAATATCCAACCTAGACCTACTTTGCTTGTTTAATCGCAGTGTGTGTGTGCGTGTGCAGGCTTTACACTGGGTATCACTAATTTTGTGCTCAGAAGTTGAGATTCAAGCAATGTGAAAACAAAGAGCGAACATAGGACTGGAAGACACTGGATCATTGAGTCCAGTCCCCTGTTATAAGTTGAAACAATGAATCCTTTGAGAAATAATGAACCACGGAGAGCTTTGAGAAGCTCTCCTGTTACAAGCAACTCAGTCAGAAGACCTGTGCAGTAGTTAAGTCCCACTTAACCCCCCTTTGGAGGATTCAAGACCAAAGGAGTGAATATTTTAAGGAGTGCTCAACGGTTTCACATTGTCTTTGTGTGTTACACGGGTGTAAGATCCCCAGCATCTCTTGGAAAATGTCTCCGCAAAGGTTTAGCATGTTGAACAAGTTTGAAACCTGCCTATTTGAAACACCACTGCTCTCCACATGTCATAGTGTCACAGTTGGGATAAGCTGAGTCCCCCTTGACCTTGTCCGCCTTTGTTATAAAGGGGTGAAAGCAGCTGGCAGGGTGTTCCGTGAAACAGCTCTTTTCTTTTGGCATGCCCACTGTGGTCTGAAGTAGCCACAGTTGTTTGACCTTCTGCCTTGAAAGCCCATCAGTCTGAGCAGGCACTGAGGGAGGCCCAAGGCAGTGGAGAAAGTGCAGAGGTGGTTTAAGTTGCGTTGGTCATTTAGCTGGTGATTAAATGACGTGTTGGGGAGTGGAAGAAATGTTGCTCTTACACCAAATTGCTCCTTGGTTGTCTCTCCTATGTTCCTGTGGTTTTTCAATGTTTGCCTGGGTGCGTTTTGGTGCTGGGCATTTGTATCTGACCAAAATCTTAATAAACAAGCTGTACGGCGACATATTAACACGAGAGAGGAGTCTGAAGTGCTTGCCGCTTTACCTCTCTGAATGCTCAGTGATCAAAGTGCCAAAGGAGAAAGGACAGATTTCTTGTGATAATGCAGCACAGGTCCCTGCCAAGATCAAGTGGGAGAATGATGGCCCGAAGGGAACTTTGCTGTTCTTCATTTAGAGACAAGATGATACAGAGCTTGTTAAAATTGCAAGCCAGATGACGCTTCTTCAAAAACAAGGGAGGAACCCTGTCCACATCCTGCTCCCAGTCTAGTTTCAACACCCGAAAGTCTTCTGCAGTGAGTTCCCCAAAGCCATGCAAAAAATGAAAGTGTCTGAATTTTCTCCTTTCAAGGTATTGGTGACGTGTTCATCTATTTAGGATTGGCTGGGACTGCACAGCCAAACAACCTTTTTTGAAGAGCATTTACTTATTAATTAACTTCACCACAAGAGCTAAAAGACAGGAACGCTCTCTTCATTAGCTAGATGGGGCGTAGAAATGCAATGAACATGATGGTTTGACTGAGATTCCTCTGTGGTCTGTTTTTGTTACTTGTACATATTCCCAACCAAACCTAAAGAAATTATGATTTTATTTGAGTGGATATAAAAACTCTTATATAATGGGGGTCAAGGTGCAGGCATATCAAATGGATCCAATTGAGGATCTGTTGGATAAACTTAGTAGGTTCTAGCAAATGCTATAAATTTTGACTCCCCCCCCCCCCCCCGACAAAGCTATTTGCTGCATTTGACGTGATTTCGTAAATAGCTTTGGTCACCCTGAAAATGCAGTTTCTGGCAAGTTTACTGTTTGACTGAAAAAATTCACCAAACATGAGCCCAGCACACTGGTGGGAGGAAAAAGGACAGATCTTGAAACTATATCCGTAAAAGGCAAATCTGCAGAATGCATTGTCGCATTATAAAACCCAAGGGACAGAAGAATAAAAACACAATTGCAAACAAACTATGAAGACTCTCATGAATACATCCGCTAAGCTATAATTAGTATAAAATGAGAATACTTTAAACAAGAATATCTTCTGAGCAAAGCTTGCAAACAAAGCATTTTAAATGCATTATTATTTCATAAGTGGTTAATGTTTACTATGAACCATTGCAAGTAGCAAAGCACCTGCTGCTAGGCAAACCAAACCCTTGAAAACTCGGAATTAATTTTCTGATCCAGCCAAGCCCAGCTTCGCTTGCATATATAAGGGGTAATGTCAAGGTGTCACATCAGAGGAGTCCTTTCTCCTTCACTTTTTGCTGCTGTCACACACTGCAGCTCCCTTATTCCCACTTCAAATACGCCACTATGAACAGACAGACGTTTTTTGCAAGCTCCACCGTTGGACGAAAGGGCTTCAGTTCCGCTTCTGACGTCTGTGGCCTAAACGGACATCGAACCTGCACGGCCTCCGTTGGTCCGCCGGTCGAAAGATGTGGAGTTAGTGGCTACAGCAGCAGGAGTGTCTGCCACCTGGGTGGAAGCATAAGAATTGTCGATGCTGGGGGCAGCCCTAGTGGTGCTGGATGCTACGGGGGTTATGGCTATGGTAGCTCAGGTTGGGGCAGTGCAGGTTATGGCAACTCTGGAGGTTTTAGCGGCAGGGTAGGTCTTTGCGGACCCAGAGGCTATGGAACTTTCGGAGGTTATGCCGATTGCAGCAAGGAGGGTATCCGAGGGGTCAGCGTCGATGAGTCCCTCCTGAAGCCCCTCTGCGTAGGAGTTGACCCACAAGAACATCAGGCACGAGAACACGAGAGGGAGCAGATGAAGACCCTGAACAACCAATTTGCCTGCTTCATTGACAAGGTGAGAGAATAGATGTTTTCTATATTTCTTTCAATAAAACAAAGAGGTTGGCCCATGGTGCAGATTTCTAATCTGGATCTACATCCAGATCCAAATTTCCCCACGTTCAGACTGTGACCTTCAGAACAAGAGCAACAGATTGTCCTTGGGTTGGGGCCCAGTCAAATCCCTACTGAAATCAGTGGAAAGACACCCAAATTCACTTAACTGGAGTTGGATCATGCCCCGAGACAGAGCCACTGCGGTACTTAACTCTTTGGAAAGTCTCCGTCACTTGAAGGCTTTAAACCAAGGCTAGATGACTTTCTAAAAGATCTACTCTGTCTCAATCAGAAGTTAAGAAGGGGGGTTCCAAAGAGGATGGAGCTCGGCTGTTCTCAGTGGTGGCAGATGACAGAACAAGAAGCAGTGGTCTCAAGTTGCAGTGGGGGAGCTCTAGGTTGGATATTAGGAAACACTATTTCACTAGGAGGGTGGTGAAGCACTGGAATGGGTTCCCTAGGGAGGTGGTGCAATCTCCATCCTTAGAGGTTTTTAAGGTCAGGCTTGACAAAGCCCTGGCTGGGATGATTTAGTTGGGGATTGGTCCTGCTTTGAGCAAGGGGTTGGACTAGATGACCTCCAGAGGTCTCTTCCAACCCTGATCCTCTATGGTTCTATGATGCAGGAACTGTTGGGTAAAATTCTATGGCCTGGGTTGTGTCAGGTCAGACTAGATGACCGCAGTGGTTCCTCTTGCCTCAACAGCTACAAAGCTATTAAAGAAACAATATGAAAAACCAAACATGCCTGGGTGATGGTTATCTGCAGTCACCCTTCAAGTCCGTTGTTTCCACATTCTCCAATGAGGTCTGCATTAAAGTTCTGCTGCCATTGAGAATGGTTTGTGCTAAGTGGAATGGAAACAATGGCACTATTGTTCTCATCCGAGGATGGGAAACAAAGCGTTTTTTTGGAGTCATTATTTAGTTCATTGAAAGGAATGCAACATCTGGCCTTGATTCCATTCACACTTATAAATTTAAGAATAATTGTAGTGAAGTCAATGGAATGACATGGTTATGAAAAGACTGTCACCTCCTTAATTTGCAATTTGCTGGGCACTATCCGGGCAGTCACCGTTCAATGACACCGAATTAGTTTTTGATCCTCTTTAGTTTACATTCAACATTACTCTCCTTCCAAGTACCTGGACGAGGAGACAGATAGAGCTTTAGACTTAAATTTATTTTCTTGGCCTTTTGATGTTTATATATGACACACAAAATGATATTAATATCATTCCTGTGCATTTCAAAACCATGGGGATACATGTAATATGAAGATGAATGGAATACAGTATTTGTTAGCTTAAAATGTATTCAACTTTGATACATATTTATGATTACTCAGAGGAGGAAGGGAGTTACTATTAAGTATCATTTTCCAAAGATCTGCTTCCTTTGGCCCTCTAGTTGCCAAATATTCTGTTCGTGCCTCTGGAATTCCAATAATAGTTCCTGAATCAAAGAGGACAGTTTAACTGAAGGTCCCAATTTCTTTCTTTTTTCATTTCTTCAGTGGCAGCTTTTGGAGATTTAAAAAATTGCTGAATTTTTTGATTTACAGGTTCGACACCTGGAGCAGCAGAACAAGGTGCTGGAGACCAAATGGAACCTCTTGCAGCAGTCTGTCCCTCCAGCCCCCCGGAAAAATCTCGAGCAGTGCTTTGAGAATTATATCTGCAGCCTGAGGAAGCAGCTTGAGGGTTTGTTAAGTGACAAGGAACAACTGGCCTGTGAAGAGTCTGCATCAAGGAAGCTTGTGGATGAATTCAAATGCAAGTAAGAGATTATCCATCATTTGTTTTCTTCTCACTTTGCTCTGTTTCTTGTGATCTCCTTTAGCTACTGTGGGAAATGAAAAAAAAATGTGGCCTGATTCACCACTGAATTATTCCAGTCTTTAGCTGGTATAACTGTTGTGATAGGAATAGAGCCTGAGACCTAAGCCCTTGTATTAGAGGCCTGTTATGAGGCCTGAGGCCTGAACTAAAGTAGTGGCCAAAACTTTGCCAATATGAAGCAAAGTCAGGCTGTGAGCAAGAGGCAGGCCCTACTCACAGAATTTGGCAAGCACAGGGCTGATATTGCAAAAATATATATCCCAGAAGGGTGGTACCAGAACACCTCGATTCCAGCACATTCCCCACAGATAACAGGAACACACTGACCCATCCTAAAGACAAGGTCAGGATAACAGCAAAATGGATAAAAATGTTTTCATCAAATCAACATGTACAAGGCAGTGAGTGGCACCCAAATACATCAGCGGGTGGCACCCTGATACGTCATTTGTAATTTGTTTGTATCCGTGTATTAAAAATATATCTCCAATATACGGTCTTTGGCCAGCCTACGGAGCAGTGGAAAGTCCCACCAGTGACTGAACTGCATCCATTGTCACAAGCATACATGTCTTAGTATCTTCGGCACGTCTGCCAGGTGCCGTTACTGTGCTTTGTTGATGATAAAACCTGGCCGGGCACCTTTGCTACTAAACCAAGTCTTGTGGTCTTATTGAGCAGTTTGATCTGAAGCCTGCTGTTTGGGATATCTGGCCAGAGCCAGTGCAGCATGCAGAGAGAACACACACACGCCACCAAATATCTAACAACAATGATATCGATTGAAATGGCATTTGCAATTCATAGAATATCAGGGTTGGAAGGGACCTCAGGAGGTCATCTAGTTCAACCCCCAATTGGCGATTGGTGAAATAGGCCCAACGTTGATTTCAAGTTGAAAGAGAAAAATATTGCCCATGTGTGTTATGGCAGTTGACAAAACTGACCCACCGCTGTCTCTTCTCTTTTCCCACAGGTATGAAGAGGAAATCAGTAGGCGCACAGCGGCAGAGACTGAGTTTGTGGTGCTCAAGAAGGTGAGAAATTCAGGTGGCTAAAAGAGAAAGTGTGGATCTGTAAATATAGCTATAACCATTTTGCATGGATGCATGGAAGAGTAAAGGCCCACTAATGACTGATATTTCAATAATCTAAAGAGGGGCATCTTAATTTTTCTTCCTTGCTAGATCTATTGTAGGTTGATCTCAGAAAACGAGACAAAAACACTGAATATTTAGAGTTCATATTTAAACTTTCAGTAGTCAATACTGGGTTTTCCACCAAGTTCTAAGTAACGAAGAGGACTTTTCCTCCTCACTGACTTTGAGGTGGGTTGCTTTTCCTCTTGGAGGCACGGGAGCCCCTTAAGGAAGCCTGGCAAATCGAGACATTCTGTTCCACAAGCCTGATGGAAACAGACAACAGGCTTTGCCTCTGATACTGTTTCCCCAGTGTTTTGGAATACCTGTGGCCTTTTTTCCTCAGGAGGCAGACTGCGCCTTGCTGCACAAGGAAGAGCTAGAGGTGAACATGATCTTGTTGAAGCAGAAGCTGGAATTTCTGAGATGTGTGTTTGATGAGGTAAGGATTCTTCTCATTCCACCTGCATGGAAATTCAGTACCATGCTTCTCCTTGAAATCACCGTCATGTTGCATAGAGTCCAAATTACTATAGGCAGCAAGGACTCCAAAGCTAGAAACTCCACCTAGTTGATTGCCTCTAAGAAACATTTACTAATCCACTCCTAAACATGGAATTATGAAGCCTATATAACGTTACACCATAATGCATGAATCTTCACCCTGGATCTATCTGGTGACAAACCAGTATGCATGGGAACAATGAGACCTGTCTTTTCCTCCCCAAATCCAGCAGAAATTGGACACGTCCTACCTACCTGGTTGGCCTGCCCCTACTCCTAAGAGGAAAGGCTTCTGTATTTCTCACAGGCAAAGCCCTTTACATTGGTCTTTAGTTGCAGGATCAGAACTAGCCCAGTGAAGAGAGACCCTTTGTCCTTGAGTGAACATCTTGGAAGTATGGATAAGGGAGGGGGCTTTAAATGATACCCAAGACTTTATGCAATTGCAGGAGAGAGCTCAGATGGATGGCCGGTTCTGCGACACCGCAGTTGTTGTGAAAATGGACAACAGCAGAGACTTGGACACGGACTGCATAATCAAGAACGTTGAAGGCTGGTACAAAGAGATTGCTCAGAAGAGCAAAGAAGAAGTTGATGTTTTGTACCAAACCAGGGTGAGTAGCAAATGACACAGGTACGATACAGGCTATTGTATGATGCAAGTTCAATTAACAATCAGTTTGTTTCTGGATACCAGTTCGAGGAGCTTCAGGACAAAAGGGGCAGATTCTGTGAGGATCTAGAGAGAAACAAGCATGAGATTGCAGAGCTAACCCGCCTGATCCAGAAGCTGCAGGGTGAGACTGACCATATAAAGAAACAGGTAGGAGTGATTTTGATGTTTTGATTTTCCGATGAATATGCCAGGTGTATTAGTATGGATGCTATCTTTGAATACTGTATGGCTAGGAATTATGCTCTGGTTCTGAATGATGCCATTGTGTCTGTGGCATGAACCAAGACTGATCTGAGATGGTTGCTAGGTTGGAATGAATGAGGCCAATTGTTTAAAAAAAACCCACCACCACAATTCGAAGTATTATAGAAGATAGGATTGCCAACCCTTCAGGATTGTCCTGGAGAATCCAGGAATTAAAGATTAATTTTCAATTAAAGATGATGTCGTGTGATGAAACCTCTAGGAATAAATCCAACCAAAACTGGCAACCCTCATAGAAGATGGACTGAAGCATCCAGCCCTTAAGACATAATTTCACTTCTTCAACTTATTGAGTAGACTTTCTGTCTAGCCAAATTCAAGGATTTTGAGAATCGTCATCACCTTTCGCTTGTCAAGGAAAGTAGTAGTGATGGGAAAAAGAGAAATTA
Organism: Caretta caretta; assembly: GCF_965140235.1. NCBI lineage: Eukaryota > Metazoa > Chordata > Testudines > Cheloniidae > Caretta > Caretta caretta. The sequence goes on from NC_134225.1 coordinate 7,252,467, forward strand.
CGTGTAATAAAAGGGAAAGTGATTTTGGGCTTTATTTTCAATCACATTCAGGCTCCTTTCACCACTCTGCCAGTGGCCATATAGTGCGTATAAATTACATTTACTTTCTTTTGAAGGCTCCTTTACACGGCCAGAGCTGGGGCCTGAGTGCAAATGAGAATCGGGTTCTGTCCCTTCTTATTCAACCAGATTAATTCTTCTTACCGCCCTTTGAAAATTTGGGAGGATAACTCTAAGGATGAGCATTAGTGAGAGCAGTAGTGGCATAACAAGCAAGCCTTTTCTTTCTCAAGTCTGGTCTCCTCAGAGACGACGCTTTCTTCCTTGTCTTCGGTTTCCGTTTTGGTTCCATCCTCTGCCACAATTTAGCACCCGCTAGATGCAGCGAGAGGAATTGCAAGGCAGCCCCAGTCATTCTCTTGGAAAAAAAAAAAGAGACGTTCAGCCAATCAGAGCCCAGCAGGCTCAGGTAAAAGTTGCTACAGGGTCTGAGCAGGTCAGTTCCAGGCTGGGACTAGATGAGTGAAAACAGGGGCTGCTCTCTGGCCAAGGGAGCGGGGGAATTAGCCAGAGGTTATCTCTGGCTGAACTTACGTAGTTGGGATTGCAGAGGCGAAGAACCTGAGGACATTGGCGCTGAGGTAGGGCTGGAGATAAAAGTGCTGATAGAAAGAGGCTCAGGGAAAGTGAAGGATTGAGGTAAGCCATACATGGCTGCTGTGTATAGGGTCCTTGGGTGGGACTCCAGAGTAGTGGGCAGGCCCAGGTTCCCCTATTGGCCATAAGCAAAGTGGTATCAACCCCACAAAGGAGACAGGACTGAATTGGGAGCCCAAAAAAGGGCTGTATTTAAAGGGACACAGAGCCAGGACTGAAGGCGCTACTAAGGGCAAATAGATTGTGTAATACCCACCCCGGAAGGAGTTCATTTGGACTCGGTGACTCAGCCAGAGGGCCAAGCTGCTGAAGTCCCACCAAGGTTGGCTGGCAGCCTGAAGGGGTTGCCAGGGGTGAGAAAAGGTCTGTGGTACCATACCCAGCCACTAAGAGGTGCTCAAGAGGTGAGTGTCCCCATTACGAGACCTATGGGAATACCATAGAATAGCGGATACACCAGCAAACCCAGCATCTAGCCTTTGATAGCGGCCAATACTTCATGCCTTTGAGGGAGATGCCAAAATTATGCCATACTACTAAGCAATGTCATCTGTCTTATAACAGGTAGACCTTATTATGGACACTTGGAGTATCTTGAAAGAAGGCCATGAAACGAGGTATACAGCTTCCAAGATGTTAGGCTTTCCTCAGCTATGTGTCCGTTCTTCTGAATTGGAACTGAAACATGGGAAGTGAATCCAGAGGCTGATGGCTCAGAGCTCTGGTAAAGACACGTCAGTAATGTCTTCCGTTTTCTCCCTTGGCAGATTGCCTGTCTGCAAACAGCCATTTGTGATGCTGAGCAGCGCGGTGATTGTGCTCTTAAAGATGCTCGAGGTAAACACATGGAACTGCAGAACGCTCTCCAGAAGGCCAAGGATGAGCTGGCATGCATGCTGCGTGATTACCAGAAGCTCCTGAATGTCAAGATGGCCCTGGATATCGAGATCACTACATACAAGAAACTGCTGGAAGGAGAAGAAAGCAGGTGGGTGCAAAAAACCATAAAGCTCGACTGTGGAACAATCTCTAAGTGGCTTTTCAGTGATGAAGATGCGGATTGCCTAGGAAATCCAAACAGCTACCAGAGCTCCACCGCACAAGACAATGTATTTACAAGAGAGAGCCTCCTGTCCTGGACATGATGCAATGCAGGGGATGAGAGAAACACATAAGGATGGAGTGGGTTGGTCGGTAGGCTGAAGTGAGAAAAAAATGAACGTCAAGTTCCTAGAAGTAGAGCTAGTTGATGGGATGAAGTACTCATCTTTCTTTTCTTTCCCCAACAGGATATGTTTGGGGATGCCTGTGAGTGTATGTAAGTAATCCGAGCATCCACAATTGGGCTATTCCTAGTTTTGGGTTTTTTCTATGAGAATGCCAGCTTTCTGCTCAACTTACTGCCCCTGTGTTTTCTTGCAGCTGTGGTCACCAACTCCTCCAACATAGCTGGAGACTGTGGTACAGCGGTTGGAGTTGGAAGTGGATGTGGTTACGGCTCTTTAAGTAGAGGCTACAGCTCTGGGCGTGGAAGATGCGGCTCCCTCGGTGGGGGTTTTAGCTCCAAAAGTTTAGGAGTCTGCCCCAGAAGTGAAGTCAGCGTTGCAGGTAGCCAAAACATCCCTGAAGGTGCAGACTGTTGTCCACCTGGAGGGTTCAGCTCCAGAAGTGGCAGTTGCATATCCAGAGGTGTGGTGAGCTCTGGGTGTAGCCACTACCTCCCGGGACGTGTGCATTGGTGTCCACCTGGAGGAGTCGTCTCTGGAGGTGGGGGTTACAGTTCTAAAGTCATAACCAGCTCTGTAGGCACAGGACAAGTCTCTGGAGGTGTAGCCTGCTGCCCAGATGGAGGAGGGTACATCACCAATAGTGGATATCCTGGAAATGGAGTTTGCACCATTGAAACCGGAGGATTTATCATCCAGTATTTAGGCAGCTCTCCAGCTGGAGGACCCAGCACTGGAGCTGTAGATAACTCTGGAGCTGGGCCATGCAACACTGGAATTCCAGGAAGTTGTGAAGTGGTGAGAGAAACCGGCGTAGCTCCATAGGGGGATGTAACTCTGGATCTGTAGGCAGCACAGCCAGGAATACCACAGTGCAAAACTTAAGCACAAAGTCACCCTTTCCAAAATGATATGATATGAATTCTCAGTCAGCTGACAGCAACACAAATTCCAAAATCCCTGACCGACTATAAGCATTCATTAGGATAAGAGAGGTGTCTCAGGGAAGTTCTATTTTCAGTAGTCTCCTCATTCTGAATGTCTGTTCCTTAGAAGCCTTGTTAACAGGTGTTCACAGCAGTATTACTTCCTTCAGCTCATAATGTCTTTGTATTTCAGTGAGTCGCTGCCTTTAGGCATTTTCTATGCTGCTAAACCACCCTCCCATGGGCCTATTAATTGCGTTGCCCTCTCTCTGGGTTTTCTTGCAACTGGCAGCTTTATGAATCATGCAATTTGTACATGGAAACATACTCTTCCTACAGCACCTTCCAAAGTGATTCAGAAAGGAGAACTGTGATTTGACGTTCCCAGAGGGTACTGAGAAGAGAATTTTTCTCTCTCTGTAAAATGGGGAACTTAGTTTCTAGAGCCGTTAATGATGTGTTCTACAAAAAGGAAATGTCAAATTTTAATCAAAGTAATCTCAATGTCCAAAGCACACTTTTGTTTGCAGTTAGACAACAGGTGTTTAATTTAGCTTGCTTGTCACTAAAGACATGTAATCCTTATTTGATTGTGCACGGGACTGTGCTTTCCCTGGCCTGATTTTCAGAAGCCTTCTGCACTCGAACTGGGTTGAAAAATTGATTTTTCAGTTTGGTTGCTGAAGTGAATAATCAGAAACCAATTATTTCATTTTGAACTGAGACCAAATTTGTTTTGGTTTGGTTTTTCTCACCGAACTGAAAAACCTGAAAGCATTTTGTTCAGGTCAAAACTAAATGTTTGGAACGTCCAGTCGAAATTATGTGTTCTAGGCAAAACGTTGAATCGAACTGACATTCTCTAAACGGAATGTGGAATTGAAATGACGCTTTCCAATCGGTTCGTTTCAATTTTTTCTAACTGAATTATTGCACTCTTTCGGAAATTTTAACTTGAACGTTTTTTTTTCCAGCTGAGACTATTTGCCAAATTCAACCCAAATTCATGTATAGTTTTGCTGTCCTGAAAAATGCATTTTTCTTCCAATTTTCTCTTTGACAGTTTTTCTCCCCAAGGTCTACCCAGCACCTTCAAATGAAGTCTCTGGGAGCTCTTGATGCCTAGTATCTCTGAGTATGATGCCTGGTTGTATTTGTATAAAGTTTTAGCGGTGCTACCTTAGCTGTTGCTGATTGTCAAAAGTTTTCCATTTCCCATTGTGCCTTCAATAAACTACACAGACAATCCGTGTTTTGTCACTTAGATTTTAATCAGCAACATTTCAATTACAAGGTAGACCAGTAATTACAAGGTAGACCAGTAATATCTCATTCTCATATTGTGTATCAATGAATGGGCATTTTACGTGGGATATCTTCTCAGTAGACTTCATAATGAAGGAACAGGCTGGGGTTCCAATCTGCTTTAGATAATATGGTGTGTAAAGGAAGTCTTAAACTCAAACAGAATCTAAGATCTTCTATTGTATTTAGGTTCTTATACTGCTCCCACCTCCAAGGTGTATCAGTTCCCGAGACACATTTTACCAGAGTTAAATACTTATTGCTAATAGAAGTTGTCTGACAATAAATTAGCATATGCTTATTTTGGCTATATCCCCATAATTTCAGAATTTCTAATAAATGGCATTCAGAATTTCAACACGGGTCAAAGGGAGAAATACAGAGATTAGGAGAAAATTAATTGCATGTCTCGATGGGTTAAAAACAACAACCTCAAAACAAAAAACCACCCCCCAAAACACAGTAAATTGCAAATTCAACCACAAAAACATGATGTGACTTCAGATTTGGTCCAATACATCCATCAAGGACACAACGATTAAGAGTAAAGAGACAGAAATGGAAGAAAGGACATTTGGAAGGGCACAATATGAAACAGATTGACTACCCTCTGAAATTCATTTGGCATATGGTTTGAGCCTTAAATATGGATGAGATTTGATTTTGCTCCTTTGAATTTTCTGGTAAGGATCCACAGTAAGAGTGTGTTCAAGGAAAGCACGTGAAGAATGAAGTTCTGATCCAAGAATGGACTCTCAGTACTTCCTGGTCATTCATATTCTATAAACAGTCCATATCTGAGAACACATGAATACAGTAATAAAACTGGATGAGCGTGCGCAAGGCTGGTTAACCAATAGATCACTTCCAGAAGAATGGAATGTTGATATTGACATTAATGGACTCTCTTTTCTTTAATTTAAACCCACTTAAAAGTCAAATCACTTTTGGAAACCCCAAAAATAGTTTGAGGTTCACAAACCTTCAAATTCCACGAAGTTGGCCAATACCTAGTCCCATGCACAACCTATGTACTATGTATTAAAAAGCCACATGGTCACTCAGTACACCTGTACCAAAGAACTGGAACAAAAACAAATTGTCAACGTTGTCATTGTCTTGGCTGAATGGGCTGAAGCTCCCTGTGAATTCATGCTCTTTACCAGATTATAGCTGTAGATTGTATAAACCAAAACTTGGTTTAAAAGGGAATAAAGTTGGGAAAGTGTGAGGAAACACCCTCCCCCGCCAACCCATGGGATGGTATGACAGGATTGCCTGTGGTAGCAGGTCTTGGACTTGATGGCCCAGAAGGTTTCTTCCAGTCCTATATTCCTATGTCCCTAACTCAAACCATAAAAAGCAAGGAAATAAATTATAGGAGCCCATACATCAAGACCCATACTATATGTTGCCCATGACAGTGACAAGATTCTGTATCATCACAAAAAACCTCCTTCTGTCTCCAGATGAGGAAGTACATGACACAGAGTGCATTATAATGCAAAACCTTAGGCCTGGTCTACACTATGGAGTTAGGGCCACGTAAGGCACCTTACGTTGACCTAACTCTGTAAACATCTACACTACAATAAGAAAAGGAGGACTTGTGGCACCTTAGAGACTAACAAATTTATTTGAGCATCAGCATTCGTGAGCTACAGCTCACTTCATCGGATGCATTCAGTGGAAAATACACCACAGTGTTACTCCCGCCAATGTAAGTCGCCCACTAGACTGACTTAACTCCACCTCTATGACTGGCATGACGTTCTTACGTCAACAGTGTCAGGGTAGACGCTGCATTTCTTACAGCAGAATGTTCTGGCTGTTAGACTTTGGCAGCTGACAGCTGGAGCCTGGCCAGAGTCAGGTGGCGGGGCTCCAGGTAACACCTGGCAAGGCTCTGGCTGTCAGCTACAGGCAGCAGGGCTCCGACTGTCAGTGCCCCACGATGCCTGTCCTGACAGTTAATTTGGTGTGTCTTGGTGTGGACACACACTGCCGACAGAAGGAGCTAACGGAGACATGCAAAACTGATTTAATTACTGCAGTGGCTGTACGTCGACGTAACTTAATTTTCTCTTGTAGGCTGGCCCCTAATTGCAGCCTCAATGTTAGTGTCTATTCAGTTAAGTGTGTGCTGTGGTACATGTTTAATACTATCAAACTCTAATATCGTGCTTTTTTTTTTACTAGTGGAGCTCAAAGCCCTCCCTGATATTTAATGTGTTTCTCTTTACAACCCCCCGTGAGGTAGGCGAGTGCTATTCTCTCCATTGTACAGATTGGGAAACTGAGGCACAGAGCTCAAGCAGGAAGTCGGTGGCAGAGTAGGGATTTGAGCCTTGGTCTCCGAAGTCTTATGCTACTTCCCTAACCACAGAGCTATCCTTTACATGGGAAGTAATCCCTGTCTTAAGTGAATAAATGAATATGACCTAAATACAAAGTCACTACTGTATATTCTTAAATATATGTTGAGTGGTTAGAACGCTACCTGAGCAGTCAGGAGATCAAGGTTAAATTCCCTACTCTTCCACAGACTTCTTGTATAACCTTGGGCAACTCAGTTAAGCACCGAAATACCTTTTAAATTCCCCCTTTAGTGCCTCTGTCCCTCAACACCCCATCTGTAAAAAGGGAACAATAGCACTTCCCCATCTCACAGATGTGTTGTGAGCATAAACACATTAAAGATTATGAGGTGCTGAGATACTATAGTAATCAGGGCCATGTCAGTATCTTAGATAGAGAGATAAATTAGCCCATATTACTCTCCAAAGGCAACTGAAATGCAGTTTGCGATTGCCACGTATCCCCTCCGGGCCAGTCATGACACTGCAAGTGTGCAGGGCATCAGTTTCCTTTCTCATTAGTCTGTCCCACTTCCCAGACATGGAAAGATAGACACCACATCTCGAGTCCTGCTGGATGGTTTTCCTCAGGCAGCCATTTTATTGCCCAATGGCAAAACAAAGCAACCTTGAATAGGCCTTTACCACCTCAAAGTTCCCCCTTCACTCAGGGCTTGTGCTATAAGTGATCTGCTAAGACCCGCTTTCTTCCCATATCTTTTGGATGAGGCCTATCAAAATGTTTACTGTGTTCTTCAAGTGTGGCTTAAGACCATCACTGGAGCTGGTGCCTTTCCACTCTTCAACTGATTGCCTGCCCTGTCTACTTCTACTCTAGTGATAGTTCCTAGATCAATGCTCAGATCTTCTCCTTCCTCTGTGCCTAGGGGGCAGTTAGCCACTGGCTTGCCATTCAGTAGTTGACTAAAGTCCTGCCTCCCGTATATTAAATTGTTCTGATTGGGATACTGCACCCCATATTCTTCATAGAAATATTGTTATGATATGACATAGCTAAGATATGTTTTAGGCAAGATGGGTCATGTGAGGTATCATTGGAAAGGTTGCAATGTACTGAATGTAATGATCCAATCTGTATGCATGTATCATTTTTGTATCTGAAGTTAGAAATATTGACTACGCAGCAATTACAGCTGTGTGCATACTTGGGTAATGCCCACCAGACAGTATGCAAATCAGCCTGGATGGCCCATTAGGCAAGACAATGGGTCTTTGAAGATGCTGATCTCCTATCTTCCTGGAGTTCCTTCCTGTGGATGTTACAAATAAACCTGTAACATGGTTGTTACATGTCTCATGGTTGCTTTAACACTGCAAGGCCATGTGGTGATGTCTCCTGGTACGAAATACCACATTGGACACCGCTGGTACTTTTCCACTGAAGAAGGGTGGAGCTCAAACAGGGACACACAAGATTCCCACCCTATGTAAATCCTATTTAAAGCTGGAGAGTAAATTAATCCAGGTTGCTGGTTCTTCATTGAATTCCCACCCAGGATGACTGCTGTAAACACCTAAGACTAATCTGGGAAGAAAGGATTCAGACCCAGGCTGAGATGGGGCTCAAGCCCATGAAGAGAAACACCTGGAACTCTAAGCTACAGAAACTCTGCCTAAAACAACATTTAGGGTGAAAAATTACTATTTGTAACCAGTTTCTTTAGTGAATTAAGTTTAGGTTGCGTGTTTGTTTACTTTGCTCAGTAATATGCTTTGTTCCATTTGCTATCCCTTATAATCATTTAAAATTCATCCTTTGTAATTAATAAACAGTTTCTAAAACCCAGTTTGTGTAATTCATTACTCGGGAGGCAAAGAATTGTGCATATCTTCCTCCACATTGAGGGAGGGGGTGATTTTCATGAGCTTACACTATATAGATCTATATTCAGCGCAAGACCATATAATTTTGGGGTTACACTCCAGAGGGTGTGTGCACAGGAGTGCTGGGCAATCCCCTCACTGAGTCCTCCCACAGATAGCTGATCGCAGACTCTGTGTGATTCTACAGCTGGGTGTGTCCCTACCTGTGTGTGTGCTGGGAGGGGGCTTGAGAGCCTGTCACAGCAACACCGAATGAGGAGAACACAGGCTGGAAGGATAGGTGGGCTCAGTGGCACTCCAGTACATCCAGTTGCCCCCCAACTCGGGGGGTCCAACCCGTCACACTGATGTCTTAATTGTCATCATCTTGTTGGTGTCTGTTTTGCTTCCTGACAACAGTCTAGTGAAGTTGTACAGTGATAGGCCTCTTACAAAAGATATGGGAAGATGAAAAAATACCAGATGAGTGGGAAAATGGTTATATAGTGGAGCTACCAAAGAAAGGAGACTTCAGTCAGTGCAAAAACTGAAGGGGGTATTCAACTGCTGTCAATCCCCAGGAAAGTGGTTATGTTATCCTAGGAAGAATAAAGAAAGCAGAAGATTCAAGGCTATGACAAGAACTGGCATGGATCAGACAGCAGAAATCATACATGGATCAAATAATAACCTTACATATCATCACAGATCTGTCTATTGAATGGCAGTTACTGCTGTACATGAATTTCATAGATTTCCAAAAAGCCATTGACACAGTGGATAGAGGCTATATCACCATGGAATCCCACAGAAATATGTGAACATCATTCAGAGCTTCTATTAAAATATGACATGCCACATAATATGTAACAGCAAACTGACTAACCCATTCAAGATGACTATAAGCATCAGACAAGGATGTTTTATGTCATCCATGATCTTTCTACTGGTAGTGGATTGGGCAATGAAAAAGACCACAGAAAAGCCAAGGGGTATACAGTGGGATCTCACACAGAAGTTAGAGGACCTTGACTTTTCAGATGACACCAACCTGCTGTCCTAGACCCACAGAGACATGCGAGCCAAAACAAATGATCTCCAGACCTATGTACAGCTAGTAGTGTTGAAAATCAACATTGAGAAAACTAAAACCATGAGAATTCACCCACATAAAGAAACACCAATAACACATTCTGGAACTGATATAGAAGAGGTCCGACATTTCACATATCTTGGCAGCATCGTAAGCAAAACAGGTGGAACAGATGAAGACATTAAAGCCAGAATAGCAAAAGCCAGACAGACCTTCATAACCCTAAAGCTGGTCTGGAGAAATAGAAACCCTGACCTGCCCTCCAAACTAAACTTTGAATATTTAACACCATTGTAAAGTCTGTCTAACTATATGGTGCTGAAACTTGGAGTCTTATCAAGACTTATCTAAACTCCAAGTAAGTCTTCATAAACTGCAGCCTCGGACAAATCCTCAACATCAAATAGCCAGAAAAAAAATCACAAATGAAGAGCTTTGGAAGAGGACAAAATTAAACAGATAGGACAGAAAATTATGGAATGAAACTGAAGATGGTTAGGAGACACATGGGAGGAAAGACTAGAACAACACACCAGAACAGGCATTAGAATGGCATCTCCAGGTCAAGAGGTGACAAGGTAGATCAAGGACAACATGGAAACAAACCTCAGAAGCAGAACTCAGAGCCATCAAAAAGACATGGAAAGAAGCTAAGACTGCAGCCAGAGACTGTCAGAGATGGAAGGCCCTATGGTTTTGGTATGGAATAAAGAAGTTGCTTCTCTTACTCCATCCCTTGGGTTCTTCTCCCAGCTCCCAGTTAAATCAAGCCACTTCCTTTCATGTTTCATCTGCAGACACAGGGGCCTCTGCAGGAGCTCAAAGTCTTCCTGCAGTCTCCTCCTGCAGCCCATCATTGGCTCCTGCCTGAGCCCCTCTGGGCTGGACAACCTCCCCTCTACTCCTAGAGAGGCCCTGAAAAAAGGTTTCCCATCTCCCCTTCAGCTTCCTCTTTCCTTTTTAGTAATATCAGGTGCCGCTCACCAGGACCATCTGGGAAGCAGCTACTTTGTCACAGAGGAACTAGGCCCATTTCTCTTAAAGGGGTCAGTCACCCTGTGACACACATCCCAGCTTCTGGGCAAGTTTCATGGGGTTCCTTCTGCATCCATTACCATGGGATGAAGAAGTCCATGCTGATGCCACAGCAGCGGCCAGCAGGTTGCTGATGGGAGTGTCCGACCCAGCCCTACTCTTGGAGAATGGAAGTCAGGGAAGGATAATGGTAGAGGAAAACCCGTTGATAACGGGAGCGCCTAGGAATTTTGAAATTGTATGGTCAAACCTGCGGGCAGCATAGCATGTTTCATATTACCACTGAATAGGTCACTTGAAATCCATGGGGCAAATTATGTAGCTAGGTTAATTCACTTATGAGTTATACCAATTTGTGTCACTAACTTTGGAAACGGACCTATGAAACTAATTTAATTTACGGGCACATAAATTGTGCATGTACATTACAACCCCCCTCCCTCCCTGCACACACACACACACACACACACACACACACACACACACTACTTGCATAGTCTCATGTTCTAATGCAAACAATATGCAGCCCAAGAATTATTCTCCAAAGAAATTTCAGAAGGTCTTACTTTTATAATTTAAACTAACAGCAAAGCAGAGCCCCAGTAGACTTTTAAGCCGATCTCAAAGGTTGAATCAGATTTCCACTGACTGTTCAAGTCATGAAGTATGCAGTTGCTGTAGCTGTCAGTCCCAGGATATTAGAGAGACAAGGTGGATGAGGTAATGTCTTTTATTGGATCAACTTCTGTCCTTGTCTCTCTCACCAAGAGAAACTGGTCCAATAGAAACAAATTAACTCACCCAACTTGTCTTCCCAAGTCATGAAGCTGAAATTCCAGAAATCTCTTGGACAGCTGACAGCATGTAGAACTGTAAATATTCCTACATATTAACATGATTGCAACCAGAAGCCGAAACTCAAGATCAGCACCTTCGAGTTTGGATAGGAGTTAGGAGTGTCAGAGAGTGAAGAAGGCATTATTACATAAGCCTGGTTTCAGAGTAGCAGCCAAGTTAGTCTGTATTCGCAAAAAGAAAAGGAGTACTTGTGGCACCTTAGAGACTAACCAATTTATTTGAGCATAAGCTTTCGTGAACTACAGCTCACTTCATCGGATGCATTCAGTGGAAAATACAGTGAGGAGATTTATATACACACAGAACATGAAAAAATGGGTGTTATCATACACATTGTAAGGAGAGTGACCACTTAAGATGAGCTATTACCAGCAGGAGAGGGGGGATGGGGGGGGGGGGAGAAAACCTTTTGTAGTGATAATCAAGGTGGGCCATTGCCAGCAGTTAACAGGAACATCTGACAGGTTTCAGAGGAACAGCCGTGTTAGTCTGTATTCGCAAAAAGAAAAGGAGTACTTGTGGCACCTTAGAGACTAACCAATTTATTTGAGCATGAGCTTTCGTGAGCTACAGCTCACTTCATCAGATGTTAGCAGTGGGGGATGGGGGGGAATTAAAAAAGGGGAAATTGTTTTACTTTGTGTAATGACACATCCACTCCCAGTCTCTATTCAAGCCTAAGTTAATTGTATCCAGTTTGCAAATTAATTCCAATTCAGCAGTCTCTCGTTGGAGTCTGTTTTTGAAGTCTTTTTGTTGTAATATTGCGACCTTTAGGTCTGTAATCGTGTGACCAGAGAGATTGAAGTGTTCTCCGACTGGTTTATGAATGTTATAATTCTTGACATCTGATTTGTGTCCATTTATTCTTTTACGTAGAGACTGTCCAGTTTGACCAATGTACATGGCAGAGGGGCATTGCTGGCACATGATGGCATAGATCACATTGGTAGATGTGCAGGTGAACGAGCCTCTGATAGTGTGGCTGATGTGATTAGGCTCTATGATGGTGTCCCCTGAATAGATATGTGGACACAGTTGGCAACGGGCTTTGTTACAGGGGTTGGTTCCCGGGTTAGTGGTTCTGATGTGTGGTGTGTGGTTGCTGGTGAGTATTTGCTTCAGGTTGGGGGCTGTCTACAGGCAAGGACTGGCCTGTCTCCCAAGATTTGTGAGAGTGTTGGGTCGTCCTTCAGGATAGGTTGTAGATCCTTGATGATGCTTTGGAGAGGTTTTAGTTGGGGGCTGAAGGTGATGGCTAGTGGCGTTCTGTTATTATCTTTGTTGGGCCTGTCGTGTAGTAGGTGACTTCTGGGTACTCTTCTGGCTCTGTCAATTTGTTTCTTCACTTCAGCAGGTGGGTCTCCTTACAATGTGTATGGTAACACCCATTTTTTCATGTTCTGTGTGTATATAAATCTCCTCACTGTATTTTCCACTGAATGCATCTGATGAAGTGAGCTGTAGCTCACGAAAGCTTATCCTCAGATAAATTGGTTAGTCTCTAAGGTGCCACTAGTACTCCTTTTCTTATTACATAAGCCTGGGGTTTCCAACCTTTTTTTTTTCATTTGCGGAACCCTAAAAAATTTCGGATGGAGGTGCAGACCCTTCTGGAAATCTTAGAGTCTGTGGACCCCAGGTTGAAAACCACTGCTTTATGGTAATGGCAACTGTTCGTGGACCCCTTCGACAAAGTCTGCAGACTCCTAGGGGCCCACAGACCACAGGTTGAAAACCACTGACATAAGCCAATGAAACAGAGACACCCGCTAAATTAAAATGGGATAATGGTATCCTAAACTGTCCTCCTCTTCGGGCTTCCGTACGGGGCATGGTAATGTGCACTACAGGGGTGTGAATTCTAAAGCACACTGTGTTCGGCACACAAACTAGCCCATGTCGACCCTACTGGTGGGCAATAAAAGTTCCTTCATACAACACTAAGTTAATATAGTGCACTAGAGAACTTTTAGTGCATGCCAGCAGGGTGTACACTGGCCAGTTAGTGCATGGCATGTTGGTGTGCTTTAGAATTCACACCCCTTTAGTATGCATTGTAGTGCCATGTAGACAAGCCCTTAGATGATGGGATGAAACAGTGTTTGTTACAGGAAAAAGACAGAAGATGCTTCTGTTTCAAAACAAGGGTGGTACCATTTTTAACGACTGGCCTCAATTTGGTTTCAAAGTCAACACCCAGAGGAACTTGGCAGTGATTACAGCAAACCAAGCAGGAAAAAAAAATGCCAGCACTTTCCCCCCTGTTATTACTGATGAGTGAATTAGCTCTTAAATATGTGATAACAAATGCAAAGACACTTTATGAAGCGTATTTCAAACCATTAATTAACCTTGTATCAGAAGATCTAAGACATTGGAAAACATCTCATTAGCTGAATGGAACACACAAATTACACCGGGGTGGGATGGGAGCCAGGTTTTTTTTTTTGTCCAGCAAAAATTTTTGAGAAGTCAAAACCATTTCCTGTCCCTAATGCAGATGAAAAGTCGAAATCTCAGGAGATGTTGAGAACTGACCATCCAAAAAAATGCATTGGTTGAGGTCAATCAAAACCAGTTTGTTTTGATAATTTCAAAATGTCTCATTTTGATCCCCACCATTTTTAATGTATGTCCTCGTTTTCTTACAATAATTAGCTTTGAAATGAAAAGTTGTTTAAACCAGAATAGAGCATTTGGAAAATGTCAAAATGAAACGTTTACTTTCGTAACTTTTTTTCAAAACAGGGACTATGATTAGGGTGATCAAATCATAGAATCATAGAATATCAGGGTTGGAAGGGACCTCAGGAGGTCATCTAGTCCAACCCCCTGCTCATAGTAGGACCAATCCCCAACTAAATCATCCCAGCCAGGGCTTTGTCAAGCCTGATCTTAAAAATATCTAAGGAAGGAGATTCCACCACCGCCCTAGGTAACGCATTCCAGTGTTTCACCACCCTCCTAGTGAAAAAGTTTTTCCTAATATCCAACCTAAACCTCCCCCTCTGCAACTTGAGACCATTACTCCTTGTTCTGTCATCAGCTACCACTGAGAACAGTCTAGAGCCATCCTCTTTGGAACCCCCTTTCAGGTAGTTGAAAGCAGCTATCAAATCTCCCCTCATTCTTCTCTTCTGCAGACTAAACAATCCCAGTTCCCTCAGCCTCTCCTCATAAGTCATGTGTTCCAGTCCCCTAATCATTTTTGTTGTCCTGTCTTTAAAGGGACAGTTCCGGTATTTGGGACTTTTTCTTATATTTTCACAGGTGCCAGCTGGTAACCCTAGCTATGATAATACAATAAATAATAATAATAAAGTATAATGCACACACCGTACACCTAGACCCTAAGCCAAAATCCACTCACATTAATGAGCAGAATCTATTGATTTCAATGGGCATTGGATTCAGCTCCTATGGAGCAAGATGCAATGGCTAATTTTTGTTTGGGGCTTCATAGCCCACAGTATACAGAGAATGGAAGGAACAAAATATTTGCATTGGCTCACCTGTATTATATAGTTGGAATTGCTTTTGTCTTCTGTTATAGCCCAACTATTCATGGGCTCAGATATGCACAGTTTGGAACCATCAAACCCACACTCAAGTTCCATCTGCTTTGCTAAGCAGCCAGGAGGTTTATTCAGAATTAGTGTGTGATGTTCACTGTACTGTATGTGAGATGTGAAGGTATGGTGAGCTCACTTCATGGGATGGACGAATCACCTTCAATGTATTGCCCTGCTTGCTTCTGGAATGGGCATTTTCCCTTATCATATTATCCAGTCTTCTGTGCAAAGGGCTAGAAATGAGGCCAGTATATTTGTGTCACAAAAAAAGGCCATTGCTCAAACTACATATTTAAAGTGTAATTCTTCAGAATGGGCCCTTGCAGTGTACAACTGAAAAGATGGTGACAAACACAGTACTCCGTTCATGAACGCACTCTGGGATAAATATTCTAAACCGTAATTAACATGAGCAGAATACATTCAAAGCAAAGTATCTTCTTGCAAACTAAGCATTTTTTATTTGCTTATTATTTCCGAAGTGTCTGATATTTACTATTGTGTTTTTTGTGTTGAAAGGCATTAATTGCTAAAAGGCAAACCCAGCACTTGAAGACTCTGAATTATTTCTCTGATCCAACCAAGCCCAACTTCTCAAACACGTATAAGGGGTTGATTCAAGGTGTCAGGTCAGGGGTGGTACTTTCTCAAACTGCTTTTTTCCTGCCCCACTTTGAATAAGCCACAATGACCGGACATGCATCCATTAAAATCTATTACTGGATGACGGGTCTTCTCTTCTGATTCTGCTGTTTATGGTCTAGGCAGCTGTAGAAGTTATACAGTCTCTGAATATCAGTCTTTTGGGAGGAGAGGTGGAACTGGTGGCTATGGCAGCAGAAGTCTCAGGTGGAACGGGGAGAATTTCCTATGATTAGGGGGTCTGGAGGCTTCAGTGTTGGACATTAGGGGCACTGTAGCTCTGGTAGTTCACCACAAACTATGGTGGTGTTTGTGGCAGGGTGTGTCTTTCTGACGTTAGAAGACATGGTACTTTTGATGGTCTTGGTGACCTTGGTGGTTATGGAATGCGTCAAGCTTATGGCAAGTTTGGAGGTCTTCGTATACTTGGAGCTTATGGTCCTCTTGGAAGCTCTACTGATTACGGAATGATTACGGAAGTAATGATATCTGACGGGTGAGCACTGAGGAGAGCCTCCTGCATCCCATCTGTGTGAGGGAGCTGACCAGAGGACCACCAAACACTAGCAGCAGAGAGGGAACAAAGGAAGAACCTCAGCAACCAATTTGCCCAAGGTGAGAGCATAAACTTTATCTCTATTCTATATGGCCTGTGCATAAAATGCAGAGCCAGATTTGGATCAAGGTCCGAATTTCCCCAAGTTCATGTGTGGTTTGATCCATGGTTTCAGATCCATGATCTTTCTAATGCCAAGTGAGCAAAACTGAGATCCTGTTTTGTGAAAAAGCGTCCTTTGTGTGGGGGGGTGGAGGGTGAGAAAACCTGGATTTGTGCTGGAAATGGCCCACCTGTTGATCATTTTAGATAAGCTATTACCAGCAGGACAGTGGGGTGGGAGGAGGTATTGTTTCATATTCTCTGTGTGTATATAAAGTCTGCTGCAGTTTCCACGGTAAACATCTGATGAAGTGAGCTGTAGCTCACGAAAGCTCATGCTCAAATAAATTGGTTAGTCTCTAAGGTGCCACAAGTATTCCTTTTCTTTTTTAGTAATTAATATGTTTCCCAACCCTTCTCTGAGATAGACCGCAAGCACCCAACAGAACCCAGTGAAATCAATGGAAAGGCTCCCATTAACTTCAGTGGCACTGGAGAACACCCATAGACCGTGCCACTGCAGAACTTAACCCTTTGGAAATAAATAACAATAATGTGTATGGATTATACTCACTTGCAGTCATCCTTAAAACATATTTAAAGCACCAAAGACTATATTGCAATTTTCCTAGTGTTGCAAATGCAGCTGGTCAAAATTTTTCTTGCAGAACAGGTTTCTATTGGAAGATGCTGATTTGACACAATTGAAATGTTTCATGGGAACGTATCTATTTAACTAAAATTTTCAGCAGGAAATGAGCAAAATGTTTCATTTTGATAGTCAAAACAACATGGTTTGTCCTTATCGTTTTCACTATCATAAACTATATAATGCAATCTACGAAGTGGAAACAACATGTTTCACCCCTATCAAAAGAAAACATTTCCATAAGGTCTAAATATTTCTGAGTATTTCATTCATGAAAAATTCTGAGATTTTGAATTTTTTTGAATAACAAGTATCTACCCCCCACCCCCAATTCCTGAATTAAAGAGGACAGCATAGCTGTCTTTCTGTTTTCTTGCATTCAGTTCTTTCATGGATACACCATTTTTATTATTTATTAATATTATTATTGTAACACCTAGAAAACCCCAAGAAAGAAAAACAGCCCCACTGTGCTCGGTGCTGTACAGGGGAATAACAAAGAAGTCAGTAATTCCCCAAAGACCATATCGTCTAAGGGCCTGCTTTTTAGAGGCATTTAGGCACTTAAAGATGCAGATCTTCAAAGAGCCTTTCAGTCGGAGTTAGGTACATTAATACCTTTAAAAATCTGCCCCAGGTCTCAGACAGAATGCTACGGCATGAAATGAACTGGTTTTAGCGGAAAAACACCAGCCCCACCTCCCTTCTGCTTAACCAATGCCAGACAATAGCTATTTGTAGGCATGAAGACCAAGGCAGGGTTTAAAGACCGATTTAAAGGAGGACCAGGTGGCAGCTTTACAATTTGGGCAGGGAGCTTTCCCCTGCATAGGGAGCAGCATGGGAAAAAGGGTTGAGGTGCTCAAGAGAGGTACAGGACAGGTTGGTGATGAAGTCTGCCATTATAAGTACTCCTGGATTTCGGTGTACACGTCAGACTGCTGGAGCCGTAGAACAAGTTGCTGATGACCAAGTGGAACATCTTGCAAGAGCACGTTAGTCTGGAAAAATCTCGGGCTGCGCGGTGAGAATTACCTCTGTGGGCTGAGGAAGCCGTTTGACCGTTTGCTTAAGCAACAGAGAATGACTGGTAAGTAAAGAGCATGCCACAAAGCAGCTTGTGGATCAGCTCAAGTGGAAGTAAGAAATTATCCATCAGTTATTTTGGATAGTCTCTTGGATAGGCAGTTATCCACAGCCCTTCCTCTCTTATTCACTTATCTTGTGCCCGAGGAATTCCATTGTCATTGCTAAGCTGTCTCGGGCTGGCATTGTTAATACAATTGACCTGCAGTGTAGCATCATCTTCCATCACTAATTATACTGACCTTTCAATTAAGAAGCTTCATATTTGCTCAGTTTGTCATAGTCACTAGCAGCTCAATTCTTCAGTCTTATTTGAAAAGTCCCCGTGTTTGTTACTCCTGTAGTTTATTAGTACACTCCTAATTCTTTGTGTTCTCTATGCATTGATCTCAGGCTTCTTTTGCAGGTTGGAATTACATGAGAGGTTATATGAGCTAAGCCACTTCTTCCACTCTCCTTGTTGGTTTAGCAGCATTGGCCTTCTTTTCTCTTCACTCAAGCTTGGAGCCAGATGTGCCTCTCAATCAACTTCAATTCTCCTGCAAAATTCCTATGATGATATCAACCCTCCGTCCACATGGGCCACTTTTCCTAAGTGTTTCGAATGTAATTCCTCAAATAAAATATGGCAAAATGTAATATTAAAGATCTCAGGATTGATTCTCTACGGCAGGGGTTCTCAAACTGGGCATCGGGATCCCTCAGGGGGTCATGAGGTTATTACATGGGAGGCCATGAGCTGTCAGCTTCCACCCCAAACCCCGCTTTGCCTCCAGCATTTACAATGGTGTTAGGAAATATATTTAAAAAGTGTTTTTAATTTATAAGGGTGGTTGCACTCAGAGGCTTGCTATGTGAAAGGGGTCACCAATACAAAAGTTTGAGAACCACTGATCTACTGCATTACTACCATCTGGTGCCATTTTAACTTCATCAGTTTCAGTGGAATCTCACCAAAGGGGAAATGGAGTAGAGGAATCAGGCCTGAATTGTAGGTTGGAAAGGAAATATATTGTTCATAGAATCATAGAATATCAGGGTTGGAAGAAACCTCAGGAGGTCACCTAGTCCAATCCCCTGCTCAAAGCAGGTCCAATCCCCAACTAAATCATATTTGCCATAGAGGTTGTTGAGTCTGACCAGATCACCGACTCTGCTCTTTCCCACCAGAGACAAGGAGGAAATCAACAGGCTACAGAGAATGAGTTTGTGGTGCTGGAGAAGGTGAGACAGTCAAGTGGCAAAAGATATGAATCTGTAAATAAATACATTTCATGTGGGCATTGCAGGAGCAGTAGGGTACGGGAGAGATTTGAATGAGAAGAGGACGATGGGTTGGTGCACAGGACTAGATTGGGCTCAGACTCAGATAATGGGAGCCACTAAGTACCTAAGACAGATAGACCCTAGCTCCTTTAATGTGATTTTTTAAATCACTGGTAATAGACCGCTAGATAGATTGCACCTATTGGGATACCATTAAAACCAACTAAATATCAAGGCCCTAAAACACAAACACCTCCCAGTTGTAACAGGGATGATTGCTAACAAAGTATTCACACACATAAGGCTTTGGACTTTTGAGAGACAAAAGTCCGCTGAAAAACCCATGTTTGCAGAAGATAAAGAAATGTTGGCATTAAAAGAGTCATAGAATGTTCTCCAACTGCTCTCCCAAATAGACTAAGGGGTATGGTCAGATAACATACATATGCTGACTTATAACATTGAAATATAAAGATGATGAATTGCTAAATGGTATGCTTAAGGGCTTTGTTAGTTATACTTTAATCATGTATAATTACTAATAGTGAATGAGTGTTAATAAGGCTGAGGCCTTGCTGGCCTGCTTGTGGTTTTGCCAGTGCTCCTCTCATGTAGATTTGCTTCAAAAGACGTTATTGCTGACAGGACGAAGGTAACATCCTGTGCTGGAAGTTTGGTGATAAAGAAATACCTAAGCCTGTAATGACAAGAAGCCCTTTTGACTGGGAAAACCTAAGGGCAGGATGACTTGAAACAGACTGACATAGAAATTGTCTAAACAGCAAAAATTGTGCACATCAACACTTGTGCATGCGTATTGCATGGGTTGCATAAGAAATGCACCTAACGTGCCTAACAAAGCTGATTAGAGAGAGGCTAAGAAATATGTAGTGAGGAAATACATAAGAAGACCCTGGTGGACAAGGCCCAGACTGGAGAAACACCATACCAGAAAGTGGAGGAATAGGACTGAAGGACCAAACCCAGGGACCAGAGGAGGCAGCGAGCATCATGGAGTGCAGGAGAACATCCTGGTGCTCCGGTATGAGGTAACTTGGGCCCTGTACCTATTCTGTCTTATCTGTTTATTGTCTGGCATAAATATGCATTCAGCCACTATAAGGGACAATAATTCTGTCTGAAATTGTATAAATAAAGGCAACACCTGATTAAAACAAAAACTGGGCAGGTTTGTGACTCAGTTTCCCACCTCACGTTCTAAACACACCTCTTTGTCCCCATTAGCTTTGGAGCCATTTGATTTCATTCTGGAAGAAACTGTAGCATCTCTAGGACACGTCTTAATTGGAGACATCATGCTTCAAAAGTCTGGTCAAAACGACTGCTAGCTTTGCCACGGCTTCCATTTTGTTCAGTGTTTGAATGGGAATCATTTTAGAACAGTGGTTTTCAACCTCTGGTCCATGGACCTCAGTCTGCAGACTAAGTCTAAGATTTCCAAAGGGGTCCACAGTTCCATTCAAAAATGTGTAGGGGTCCCCAGATGAAAAAAGGTTGATATATAAAAAATCACTGTTTTAGAATACCCGGGACCTGATTTCATGCACATATATTACCCGCTAGAGCTGGAAGTGAAGGTGGATTTGTTGAGACAGGAGCTGGAACTGCTGAGATGCGTGTTTGAAGAGGTGAGGACTGTCCCATTCTATCCACATGGAAATTCAGCATTTGCTTTTCCTGAAATCACCTTCATTTTGGGAACAATCCTGATTCCATTCAACAGAATGGATTTCATTGCTGGAATTTCTGTTTTTATGAATCCACTCCTACATATGGAACTCTCAATCCCATATAAAGATATACTAGGATTCTTCAACATTGAGCAGGAATGCACATGGCAACAAACCAACAGAGGTCCGAATAGTAGGCCCCATCCACTTCTTCTCTAAGCCAGCATTAGGTGGGCATGTTCTGCTTTTCTGGGTGAGTAGACCCTACTTCTGGATTAAAGGGGAGAGGACTCTATATTTCTTACAGGCAAAGCCCTTTGCATTGGACTTTAGTTGCAGGATCAGAACTTGCTCAATAAAATTAGCAGCATGTTTTCCCAGGAATATGAATGAAAGGATCTGGAAGAGGCGTTCTAACGCTATCACTTGATTGAGACTTTATGCAACTTCAATTTTATATTTCTGTGTATAGTGATAAACTGTGCAATGCCCCAGGCAAATTGTGTGAAATCTGCAAGCAATCTCCTTAACAGCTAGCTGACTTATAATATACGCTTGGAGTACCTAGAAGAAAACCAACTGAGCTTCAGGGACATTATGCCGCCACTCTGTATCAATCCTTCTCAGTCTTGGAACTGAAAGGGTAAAGTGACTCCATAGTCTTAAATGCTCAGTAATTAGATAAAGGGAAAGTAAAATATTCCCTTTTTCTTTGACAGGTTGCCTGTTTGCAAACAGCCATTTGTGATACTGAGCAGCATGGAGATTATGCCTGAGATAAACATGTTAGACTGCAAAATGCCCTACAGAAGTCACAGAATCATAGAAGATTAGGGTTGGAAGAGATCTCAGGAGGTATCTAGTCCAATCCCCTGCTCAAAGCAGGACCAACACCAACTAAATCATCCCAGCCAGGACTTTGTCAAGCTGGGCCTTAAAAACCTCTAAGGATGGAGATTCCACCACCTCCCTAGGGAACCCATTCCAGTGCTTCACCCCCTCCTAGTGAAATAGTGTTTCCTAATAATCCAACCTAGACCTCCCCCACTGCAATTTGAGACCATTGCTCCTTATTCTGCCACCACTGAGAACAGCCTACCTCCATCCTCTTTGGAACCCCCCTTCAGGTAGTTGAAGGCTGCTATCAAATTCCCCCCTCACTCCAAGGACAGGCTGGCAGGCATGCTACGGGATTACCACGAGCTGCTGCATGTCAGGTTGGTCCTGGGTATTGAGATTGCTACATACAAGACATGGTGGGAAGGAGAAGAAAAGAGGCAGGTGCATAATACCTGTAGGTATTGTGTATAGTACTCAGCATTTCAAAGATCCCACTTTGTAGTCAATGAGAATAAAAATTACTGTAATCATCAGAAGAAATAGAACAAGTAATATTGCCATATACCAGTGCAGGAAGCTGTGTTGCTCCAAGATTATGCATGCTCAGATTTTCAAAGGAACCTAAGGGATTTTCATGCTCAACTCCCACAGAAGTTCAAATGGAAGTTGGGTGCCTAATTCACTCAGACACCTTTGAAAGCCCCAGCTGTAGAATGTACTCTGTAACTCGTAGTTAGATGAATTTCTAAAAAAAATTAGGTCTTATCTAATGCAGCTCCTTAGTAACATGGCCGGTTTATGGGATAATTTGTTTCTTTGTCCCCACCCCACCCAACAGGATATGTTCAAGGAACACCGTGAGTGTAGCTATGTAAACTGGGGATTTGTAATTAGGATTGTTTTCTTTATTCTGCGAGAGTTTCCACTTTCTGCTCAAGTTATTGAGCTTGGGTTTCCTCGCAGCTGTGGTCACCAACTGCTACACTGTTGAGCATTGTGGTACAATAAAAAATGGATGTGGTTATGGCTCTTCAAGTAGAGGATACAACTCTGGAGATGGAAGATGCGGCTTCTTAAGTGGGGGAACCCACTCCAGAAATTAGGAGTCCGCCCCAAAAAGTGTTGTCAGCTCTGTAGGGCATTACATCCCTGAAGGCGCAGACTGGTCTCCACCTGGAGGTTTTAACTCCAGAAGTGGAGAATGGAGCTCCAGAAGAGGGGGCTACAGACCCAGAGGTAGAATCAGCCCTCAACATGAATACATATACCCAGGATCCCACATGGGCATGTACAGCTGAGACTTCACTGCTATTTTTAGCCATGCTAGGTAGGTTAAAGCTAGGGCGGGTAAATCTACCTGAGCTGCCATCACACCTGTGATTGCAGTATAGACATGCCTTGAGTCTGTTGCTTTCTATAAAGTCATCATCTGTGGTATTGAACCACCTTCCGGTGGGCCTGCTAGGGATGATGTGTTGTCTCTGGGTTTTCTTACCCTAGCAAGCTTATAGATCAATCTCTTTATACTGTACCAGGAAACGTCTCTTGATAGCACCTTTCTGAAGTGTTTTGGAAAGTGAAGCTATAGGCTGGAGATGGGATGGGATGGGTTTGTGAAGAGTGTCTCTCTGTTGATGTGACACTGGGTCCTTGTCCTTAAAAGTATATCGGCACCTCATCCCCATTGATTTGTATGGAAATTAGGCACCTAAATACTTTTGAGGATCTGGACCCTAGTTACTAAAGTTGTCTATGATCTGTTTACCGTACAAGGGGAAATAAGAGAAAGATATCCCAATTGTCAAGCCACATTTTGTTTGTACCAAAGAGCGCTTAATGTGGCATCCTAGCAGTGAAACTCCTTATTCTGTTAAAAGAAAAGGAGTACTTGTGGCACCTTAGAGACTTGCGAATACAGACTAACACGGCTGTTACTCTGAATTCTTATTCTGTTATCCCTCACTGTGTGCTGTATTTCATGTACTTTTTATGTGTATACAATTGTAACATCATTTTGCTGATTTTTAAAAGCTCTAAACTTCTGCTGTGCCTCCAATAAACTGCATGTCTAATTCATGCTTTGTCTCTGATTTTGTTTTTAACTAAATTTTTCAGAAGATTATGTCCGTCGTATCTATTCCCCAGACTGAAAAGCTACCATGACTTGTCTTTGTATGTACTGTATGATTTTCAAAAGCACCTAAAAGTTAGGTATCCAACTGCCACTGAAACCCAATGGGTGGACTACATGTCCCATGAAACACCATGGTCTGCCCTCTTATTGAGCTACAGCTGTGCATCTATGGATACAATGCATTATGGGAGAGGTAGTCCAGCTAGGGAACTTTCCCCATAGAAGGAGAATATGGGCAAGAGGCAGCCAAACTGTAGATTCATGGACTCATAAATTTCAAGGCCAGAAAGGACCATTGTGATCATCTCTTCTGACCTCCTGTAGAGTGCAGGACAGAGAACTTCCCAGAATAATTCATAGAGAAGATCTTGTAGAAAAACATCCAATCTTCATTTAAAAACTGTCATTGATGGAGAATCCACCACAATCATGGGTAAATTGTTGCAATGACTGATTGATTACTCTCATGGTTAGAAATGTACACCTTATTTCCAGCCTGAATGTATCTAGCTTCAATTTGCAGCCATTGGATCATGTCGTACCTTTCTCCACTAAATTGAAGAGCCCGTCATTAATTATTTGTTCTCCATGTACATACTTATAGACATGTAGATACTTACGTAAATCCCAGGAGACATTGCTGCAGCATTTCCAAATTGTCAGGTTTTGGGCATGTTGTGATGAAAAGTTGAAATTTCCCCAGAAAAACAGTGTTGATGGAAAATTCTTACCCAGCCCTAACTGTGTGGTTGATTAACATTTCAGACTGCATGAGATTTGCCCATCTCTAAATGCAACCTGCATTGCTACCCTCAGGGCTGGATTTCCAATTTGGCACAGTTGGCACCGGCATGCTAGGGGCACTGTACCTCTATAAAACTGGCTATAGGCAGGAGGGGCGCTGAAGATGCTGTGCCTAGGGACGCATAAGGTGTAAATCCGGCCCTAGCTCCTTTTTGTATGTCCATCTCCTATCTTGGCACTCGCCTGCAAATGCCACGTGGTCACTGGGTAAATACTAAATGAAGCAAGCAGTGGAGGTAGGCCCTGGCCTGACCAAATGAGCCAAGAGACATTTCAAATGCCTGTGCACAAAAAACACGCTGACAGAGAACTGAAGAGTGAGTTATTTAACAGGGGAACCATTTCAGAAAAATTTCAGGATAAGGGGGGCAAAGTGGTATCAGCATATAGACCATTCTATGCCATTATGTTTGTAAAGTAGGAGGGGAGGACCACAAACCAAGATCTGGAGGGGCAACTGCCTCCCCATGTCCCATAGCAAGTGATGCCTCTGCTCACTAATATGAACTATATTTACCTTGGGCAAAATATAAAGGTAAATGAGGACTAAAGATGGGTGCTTCTCTGTATTGCTTTTGAGAAAATGACGCCATATGGTTGACTATCTGGAGATTATTAAGTATCCCAATTCCAAATAGACTTTGTCTTGTCTCAAGGAGATTGGCACCTCCATACAGAGTTGAGAGAATAACTGATCTGGCAGTTTGGTGGCAGCTCTGAAGAAATGAAATAAATAATACGTTCCGTTTGACATGAATCTGAAATTTTTGGTGACTTGAGAAGGTCTGTTTCAGAGTGAGGATTCGAACCTGGGTTTCTCACATGCCACTAAAGGGTATTAACTAGTGGGGTAAGGGTAATAAGGAAGGGGAGGGGTAGTAGCAGCTGCACCACCACCGTCTCCTCCTCCCTCTCTGTTTTAGACTAGATGAAACTATTTGTGTCAAATTTGTGAATGGTTTCAGGTCAACCAAAACTGCATCTTTCGTTGAATAACCTATTTGTCTAAAATTTGTTGTCAGCTCTTCCTGCGTCTACCATAGTCAGTGTGTCCTGAAAAGACCTAAGAGTCATATAAGGGGATAGATTTTATTCTGCGTAAATTCTTATACTGCTTTTCAGTAGTGCATTAGTCAACATGACTAACATCTGTCACACGTAGTTCATTCTTTCTCTGATCCTCTCCCTCCTGGGGGATAATTGTGTGGTTTTGTTTTGAGAGGGGTTTGTTTGATAGATCTCTGTAATGAGAAGATTGACAAGTT
Source organism: Caretta caretta (assembly GCF_965140235.1). Lineage (NCBI taxonomy): Eukaryota > Metazoa > Chordata > Testudines > Cheloniidae > Caretta > Caretta caretta. The sequence continues at coordinate 7,278,358 of NC_134225.1, forward strand.
GACGGGGCAGCAATAGGGAGACGAGATGGATTTGAGTCAGAGATGCTCAGTGCAAAGCAATCTTTGAAGCAGTGGCCTTCAAATAACCTGTCATCAAAGTAGGTGTGGGGAGAACCGAAGGTTGGATTTCAGAGAGGCTTTGTGAGACAACTTAATGGAAACTTTCTGTTCCCTTTCCAAAGGAACCACTGATTCTGCCAAGCCTCAAAGCAGGGAGTGTCGCACCAGAACTGCTACCTAGCAATAATGTTAATCAAGAAGTCTGGATATCCCTGATGTAATATTTTTGGGAAGAACGTCACAACTGAAAAGGATCTTAATATCTGGATTTAAAATTTGAAGCTAAACGACCATAGGAACACTCTAGTGTCTCAGGCCAAAGTCTAAACTACCACTTATTTTGGGGTAACTTATGTCACCCAGGGGTGTGAATAATCCACACCCCTGAGCGATGTAAGTTACACCAACTTAAGTGCCGGTGTGGACGTAGCCTGAAATACTCATGGAGGAATAGTTATACGGCTGACGGGAGAGTTTTCCCTCCTCAGCATGGAGTGTCTTCACCAGACATGCTACAGGGTGCAGCTGTGCTGATGTAATGCTTATAGTGTAGATTAGCCCTCAGTGGGAACAGTGTTTAGGCTGGTTTCAGAGTAACAGCCATGTCAGTCTGTATTCGCAAAAAGAAAAGAAGTACTTGTGGCACCTTAGAGACTAACCAATTTATTTGAGCATAAGCTTTCGTGAGCTACAGCTCACTTCATTGGATGCATACTGTGGAAAGTACAGAAGATCTTTTTATACACACAAACCATGAAAAAATGTTTTTTTTTACCACTACAAAAGGTTTTCTTTTCCCCCACACCCCACTTTCCTGCTGGTAATAGCTTATCTAAAGTGTTTAGGCTCCAATTCAGCAAAGCACTTAAAACATTTGCCTGACTTTAAGCAAGTTCTTGAGTCCATCCCTATTCAGCAGACGACTTCAGCTCATGCTTAACTCCTATGGAACTCAATGTGAGTCAAGCGCATGCTTTAAGTTTAGCCTGTACTTACATGTTTTGCTGAATAAGGATGGACTTAAGCAAATGCTTAAAAGCTTTGCTGAATCAAGACCAGTCTTACAGCCTGGTATTCACATCGCACCAATGGTGAGGGGAAAAAAATCATACATGTGCTGTAGTTCTTCAAAGATGCCAGTCAGCAAGGATACAGAACACATGGAGGCAAATGAGAAAGTACATTAAAGAAAGATGTGGCTTCAGAATTTTACTAGTTCCGAGCGTATGAGAATAAATAAATAGATGTAAAACACTCTTATAATGCATCCTTCAAAAACTGACCTTGCATAAACTTCAAAGCAGCAAATATTTCACACAGTACTCAGGGCTTTGATCACATGACTTCAAGCTGACTTTTATGAGAAAGCAGTTAAAACCCAGAAGCACTGCCTTCATATGTTTCCTCTAATGTACCAGCAGAGCAATCTAAAATCAGAGGCTCATGAGGAAGGAATCAAATGTTGAACCATAGACTGGGAACTTGCAGCTCAGAGTGAAAAACGGCGTGAGTGTGACACGTGTAGAAAGATACGGTATAAGTAGGCTTGGAATGATTCAATTTTTATTGGTGAATGTCAATAAACATTGATTTCCCTGCACACACACACAAACTGACAAAAATATTTCCATCAATAATAATGAAAATATAGAGATAGGTGAAGTAAGCAACAATGATATGGGAGAACTTATTGGAGTTTGATGGGAGGATGTTTACTTGGTATCATTTGACAGGCGATGGGGACAGTTTGTGTTTTCATGCTTATAAAGCTTTAACGTTTTGAATCTCAGTGGATACGGTCATTCAATAATTGTCTGAGCCCACCATTGTCTGACCTCCTCTTCATGTCCCACAACTCTGAACGTGTACATTGATAAAACTAGAAAAACATGCTTAAAATCCTTAAGTGCATGCAACTGTGAAAATTTAAATTGATAAAAATGTAAAAAAGCTTAAAAATAGCCATCAATATTATCTGTTGAATTTTTTTTTTAAAAAAACTGATTCTGCCAAGCCTAGGTATGAATTATGGGAGTAGAGACCCCCGGCTCACGGAATGCAGAGAATTATGTTCTAAAGGGAGTCTTTTGATCACTTTAGGTCTAGTTTGATGGCATGATACAGAGCTTGTTAGAGATAAAGGCCAGATGTTGTTTTTGATTCAAAGCCAGGGTGGTACCATTTCTACCGACTGCCCTCAATCTGTTTTCATAGTCAGCACCCAAAAGTCCTATGCAAAGATTGTGCCAGAGCTCTAGTAGAAAAAACAAAGGTGTTTCTGAATTTTTCCCTTTCAAGTTACTGACGTGAGCTTCAGCTACTTAGGAATTCCCTTGATTATAATTACATTCAATACTTTTGAAGTTAATTTCATCCAGCTGATTAAGTTTGTATAGCAAGATCTACAGGACTGGAAAAATAATTACATTATCTAGATAGGATGTACAAACCTTCTGTGCATGTTTTTTCCTTAATAACATGTCTTGGTTGCCTATACACACACCCATCGAAATGTTCAGAAAATTCAAAGTCCCTTTAAGGATTTTAATTGAATGACACAAACCCTCTCATTAAAGAAATTTACAATAATTTAATATCAAAGGGGTGTGGCATGCAGAGTCAAGGAAAAAAATTCGTTTCAGATACAATTTTTCAACAGGTTTAACATTTTTCATTCCATTTTGTGTATTGAGTTTCTCCAGAAATTACTTGCTTGAATTCTAGGAGTGTACCAGCCAATTTACATACAGATATTGAGACTGAAAAGGCACGATTTGTCCCTGACAACTGCCACCCTGGCATGTAGTTTGACTATACACGCTTTGCTGGGTATGCCCCAAATTTTTTTCACGTGTCCTGCGTTGCATCCATAGAGGTGTAAGAGCAAGAGCTTATAACAATCCATTCAATACCCCACACTACTCTGCTTTGACATGAAGGATGCGCTACTTCTCTCATGAGTTGATCACTGTACTGTTTGCCAGCAGCTGGGAATGGGCAGCAGGAGATGGATCACTTGATGAGGACCTGGTCTGTTCATTCCCTCTGGGGCACCTGGCATTGGCCACTGTTGGAAGACAGGATACAGGGCTAGATGGACCTTTGGGCTGACCCAGTCTAGCCATTCGTTTATTCTGATGTACTGTGTCTACCGGCAGAATCCAGCTGTTTGAGAGATCCTGAAAAATGGACCAGTAACATAGACCAGAACTCTGTCATGGTAGGCACTGCATTTGTAGAGCATCTAGCCCAGTGGGGTCTTGGTCCATGAATGGGACTCCTAGGAACTGTGAGAATAAACAATACCAAGAAGAACATTCTGCAGCCTGTTCTCTTATATCATAAAAAAATAAACCTATGGTGAAACTCAAAGGTAAATAAGCCACAAGGAGTCCCTTGACTTGTTTGGCTAAACTATAATTAGACTTTAAGGAAGCAGATTAATTAATTAAAATATAAGTCCTGCAAGTGAAGCTTGCAAGCAAAGCATATATTTTAATTTCACATTTACTTCATGTGTAATACAATGTTTGTTCTGTTTAGCTTCTTTATAAGCCATTTCTTGCTGCCAGGCAAACCAAACCCACAATCTATAAATTAATTTTATGCATCCCATGCAGCTCCTGAAACATATATAAGGTGAAGTTCCTTAACTCAATTCAAAGGAAAGCTCTTTCCTTCACTCTCTGCTCTTCTCTTGCACCTGACTGCTTTGCTGATACTGCTCCATTCTCACTCCAAGCAAGCCACCATGAATCGAATGTGTTTCTCGTCCAGTTCTCTTGGTGGAAGAAGGTGCTTCTCTTCGGCTTCTGCCGTTTATGGCCTCAGCGGAGGTAGAACCAGCTCAGGCTCCATGTCCTGGCCTGCCGGAAGAAGTGAAAGCGGTGGCTTTGGCAGCACAAGTCTCTTTGATCTGGGTAGAAGTCAAAGAATTTCCTATGGTGGAGGCTATGGTCTTGGACACTGTGGTGCATATGGTGGTGGAGGGTATGGCAGCAGTGCGGGCTTTGGCAGCCATTTTGGTGTTGGCAGTGGTGCAGGTTATGGTAGCTATGTAGGCTATGGCAGTGGAGGCTACGGCAGTGGAGTCTACAGCAGCGGAGGCTATGGCAGCGGAGGCTACAGCAGCGGAGGCTACAGAGGTTCCTCTGGCTTTGGAGGTTACTCCCCCTACCAATTCGGGAGTGGTATACGTTATGGCGTCGGACATGCAGGTAGAAGTGACAGTATCCATGGGGTGTGCATCCATCCGGAACTGTTGAAGCCTCTCTCTGTAGGGGTTGACCCAGAAGAACATAAAATACGAGCACATGAGAAGGAGCAGATAAAATGTCTCAATGACCAGTTCGCCTGCTTCATTGACAAGGTGAGAGTATAAAGCACCTTTCTTTTTCTTGGTTCTAAAAAATGGAGATAAGACAGAGCTTCTTGGAAGTCCAAGCTTTCCCAGAGGTCAGAGGTGTTCATCTTTGGTACATTTAGCTTGGCTTCTGGTGGCCCATAAGGTGTAGGAAAAGTTGATATTAATCTGATAGGTTAATTTAGTTGATATTCCTTTCCTTCCTAGACAGAAGACTATCCAGGAAGCCATAGCATCTCTTAATGGTTCTCTGCTGAGAAAGAATCAATAGTAAAAAATTGATATATCGAATGCCACTCAGACATGATGGTGACGGTTAGCAGTATAAAATCCTAAAATAGAATAGGACCGATGACCATTTCTATCAAAGCACAGTGTTTTAATGGTTTGTAACTAGGTATGTACCAGTAGCCCTCGCAGACAGAGGAGGAACGTTATGCTCTTAAGTAGCATATGTGCTATACTATGTGGAAATACACAGGGGTCTAACGAAAACAAAGTAGTTCTTTTTCAACGTCTGTGAATCTCACCTTGGTAACGTTGATTTAGTGTAGTTATTTTGAGGTTGGATGCATTCCAAATTTAATATTCATTATTATTGTTAAGGATGCAATCAGCTGCATTAAAGTAACCTGAAAAGGAACAACAGTGACAGCAAACTAGGATTTCTGCTCTTTTGCTGCTTTGTGACATATGGTGAAGAAGGCCTAGGTTGTTGTGTTTTTCAGCTTCTTTTCTTTTCCACGATGAACCTCAGCAATGTCAAGTCTTCTTTTCCCTGGGGTGTTTTTGGGAGCACTCTTTGAATGATTCAGTAAAGCATAAGAGGAGCTTCTTTGTTCCTACCATTGAAAATCAAGAGGTGACTAAACCACGGTTTATGAGAATCTTCACAAGGAGAAAATAATCTAGCAGAGAAAGGCAGAACTAGAACCGATGGCTGGAAGCTGCCACCAGACAAATTCAAATTAGAAATCAGGTACCAATTTTTAACAGTGAGGGCGATTAGCCATTGGAGCAAATTATCACAGGAAGTGGTGAATTCTTCAACTCTAAATGTCTTTAAATCAAGACTGGATGCCTTTTGGGAAGATATACCTTCGTCAGACACAAGTATTGAGCTCAATCTAGGGGTAAGTGGGTGAAAGGCTATGGCCTGTGTTTTACAGGAGGTCAGATTCGATGTTCTAATGGTCCACTTTGGCTTGCAAATCCATAAATCTATGAAAAGGCCGAGTTGTTGCCTGCTTTACAAGGACAACTTTTCTCTCCAGGGCTTTATTTAAAGAGGCGTTACCCATAAAAATCACTTCCTCTCTCAGGCCAGGTCTACACTACAGGGCTATACTGGTATAGGTACGTTGTTCAGTATGTTGGCGGGAGAGCTTCTCCCGTTGACATAGCTATCACCTCTTGTGGAGGTGGATTAACTACGCTGAGAGGAGAAAGTCTTCTGTCAGCATAACAATGTCTTCACTTAAGTGCTACAGTGGTGCAGCTGTGCCGATGCAGTGCTTTAAGTGTAGAACTGACCTCAGTTAATAAGGTTTAATGTCTTTCATTGCTGCATCGTCATAATCCACCCATCGAGATTTCTAAGTGAAAGAAGGTTGCCAAACTCCTACAGTTCTAATGATGAAGAAGAAAAATAAAGTCTTTGATGGAGGCTTTAGAAGAGTTAAAACAATATTGCATATTTGGCTTTCAGGTCCGCTGCCTTGAGCAGCAGAACAAGGTGCTGGCAACCAAATGGGATCTCTTGCAGCAGCATGCTGTACCAGCAAGGAGAGACCTTGCACCTATTTTCGAGAATTACATCTGCCAACTGAAGAAACAGCTGGAATGTTTGTTACATGACAGGGTGAGACTGGAAGATGAAGAAAAGGCCGCCCAGGACTTGGTCCATGAGTACAAAAGCAAGTAAGTGAGATGGTGAAATGGACAAAAGCTGTATACTAGGGCTAAAGAACCATAGTGCATGCTGGAAAGGAAGTGGGAGAGCTACTCACCCATATTTCGGTCAAGAAAATCTAAATCCCAAGTCCTCCTTTCCTGTTATGTTTCTGCATTCATCAGCTATTCTCCAATATCAGAGCTACAAGCTCATCTATTTCCACCTCATCTTCAGATCCTTTACCAGATCTTAAAGCCATTTTTGACTTGAACTTTCACTGCTGCTGCCAACCCCACAAAAACTTCAGCCTGTGTCATTTCCTCGGTATACCTTCCTCCTTAGTGTCACATCATTCATCCTACCTCCCAGCAGGTACCTGGGTTGCAGGTATTATTATTATTGTGCTAGAGCTGCCTAGGAGCCCCGGTCACAGATCGATATCCTATTCTGTTCAAATACAGAAGCTGGGAATGGGCAACAGGGGATGGATCACTTCATGATTACCTGTTCTGTTCATTCTCTCTGAAGCACCTGGCACTGGCCACTATCGGAAGACAGGATACTGGGCTAGATGGATCTTTGGTCTGACCCAGTATGGCTGTCCTTATGTTTTTATGTTCTTAAAAAGATGATTGCTGCCCCAAAGATCTTACCATCTAGGTGTCTCAGTTCTAGCTGCTCACTGTTGAGACACTAACAAGGAACACCGAGTTCTTTAACTTGTTTAGTGATGGTTCTTTTAGTCTTTACTTCTTTGTTGCTATGGGTGAAAATCACGCCTGTGCAGAGGGCCAGCGCAAACCCTGCATGTGATTTATATCTTAGAATCATAGAATCTCAGGGTTGGAAGGGACCTCAGGAGGTCATCTAGTCCAACCCCCTGCTCAAAGCAGGACCAACCCCAACTAAATCATCCCAGCCAGGGGTTGATTCAGGTCTTGTTTCAGGCTGGGATTTTCAAAAAGGATTAAGGAGATGAGGCCTTTGGAAATCTAACATAAGTGCTCAAACTAAAGCACAAATGGGCCTCCCAGTACAAACTTACATGGAAGTAGGAAGACAAAGAGAAGTTCAAATGCATGACAATGTGGAAGACCACCTCACAGATTTATACAGCTTTCCATTTGTAAATGTTGGGCCTGATTCACATCTGTGTTACTCTGGTTTGACATCAGTGTAACTCCACTGAAATTATTGAAGTTAGACTATTGGGAAACTGTAGGAACACATTGAGGCCGGATCAGTATTTTTGTCAGAAACAATCATATAAAAAAATGAGTGGGGTACAAAATTAACAGGGAAGGGCTTTGTTTGTATCACACTTCCTGTCTTTGCTAGTGGCTTAGGTGGCAGAGACAAACTTTGGCTCTCCTTTCTTCTCATAGATATGAAGAGGAAATCAACAAACGCACACATGCAGAGAATGAGTTTGTGGTGCTCAAGAAGGTAAGTCAGGCTACGAAAGCATGAAACAAGACCAAATTAGCTGTTTTGGGCGTTTCACTTTAAATTCAGTGCTAGACCAAATCCTCAACCAGTGGAAATGGTTGTATTTCAATGGAATTATGCCAATTTAAATCCACTGAGTCACTGATCTACAACAGGGTTTAATAACATACTGAATGGCAAGTTTTTTTAAATCATTATACTTGGGGAAATGAATGGGCAAACCTTGCCCTAAAGTTCTCCTCACACCTCCATTTGATGGAGAACAATTGGCGCTGGGGTAAAAAAGGAAGTATATTTTAAGCATCAAGGGAAAACTATCCATTTTTCTTGCTTGCTTCCACTTTGGAATCAGCAGGTGACAAATCATATTTTCAGTGTTCGTTTTGGACAATCGCTAATCAGCACTGGGTTTTATTAAATCCCGTGTAGGTATACTTTGCCCTGTCTCAGTGCAGAGGGATGAACTACTAGATGACCTTTGGGGACCTTTCCAGCCCTACATTTGTATAAACCATGGGATAGAGCTGGACTCTGGCCTTAAAGGTCCAACAGAGATTCCTCTTGAGGAGGGAAGTTCTTTGCTGCCATAAATTCAGAGCTGGCAGCTTCTATGTCAGCTTGTCCCTCCCCACGTCCTGGCATGACTGGGGAAAGAAGAGTGGGGATGGTAGAGCAGAACTCACCCAGATAGATTCTCTGACCATGGTGGATGCCTGAGCAGTCAATGGGCTCCCCTAAGTGATGCAGGGACTTGGGTGTCACCGAAGCAGGTGCCATAATAATCCCCTGGTGGCATTCCTTGAGGGGCTCAGACGCAAGGAAGAAGAGAGCCTGTAGTTCTTATCTACACCAAAGTGTAAAAGGGCCATAATATGGCAATGAATTACATTTACACTCGATATAAGGTCCCTTTATATGGCCACCTTGGTGTAAAGTCGCCTTCGTGCGACCAGGCCAATACTGTTTGTAAAAAAAAAAAAAAAATACCATCATCTTTCCATGGATTTGGAAGATATTTAGTTTTCCCCCATAAGACGTCAGAGGATCGTGAGGAAGCCTCACCTCTGAGACATCCTGCTCCAAAAGCCTGACCCGAAGACGACTGTGGGCGTTGCTGCTGTTGCTATGTGTCTCAGTGTTTGGGTCAGCACCCTTTCTGATTGCCTGGGGCTGCTTTTCAGGATGTGGACTCTGTCTTCATGACCAAGGAGGAGCTGGAGTCCAAGTTGCTGCAGCTGAGGCAACACTTTGAGTTCCTGAAATGCATCTTCGTTGAGGTAGGTACTCTGCCCATTCTCGCCACTTTAATGTTGCGTTGGGACCAATAGCCGTCAATGACTTTTCTGAAACTGCATTAAGGAGTTGTTACGATGAAGCCTAATGCAGGCAAAATAATTGTCTTTATAAAATTTCTCACCCTGTGGCCACTCCTAGAAAACATTATAAATCACTTTATATACAAGATATTTCTTTATAAATAAGAATGATTATGTTTAAAAAAATGCCACATGCTTTCAGACAAGCCTGGAGACAACAGGACAGACGGCCTTGCCAACATCTGGTTGGGAAATTGGGTTTATTTTTGCATGGAAAATTTTGACTTTTCATTGAAACAGCGGAAACCAGACAACGCTCAGCCAAAAACAGTCAAATTGAAAAAGGTTTGGAGGAAAACTTCTGAAAACATTCAGATTTTCAGTGTTCCAACAGATATATATATGGGAAACAGCTACTCTCTGCTAAAAAAAGTTTGTTTAGCCAGAAACCCAATTTTCAGTCAGAAAAAAGTTTTGTCTGAAAATGTTCAATCAGCCCCGGCCTTGGACATTGTGTCTTCGTTTACCCTTGTGCCTAGTGAGTTTGAATCATGAGGGTAGCATTTTACACCCAGTTTCCATTTACTTTAACTAAACGATGATACGAGGTGAACATAGCAGTGTTTCAGGCCCAATGCTACTGCCTTACAAAGCTCAAAGTCTAAAGAATGGCAAAATAAATGGTACTTTATAGTAGCAATATTGTTTGGTAAAACTCTACATTGGGATTTCTCCATCCTTCATCAGAAAGTCACACTGTGGCAGATAGGTTCCATCCGCTAGTCCTCAAACCCTGCAGTAGCTGGAAACAGACCAGCTACCGGGGTAACTCAAGCCTTACTTCTGGGTTAAGGGAAAACTTTCTTCTTTGAGGCTTTACTTACAGGGTCAGAATTTAGCCAAATCAATGAGTGGCATGCTTCTTGACAGAACATGTGGAAGTGTGGATGAGGGGATCTGTATGTGAAGGGGCTCTAACGTCAATACCTGACTGAGACTGTATTCAACTTGCAGGAGCGAGCTCAGCTAGATGGCCAACTCTGCGATACCGCTGTTGTTTTGGAAATGGACAACAGCCGAGATCTGGACCTCAGTGGCATTATCCAGAGTGTTAAATGCTGTTATGAGGAGATTGCTCAAAAGAGCAAAGGAGAAGCTGAGACGTTCTACCAAACTAGAGTGAGTAATCACAAAGCTATAGTGTATGGAGATGAAGCCGTAATTTTGTCACTCTAATACTTCCAGAAAATCATGAGCATGGGATAATTTCTTTCTCCTGAACGTATGATACATACTGAAAAAAACATCTTCACTCTGCTCAGTTGCAGTGACACATCTTCTGAAGATGTGATTCACATGGAACATCCACCTCTACAATCTACTCAATAGCTAGAAGTGGAATATTTATGAAAAATAATCCACAACATCTATCATTTTAGTACAAAGCAATGATCGATAATTGGGATGCTCTTTCCCAACCTTGATATTTCATTAATTATTATTATTATTATTATTTATTATTATTATTAATTCTCAGTTATGGATCGACTCCATTATACGAAAACAAAAAGACAGTCCTGGTCTCGAAGAGTGTACAATCTAAGTTACTTAACTTTGGGCCCATCTATGAATTCCAGATGACGCCTTGCCTTGTTTATACTGATATCACAGCTGTGTATTTTCCCATGAGCAGAGGTTTCTAGGAGAATCAAACCAGCTGCCGCCTATCTTGGAATGGATGATATTTAATTTATAGCAATTACCTTATTTCTGAATACTAGCTTGAGGAGCTGAGCACCAACAGAGGCAGATTCTGTGATGACCTGAAAAATATCCAGGGTGAAATAGCAGAGCTGAAACGGCTGGTCCACACACTGCAGGGCGAGACTGATAAAGTGAAGAAAGAGGTAGGACAGATTTGTTTGTTTGTTTGTTTGCTTTCTCCTGTTTTGATTGCTCTTGTCTCGGTGTAAAATTCACAGCTGTTCGGCGGAACAGCACAAGATCTATGGGCCGGTTAAGTGTCAATTCAGAATAATCCCTTACGGTTGACTCTCTGCACAGGAGTGAATTTCAACTTTGGCAAGTCTATATGGGGTCAGGAATCAGCTGGCAGAGTTCAGCATAGCTCCACTGACTTGAGTGGAGTTAAACCCCTTGATACGAGCAGAGGATCTAACCCATGGACCCTGATCTAAAATCCAATAGCAATATGACTGGTATATACTCACCTGCTCTGTTAGCTATTTGAAACCTGAGCTTTACTTTACTTTACTTACTTACCATTTACTTGTGATAGGTCATACAAGATGCTTGGTGTTGTTTATTACTGGTATCTCAGAGGTGCCCTGAGGGGCCTAACTGGGAATCGGGACACCATTGTTTCAGGCAGCGTGCTTAGCATCTTCAGGTTTCTGGTGCTAATGCTCACAGACTGTGACCTGAAAGCCGGCATTGCATGAATGCTCAAGTTTGCAAGCTTAACGTTGGCGTTCATTGCTAGTAACACTTGATCTCGCAAGAGTAGGCTGCAGACGAAAAAAGACAGGTGGGAGAAGCCCATGTGAAATGGATCTATTTCAATATTCGAATGGGTATTTGGAAAAGAGGTTTGCAGTATGGTCTTAACTCTGATGAAGAGCTGCACAATGACCCTTTGGTTTCCCCCCTCGCACCCCTTCACAGATTGCCTGTCTGCAGACGGCCATTGCTGACGCTGAGCAGCGAGGCGACTGTGCCCTCAAAGACGCCAGGGAGAAGCACATTGATTTGCAGAACGCCTTGCAGCAGGCCAAGGACAAATTGGCATGCATGCTGCGGGACTACCACGAGCTGCTCAATGTCAAGCTGGCCTTGGATATTGAGATAGCTACCTACAGAACATTGCTGGAAGGAGAAGAAACCAGGTAAGTGCATCATATGTGTTGTAGCGTGGTAACATTTCAAATAGCCCCAGTAGCGTTTGACGGGAACAAAGTTAATATAATAAGTAAGAAAGAGAATGAAAAATATTGCAACATCTGGATTCAGGACACTATCTGATTTATGGAGAACGAGTTTGTCTAAGAGAAGGAGATGAGTTCTTTAAAGGTAGTAGGGGTAACATTTTCAATCTAAGCTATTTAGGAGCTTAAGCCCCATTTTCAAAAGTGAGGTAGGCACTTAAGAGTCTAAGCCCCGTTGATTTTCAATGACCTTTAGGCTCCTAAGGCTGGAATTTTCAAAGCAGCTTAAAAGACTTGAGGCACCCAATTCCCACTGAATTTCAATGGGATTTTGGTGCCTAAATACCTGGAGGTCCTTGGAAAATCCCAGTCTAGGTCACGTTTGAAAATAGGACTTAAGACCCCTAATTATCCAGGTATGCTTGAAAATTTACCTGAGGTCTCATTGCCTACAGGTTTCTAAATGCATATGAAGTCATTTACCTATATTGTTTTTCTTTCCTTCACAGGATATGTACAGGGCACCCCACAAATGTTGGTAAGTAAACTGAGGATTCACCTTGTTTTTGTCAGATTTCTTTAAGAGCTTCAAAGCTGCTGTTTAAGTGACTGAACATCTCGTTTTCTCCCAGCTGTGGTCAGTGGTGGCCATACCATCGGGGATTGCCGAGCCGGATTTGGAAGTGTTTGCGGACCTCTAAAGGGAGGATTCAACTCTGGAATTGGAATATTTTCCTCCAGTGATGGATTCAGCTCCAGAAGTGCAGAAGCCATCTCCAGGATGGGAGGGGGCTATGGCACCAGGAGTGCCGTCAGCTCTTCAGGAAGGGGATATAGTTCTGGAGGAATAGGTAGTAGTGGAATTGGGTATGGCTTGGGAGGATTCAGCTCTGGAAGTGGGGGATACAGCTACCGACGTGTGCTCAGCTCTGGCTTTGCAAGTTCCGGGAGTGTTGGCAGTCATATGGGTGGAGTGAGGAGCTCCGGGAGTGCAAGCGCTGGAGGTGATGTGGGGTACCACTCCTCGGGTGGCGTCAGTTCTGTGGCTGGAGTTTGCAGCTCTGGAGATGTAGTAGGGAGCTCTGGAAGTTCAAGTGGAGTTCATTCTTCAGGGGAACATTATAGCTCTGGAGGTGTAGGCAGCTCTGGAGGTGTAGGCAGCTCTGGAGGTGTAGGCAGCTCCAGTGGTGGAGTTTATAGCAGTGGAGGTGTAGGCAGCTCTGGAGGTGTAGGCAGCTCTAGTGGTGGAGTTTATAGCTCTGGAGGTGTAGGCAGCTCTGGAGGTGTAGGCAGCTCTGGAGGTGTAGGCAGCTCTAGTGGTGGAGTTTATAGCTCTGGAGGTGTAGGCAGCTCTGGAGGTGTAGGCAGCTCTAGTGGTGGAGTTTATAGCTCTGGAGGTGTAGGCAGCTCTGGAGGTGTAGGCAGCTCTAGTGGTGGAGTTTATAGCTCTGGAGGTGTAGGCAGCTCTGGAGGTGTAGGCAGCTCTAGTGGTGGAGTTTATAGCTCTGGAGGTGTAGGCAGCTCTAGTGGTGGAGTTTATAGCTCTGGAGGTGTAGGCAGCTCTGGTGGTGGAGTTTATAGCTCTGGAGGTGTAGGCAGCTCTGGAGGTGGAGTTTATAGCTCTGGAGGTGTAGGCAGCTCTGGTGGTGGAGTTTATAGCTCTGGAGGTGTAGGCAGCTCTGGTGGTGGAGTTTATAGCTCTGGAGGTGTAGGCAGCAGTGGAAGTGGAGGTGCATACAGCTCAGGTACGCGCATGGTATCCATCAGCTCTTCAAGCAGAAGGATCATCCGATAAAAGTCCAAACGCAAAAGTCTCCTTTGCTGGAATGAAAAATATTTCCTGCCTTCTGACAGCCACATGAATCACAAAATCTGTCATTGACAATAACCATACAGTAAAGAAAAGCCTGTGTCCAATGCAATTCGTATGATCCGAAACCACGTTCTTCTGAATGCCCCTTTTAGAGAAGCTTTACGCAGTGTTAATCCTAGTGGTTTATACTATCTTTTTGGTTCAGTGAGTCTGTGGCTGTCTATAGGCATTATCTTGGCTATTAAACCAGTCTCTTTTGCCTGATAATTTTGCCCTTCTCACTCTGGATTTTCTTGCATTAGCTGCACTCGGGATCACATAGCATTAGGACCCAGAATTTTCCTCATCCCATGGTGAAGCATTTCAGACAGGGAAGCAGTGCATTAACCGTTCAAGACCAGACTGCAGATATCACTTGGCTTCTCTTATGACACCAGGAATCAGATTGATTTTTATTTTATTTTTTGGGTGAGGGTTAGCTGGTTTTGATCAGGTTGCATAATCGCTGCCATTACATTTGCTGCATCCACACAGTGACATTTGCTAAAACTCATTGTAATTACACCAGCGATAAGCGTTGTCCGTGATTCATCTACTGTTAAATGTCTGTGTTATTATTCCTGAGTGTACATTGGATGGAAAGGTCTTGTGCTTTTTCTGTATATACAGTTGGAACACCGTTGACTGTCCTTTGCTTATTATCGAGCACTCTAAACTCTCTGCTGTATCTCCAATAAACTGAATGCATAATTCAAGCTTTGTTTCTCAAGGGTTGTTTTTTCTTCCCCTCTGAGGTTTCAAAATACGTTAATAGTTGCTCGTGGCCATACAGAAAATCCCAAATGGGTTGTTTTGTAAATAGGGCAAAACATTTTCAAGAGCACCTCAGACTAAGGAGTCTGACTTCTGGCGAGACTTTGGAGAAGATTTTCAGAGACACCCATTAAAAGCTAATGGGCATTACATGTCTCTTAGAAAATCTCCCCCCAGATCCTAAGGCCCAGATACATAAGAGGACTTGAACATTGCAACGCCTAACTTCTAGGTACCTAGAAAATCACTGGAACCACATGATCCACAAAGCCCGAGTGAGGTGCCCAGCTCCCTATACAATGAATGAGCTAGGCGCCTAGGACCAGGAGCCACAAAAGCCAGCATGCTAGGCCGGGAGTTGCCTAAGCTAGCCAATGGGTGATGCCAACCAGAGGGGTATGTCCTAAGCCCTGCCCCTCTCTCAGAGATAGGCAACTATGTCCAGGCTGCAGGGAGGCTCCTGTCTCTGCTTGTGAGTCACAAACGGGAACCCGTCTCCTGGAATCAGGCATCTAGGTCATTTCTTGCAAGATGGAGTTAGGCACCTGCTCAATTCCACTCAACTGGGATGTGGGAGAGCCTGGTTCAAGTCTCCCCTCTGCCTGATGAGGAGAGAGGATTTGTGGAGGGACCTAGTGCCTGCCAGAGAGGCCAAGCTTTGGGATATTCTGAGCTGGGTGCTTCTCAATCTCTCTTGTTGAACATGTTCCACTTTAATTGAATCATTAAAGAGGCCAGAAAATGAGGGAGAAAAACTCCATATAGCCCAGGGCACTCAACCAACCTGGGGAAGAGCCCTCTTCCAATGCCTTCTCTGCAACAAGCAGAGACCCTTGCCTGATGATACAGGGGTGGGCAGAATAAGGGCAACCAGCTTCAGCAGTGTTGCTTAGCATGCTCAGTACAAGCCAAGCAGCAAATCTGGGGCAGGGGGAGGGAGGGGCACATGCCTCCTGTCAAGGTTCCTCCCCCACTCTGAACTCTAGGGTACAGATGTGGGGACCTCCATGAAAAACCTCCTAAGCTTATCTTTACCAGCTTAGATTAAAACTTCCCCAAGGTACAAAATATTCCACCCGTTGTCCTTGGACTGGCCGCTACCACCACCAAACTAATACTGGTTACTGGGGAAGAGCTGTTTGGACGCGTCCTTCCCCCCAAAATACTTCCCAAAACCTTACACCCCACTTCCTGGACAAGGTTTGGTAAAAAGCCTCACCAATTTGCCTTGGTGACTACAGACCCAGACCCTTGGATCTTAAGAACAATGAACAATCCTCCCAACACTTGCACCCCCCCTTTCCTGGGAAATGTTGGATAAAAAGCCTCACCAATTTGCATAGGTGACCACAGACCCAAACCCTTGTATCTGAGAACAATGAAAAAGCATTCAGTTTCTTACAAGAAGACTTTTAATAAAAATAAAAGTAAATAGAAATGAAGAAATCCCCCCTGTAAAATCAGGATGGTAGATATCTTACAGGGTAATTAGATTCAAAAACATAGAGAACCCCTCTAGGCAAAACCTTCAGTTACAAAAAAGATACACAGACAGAAATAGTTATTCTATTCAGCACAATTCTTTTCTCAGCCATTTAAAGAAATCATAATCTAACACATACCTAGCTAGATTACTTACTAAAAGTTCTAAGACTCCATTCCTGGTCTATCCCCGGCAGAAACCAGCATATAGACAGACACACAGACCCTTTGTTTCTCTCCCTCCTCCCAGCTTTTGAAAGTATCTTGTCTCCTCATTGGTCATTTTGGTCAGGTGCCAGCGAGGTTACCTTTAGCTTCTTAACCCTTTACAGGTGAGAGGAGCTTTCCCCTGGCCAGGAGGGATTTCAAAGGGGTTTACCCTTCCCTTTATATTTATGACACCTCCCATGCCACACCTCTGAGAGGTGGGACTTGAACCACAGTTCTCCCACATCCTAGGTAAGTACCCTGTCCACTGGACTGAAGGAGGCCTCATCTGCCATCACCTGTTTTGTCTGGACCCCTGAGCACGCCTACAAGATCAAGACGAAATACGTGAGGTAGGCATTCCTCCACCTATCTTCCCCTGGTTTGTGAATCACGAGGGAGAGGGCCCTAGAGCCCAGGCTCCAGCCTACGCCTGGATGTCTGCACTGCAATTTTATAGCCATGCAGCCTGCACCCTGCTAGGCTGACATGGGCCAGCCGTGGGTGTTTTATTACAGTGTAGACATACCCACTGTGTCTACACTGCTGGGTGCGCCCACATCCTGGCTCCCAGGCATGAGAACGGAAGCCAAGAAAGCCCACCCCAACAGTCCACCCTGCAGGGTCGTATATGCACCAAATGCCTCTCCCCCCGAATCCACACTGGCACACCTGGTGCACAGGCATGGTGCTATGATTGCTGGGGGCGTATCCCAGGATTCTTTGCGCCACAGCACAACCAGAGCTGCCCTGGGAACTGTTTGTTGTTATATAGTGGGGCGAACTTGTCAGTCCTCTCAGATCTGAACCTGTAAATCAGGTTAGCCTGTCAGTCATCCATGCCCAGTGCACCAGCAGACAACAGGGTTCCTTCGCACCCATCTTCAAGGCAATGGATACTCCCTTAAAGCAGTCTTCTTTCTTCTGGATTTTAGAGACAGGAGTTGCAGAACAAGAGGGGCCAGATGTGCGATAACCCGAGAACTAACTTTACCACAGCAGACTGCAGAGCTGAGCCCGGCCAATCCAGAGGCTGCCGTGCGAGAATGGAAACACAAAGAAACAGGTAGGGCAGATCTTTCGTCCCCTGGCTTGAACGGGATTGACTTGGGGCATATAGTCCTGCCAGGCAGCCAGTGGCTGCAGCGTCAGTCTCCTAGCAACATACTGGACACAGCCGGTGTTGGCAGGGGCTTCCTGAGTGGTTGCATTTCCTGACTGGTGGAGGGATGGAGCTAGCTTGATACTTGACCCAGTCGCTGCCAGAGCTGGCCAGCAGCACAACCTATTCCACGTCCACCTTGACTCTGCTCTCCTGGGTGTCTCATTGCCCTGATTCTGGACTCCAGCTTGGCTCCTCTCTAACCTCCCCAGGCCTGGCCGTCCCCATGGCTCCAACCATTAGGCGTGACAGCCCATGTGCTAGTCGTATCCCTGACAAGTATGGATCTTGAGGTCCCGCTGAGGTCCTTTGGCTTGGTGAGTGGAGGAACTATGTGATTGGGATGTCTTATTCTAGTCTGGACATTGCCATGGTGCTCTATTGAGCATTGTTAAGGCTGACCTGAGCTGGCTTCCAAATAAAAGAACTTCGATTCACAGTAGCTCCTAGACACTCCAAACAACATCAGGGCCCCTGTTATGCTTGGCACTGTACAGACACGGAGTAAGAGACGGTCCCTGCCTAGAGGAGCTTATGACCTAAATAGACAAGGCAGGAAAAAAATAAGGGTGAGGAAAAAATGCCACAGTGATTTGCACAAAGTCATGCGGCAGGTCAGTGTTAGAACCAAGGTCTCCATGTCCTGTTCAGGAGGCCACCTGGCCTCCCTATGCTTGCTACTTGTGCTCATGTGATTCACAGCAACATCTGAAGACTATCTGGGAGGAGAATAGGCAGTTCAGCCATCTGAATGGTGTTTTGTTGCTACAGTTAATTGTGAAGGCTTTCTAGGATCTTGCCTGGTTTGTCATGGTGGATCACATGAGCAGGTCTAGGAGCATCAGATCCTTTCGAGAGGACAGCAGCGTGCCCAGGGGGTGAGAAACAGGAAAGGAAGAAGAGCTTGCAGAGTTAAAACAAGCGGATGAGGTTCTCAGAGATGAATGTTCCTTTGGTGACTCCGGAGTTGTTCCCTGGCATCTTAGGTAGAGTGCAGCACGTTAGCGCGCTCTATATAATCTCACCCCCCTGGTCTGCTTTGCCATGTCATGCAGACAAACCCTATTGCTCCAACTGTGGACTCAGGCTCAGAGTACAGCCCGTTCCAAAACAAAGCAAATATGTGCTTGCACAATATTATTCTTGCAACACCAATGAACAAAGTGATAAGGGAACCTGGTGATGCCAAGTCTAACCAAGAATGAATGCTGAATTAGATGCAAATGGATGAGTTTTGGCTTAGAAATCTTTGGAACAGAAGAATCCATGTGACTGCCACATTATCACTGTGAGGGGGAAAAGATACATTAATGTACCTGGTATTCTGTTGTTCTCAGAAAGCATCCAGGCATTACGACAATCAGGGTCTCTCTTCCCCATGAAATTTGTTTGGAGTGCACAGTGCTAAAGCACTCTCAGTTCACCCAGTTCTTGACTTCAGACCTCAGGGTTCCTACACACAGTGCTAAAGCTACAGGGCCAGATTCAGCAGGGAAAAAAGTTGTGGTGTAGAGCAGCAGTTCTTAGATTGTTTTTTGTTTGTTTTTTGAATCAAGCTCCACTTCCTGTATCAAAGCAAATGAAGTCAGGTCCCACTTCCCATGTGGTGGAGATGATATTCACAGAGAGAGACTATTCGTGAAGTACTAATGTACACACAGTTATAATAGCCTTTACCGTGCGCATCGCAATGTGTTAGCTGAGCTTGTTTCTGTGCGTACATGACTTATCCAGCTGGAGAAAGACTAAAAAACCCCCTGAAACTAGAGAGCAGCCTGCAAAATGTTCCTTGGAGGAACAGAAGGAGTGGAAACAGACCAGTGGTACAGCACGTGGGGACAGAGGTTGTATGGGATTCCGAGAGGGAACAGGGAAGGGGAGGCTGAGAGGATAGGGTGTCCAGGGGTGGAGGGCAATGAGATAGGGGATGCAGGGGAAGGCCAATCTGAGGGGACAGAGGCACTGTGGGGAGGGAGACAGTTGGAACAGGAGCTAGAGGAGGACAGGGGCAGGAGGATCGGAATGAAAGTTGGGAAAGCCTCCAAAGGCAACTCCTTCCCCTGCAGACTGTTTCCCCCTGGGGTGCCTATTCCCATCAATCTATCTCCTCCCCCGCTTGCCAGCCAGGCCTTTGGGCGCTTGGCTGCTGCTTCTTCCCCCTCCTACTCGCTTTCCACTGGCAGCTCCAGGCTGGCTGGGCACCACCAGAGGGAGCATTGAGAGCAAAGGAGAAGATGTTACAGACGGCCCTGCTCTAAAGAGCAGACCAACAGCTGCCCCTAGTGGCAGGAAAGTCACTGCAACAGAATTCCTGCTGGATGTGTGAGGAGACGGTAGTTGTATAGCTGGAACAAACCAACGGGGGGAACCTAACAGAGAATCCATTCACATTTTTCAAGATATTCAATAAAGAGTAAAATTCAGGCCTGACTCAGACACCATGCAGCTCCCACAGTTTGAAAAAGCCAGGTATAAAGTGCATGTCCATGCAAGTCAGAAGTTTGCAGTTAGAAGCTTGTTTAGTCTGCAGAAGAAAAGAGTGAGGGGGGATTTGATAGCAGCCTTCAACTATGTGAAGGGGGGGTTCCAAAAAGGATGGAGCTCAGCTGTTCTCAGTGGTGGCAGATGACAGAACAAGGAGCAGTGGTCTCATGTTGCAGTGGGGGAGGTCTAGGTTGGATATCAGGAAACACTATTTCACTAGGAGGGTGGTGAAGCACTGGAATGGGTTACCTAGGGAGGTGTTGGAATCTCCATCCTTAGAGGTTTTTAAGGCCTGGCTTGACAAAGTCCTGGCTGGGATGATTTAGTTGGTGTTGGTCCTGCTTTGAGCAGGGGGTTGGATCTCAATTACAGGCAAATAACTTTCCATTTGTGGTTGTTCTCCTTCTAAGGTGAAACTTGCACAGTGCAAAGTCCATGCACCACTTAAGCCCTATTTTGAGGGCTTACATTGAGCATAAACTTTCTGGGGGTATCGTTGGTGAACTGTGAAATGGTTCCTTCCTACCAATTTTCAGGTACATTCCACTGAATACATTTACAGGTGAAGAGGTGCTGTAACGTTAGACTCCTTGTCTATTATGTGTTGCATCATGGGGGAGAGAGGAGATAATTCATAGAGTCCAAGGTCACAAGGGACCACTGTGATCATCTAGTCTGAGCTCCAATATACCACAGGCCATAGGATGTCCCAAAAAATAATTCCTAGATTAGATCTTTTAGAAGAACATCCAGTTGATTTAAAAATTGCCAGTGATGGAGAATCCACCATGACATTTGGTAAATTGTTCCAATGGTTGTCCCTTCATAGATTGCCTTCATAAAGTATGGGCCAAGAACAAATTTCCCCTTTGAATTGCATCGCATTGCAATGCA
This sequence comes from Caretta caretta, assembly GCF_965140235.1. NCBI lineage: Eukaryota > Metazoa > Chordata > Testudines > Cheloniidae > Caretta > Caretta caretta. The sequence goes on from NC_134225.1 coordinate 7,299,240, forward strand.
TAGTTAAGTTTATGGCTTATTGAAACGTGATCAACTGACCAGTCTTCCATTGAAACATGCAGTTTTGCCAAAATAAAAACGTTTTGTGGGAATGTGTTGCCTTCTTGATAGGAAACAATCTAAAAGTTTCATTTTGAAAATGTCAAGAATCTTCATGTTATTTTGACATTTCTATTCATTTCTTTTTGACTTTTACATTTTATTCAAATACTATTTTTAAGATGATATTTTATATTGTCTGATGATATTAAATATCATATTAAAGTCATCATGAAAGGAACTGAAAGTTTTCAACATGTACAAACATTCAAACATTTCAACATGTCAACCATATTGAAATTAAACTTTTTCATGGTCCCTGAATTGAAATATTTTGGTATTTTCATTTTGTGGGGAATTAAGAAATTTCAGATTTTCATTTTGATTCTAAAGAAAAGAAACGTTCAAAATGTTGGAATTTTTCACTGATCAGAAATTCCAGTTCCCAACTAAAGCTCATTAGATACATTAAACAAGCTTTGTGCCTTCCTCTGAAACATCTGGTATTTGCCACTGCTGAAGAAAAGACACCACATAAGGTAGACTACTGCTCAGTACTGGGGGTGCCGGAATAGGGAGCCATGGGAGCCAGGGGGTACCAAGGCACCATGGCCCCATCAATTTTTACCAGCTGTAAGGGTGAGCAACACGGGGAAGGATGCAGAGAGGAGCAAGTGGGGTCCTGGGCAGAAGAGGTGGCACGGAAGCGAGGCCTCTGGGGAAGGGGTGGCATAGGGGCAGGGCCTTGGGGGAAGGGTGGGCGCAAGGGTCAGGGCTCAGGGAGAAGGGGCAGCACAGGGGGCAGGGCCTTGGGGGAAGGGGTGGTGCAAGGGGGGCGGGGCCACAGTTTGGGCGCCGGTGGTCCCCTTACTTTTAGGAAGCTTCCGTGTTCTTGCTCAGTGCTAGTTATTATTCATATTGTCATAGCAACCAGAGGCCTCACATGAATACATTTACAGGTGAAGAGGGCTGTAACCCATACCTCATGGCCCCATTGCACTAGATGCTGTCCATACACATACTAAGAGCCAGACCCTGCCATGAAGAACTTGCAGTCTAACATTTTTCACTTTTTGGCAACAACCCCCCCGTCCCAACCTTTTTCTGTTTAAAACCAAAAGATTTGGGGTTTTGCTTGCAAAAAAAAAAAAAATTAGAAGCCCCCCCCCCCCGGGCCAAAATTTCAAATAATTTTTGCTTGCTAAAAATGAAAAAAAACCCCATCATTGGGAGAAAAAATAATTTCCCAGCCACCTCTGTAATGAAATCCTTGTTCTGTCAAGCCCAGTATCTTAACCTTGACAGTGACCATTAACTGATGCATCAGAGCAAGCTGGAACCCGCCTCTGCTTTACCTAGCAAGCTGTGGCAAACCCGTAAGCAAATATGCAAAAAGAAAAGGAGTACTTGTGGCACCTTAGAGACTAACCAATTTATTTGAGCATAAGCTTTCGTGAGCTACAGCTCACTTCATCGGATGCATACTGTGGAAAGTTTACAAGATCTTATTATATACACACAAAGCATGAAAAAAATACCTCCTCCCACCCCACTCTCTTGCTGGTAATAGCTTATCTAAAGTGATCACTCTCCTTACAATGTGTATGATAATCAAGTTGGGCCATTTCCAGCACAAATGCAGGTTTTCTCACCCTCTGCCCCCCCACACAAACTCACTCTCCTGCTGGTAATAGCTCATCCAAAGTGACCACTCTCTTTACAATGTGTATGATAATCAAGAAAAGGCATCTGATGAAGTGAGCTGTAGCTCATGAAAGCTTATGCTCAAATAAATTGGTTAGTCTCTAAGGTTCCACAAGTCCTCCTTTTCTTTTTGTGAATACAGACTAACACGGCTGTTACTCTGAAACCTATGATAATCAAGGTGCTGGAAATGGCCCACCTTGATTATCATACACATTGTAAAGAGAGTGGTCACTTTGGATGGGCTATTACCAGCAGGAGAGTGAGTTTGTGTGTGTGTGGGGGGTGAGAAAACCTGGATTTGTGCTGGAAATGGCCCAACTTGATTATCATACACATTGTAAGGAGAGTGATCACTTTAGATAAGCTATTACCAGCAGGAGAGTGGGGTGGGAGGAAGTATTTTTTTCATGCTTTGTGTGTATATCATAAGATCTTCTAAACTTTCCACAGTATGCATCCGATGAAGTGAGCTGTAGCTCACAAAAGCTCATGCTCAAATAAATTGGTTAGTCTCTAAGGTGCCACAAGTCCTCCTTTTCTTTTTGTGAATACAGACTAACACGGCTGTTACTCTGAAACCTAAACAAATATGAACACTAGTAAAAAGTGATCAACTCTGTTATGTACCTGCATGCAATTTAAGGGGGTGACTCGGGGGAGGGAGGGGTAATAATACCTCAGAGACATTCTGGCTTCTCTCTGCCCCTCTTATCAGTTATTCTGGATTTTGGATTAAAATTGGGGGGAACCAAAAAGGTACCATTAATACTAGAGAATCAGTTAACCTGTAGGGAATGGGAACCTGCATTCCTAATTGTCTCTCTTTGCAGCTTGCCTGACTGGAAACAGCCATCTGCAGTGCTGAGCAGGGCAGTGAAGATGCCCAGCAGAAGTATACAGAGCTACACAAAGCTCGTCAGAAGGCCCAATGAGCAGGCACACGTGTTCCGTGACAATTGGGAGGTGCCGACTCCAGCTGGCCCTGAATATTGAGGCTGCTACATACCTGACATTGCTGGAGGGACACGAACACAGGTAGGCAACACGTCTTTTTTTACAGTGTGTTATACTCAGCATTTCAGTTAGCCCTGGAAGAAGGTGGGTGATAATACACATAATTTCCCTGGGTAATTGTAGGTGAGATAATAATAATATTGAAAGATGCCATGGAGAGGAAGAAGAAAAGGAGGACTTGTGGCACCTTAGAGATTAACAGATTTATTTGCACATCAGCTTTCGCAAGCTACAGCCCACTTCATCAGATGCATGCAGTGGAAAGGATGATCCTGTGGGTGTGACACCGGCCTGAGATTTGGGTTCAATTTCTTGCTCTGTCTCAGACTTCTTGGGTGGTCTTGGTCAAGTCCCTTCATCTCTCCAATGGGGATTTGGGGGGCATTTGTGTTCCACTGACTCCAGCTGGGGTTGTGGATAGTGAACTCGTCTGAAAAATCAGACCCAGGGTATCTCAAATTTCAGCACCCAAAATGAGAGGCAGCTTTTGAAAATGTGGGCATCTGGCCCATCAATCTCATACCTGGGTGTGGAACACAGAGGGGCCCTTTTCGAAGCCACTATTGAATTCTCTGGAGTTTGTAACACTGGCCCAGTGGATGGAGCTGCCATGGGGAAACTGCAGGGAGCATGGGCTGGATTATTTGTAATGGCACCAGGCTGATTTACACCAGCTGAATATCTGGCTCCATAAATCCAGTGCACACTGAGGGCCAAATTCTGCTCTTCGGCACTTTGGATTTCTACCACTGTCACTCCATTGAATCCAACAGAGCAGATCCAGATTGACAGCGGTGTGACTGAGAGCCAAATTTGGCCCTGGACGGGCAGTTCCCTGTGTAGCCCATCCATAGCTGCCTCCTCTACACACAGATGAACTGGGTGAGGGAGAGTCAAGGAAGAGAGTGATGCCTTTTCCGCACCCCTTGCATTATTTGCATACCTCATACACAATAGACTGAATGAGGGATAGTGTGGGAACCTGAACGGAGAGTGTCCTCACTCCTGTTGGGCCAGGTCACACCCTTAATCTCATTATATTTTTTCATATTTAACATTGGAGCTGAAGTCGTTCATCAGCTTTACGGTCATTCTCCTTCAGCGGGATCAAGACAGCATGACCACGATCTGACGCTCCCATAGCTCTTGGTGGTTGTATTTCGTGTATTACCTGGACAAGTCAATGTGTTCTAAGAGTTTGAACTTTGGGCAAGACCGCAGATGGTATAAATCAGGCCCAAAATTCCTTCCATGGGCTTTTTACATCAGCTGGGAATCCGGCCCTGCAACTAGAAGCTAGATTTCTATGGCCAAACTTTTACTGTCCTAATTTGACTGCACTGGCAAGAATTTGTTCATTTTACTTTGTCGCTTCAAACCAGCAGTCCTTCTTCATTCAGCAAAGCACTTAAGTACTTTATATGCTCAGCTTTAAGCATGCAGCTCCCATTGGTTTGAACAGGACTTAAGCATGTAGTTACTTGTTTTTTCTGCCAGAGAAACCAGGTCAATGTGCATTTAGGCCCCAGTCCTGCAAACACTGATGCTGAGGCTTAAATTCCAGTGCATGAGCAGTCCCACGAGCTTCAGTGGAACAGTCATGTGCTTTACACTAAACACACGCGTTAAGTGCTTGCACAATCAAGGCCTTACAGATAACTTGCTCAAACAGAGATTTAAAATGCTATAGAGTTGGAGGTGGATCTTCCTACAAAAAAGTTTGTTAAAATATGTTTGAATAAAAACAGCAAATTCACAATGTCGACATGCATGAGCCCCTTTTGATTCAGTGTTGGCCCATTTTTGTGCCAGCAAAATTTGGTTCACATAGAATCATAGATAAGTAGAGTTGGATGGGACCTCAAGAGGTCATCTAGTCCATCCCCACTCTGTTTCTCTGTGTGTAAAATACTTTATATGGTTGCCAGATCCTCAGGTTACATCTTTGCTTTAAAATTCGGCAGCTGGGTCTCTCCCTGTGAAAAACAAACTGGGTGAAACAATTTTTGGCAAATACTGGAACAATGTGATTAATTCCTATTTGCTGCATAAAAGCCGGTCAGAAAGACATCTCACTGTCAGCGGAGTGAAATGCTGACACGCACTATTAAATAGGTGTGTAGTGTTTGTCTTTACTTAGCGGAGTATAAAAACTTTCTCATATTGCTCCCAGGCAGACCAAGCCCATCAAGGCACTCTGTTCATCTCTGGTTTCCCATGTAACCAAACCCAGCTCCTCAAATGCACAGGGCCACCTTGATCCTGGGTGTAACTCTACTGAGGTCACGGCCTGAATCTCAGGCTCTCAGGTCCACCTCCCTCAGAGTTGCAGCCTCAAAGCGCCATCTTCACAGGGGGCTTTAGTGTGCACTCCTAGTGCAAGCCCTGCTAGAACAAGTCTGCGGACCCAGGCTGGGAGGTTCAGTCCCAGATGCAGTGTAGACATACCCATCGAGTGCAAAAGGAAGGGGGCAGTTCTGGCAATCAGTCTGTTTGGTTAGAATCATAGAAGATCAGGGTTGGAAGGGACCTCAGGAGGTCATCTAGTCCCACCCCCTGCTCAAAGCAGGCCCAATCCCCTGCTTTTCTCCTGCCTCCAGATCTTTGAACAAATCACATACTTGTGCGGTTGCTCCATGCATAGAGCTCCCCCAGAGGAGACAGAGGGGACGCTTGGTTCTCATTGGTCCTGATAAAACGTAGTCAAACATCCATTCTCTTCACTGGGCAGTTCTATGCGTGGAGCAATTGCAGGACCGTGTGACTCGTTCAAAGGCGAAATAAAGAAATAATCTCAAACCTCCAGGCCCAAGAGAAGAGCAGAGCTTTGCAGAATTGAGCTCATGGTGACTGCATACAAATGCATTGCAGGCTTTCGCCATTCTGTTGTATCGGGGGCTCATGGAAGAAAGATGACCAAAAACTAGATGTAGAACTGGTTGGAATATTTTTCCCCATGGAAAATTTCCGCTAAAACAAAATGTCTTGGTTTCCATGGAGATTTGCAGTGGAAAGTTTCAACATTTGTCACAGAAACGAAAACCCCAAACCTGAAAATTGTAGGCTGCCGTGCAAGCTATTTTTCTCAAGGAATCATAGAATATCAGGGTTGGAAGGGACCTCAGGAGGTCATCTAGTCCCACCCCCTACTCAAAGCAGGACCAATCCCCAATTTTTGCCCTATATCCCTAAATGGCCCCCTCAAGGATTGAACTCACAACCCTGGGTTTAGCAGGCCAAAGCTCAAACCACTGACCTATCCCATGATGACGATAGTTTTATTATTTTATTTTATCATCATTTCTTAAAATGAATATATAATTAATGTAATTCCACATGAAGCTGGTCCAAAAAAAATTCCAACCCCAGTTCTTTTCCAGAGGAAACCCCCCTTTTTAGAGCAACTAAATATTTTCACAACAAATTGCCCTTTGGAAAAAAAACCTCAAATTTTTTTCTTGCATTTCTTTTCAGTTGGGGAAATAAACCCTATCAGATATTTACTTTTTTTTATTGTGGGGGAGAAAGTGTGTGAGTGGGGGGAAAGGAGGGTGTTTTGCGGTTTGGTTTTCTTCCTACTGAAGTGAAATTTTCCACTGGAAAACTTTGAATCGAATTAAAAATGTTCGTTTCTTTCTGACCTTTCCAAGAACGATTTGTGCTGCCATGTCTTCAGAAATTCTCAACTTCGAGAGCTCAACCGTGATTCCCCTTGGGAGTTTATCTAAGTAAACTAGGGTTACCAATTCTGTTTGGATGTGTTCCTGGAGACTCCAGGCCAATCCTGGAGGCTTGGCAACCCTAAAGTAAGCCCTCAGTACCAAAAGAGGAAGGGTTTCAGGTTCTGGACCAAATGCTTCTCCTTACTGTATCAATATTATTATTATTATTATTTATTATTAATTTTACTGCTGTAGTGTCTAGGAGCCCCAGTCAAGGATCAGGGCCCCATTGTGCAAGGTGCTGTACAAACCCAGAAGAAAAAGACAGTCCCTTCCTCAAACAGCTTATCGTGAGAGTATGAATGTAATAATAACAATGCCTAGCTTTTCTATAATGTTTTTCATCCATAGGTCTCAAAGTGGTTTACAAAAGAGAGCACTATCATTAGTCACATTTATGTTTACAGATGGAGAAACTGAGGCACTGAGTGGGGAAGTCACTTGCCATGGTCACCCAGTGGCCAAGCCAGGAAGAGACTCCAGGTCTCCTGAGTGCCAATGCAGTGCTCTACCCACTACGCCACACTACCATACGAGCAATCAATTTGAAGACTGCACAAATCATGGCCCCTAAATAGAGCTGTCCTTGTCAATGATCATCAGGCCAGTGCAGCTGCCAAACAGCTGTTCCGTGCCTCCAGGCCAAGGATCCTCATGACATGTTTGTCCAGCATTAGTAAGCAGGAGATTTTTGAAGGCACTAATAGGATATAGACGCCACTGACTTTCATTCAAATTAATTCAGACAAGTCTCCCATCCACCTTGATAATGAATAAGTTGTTTTAGCTAGTGCATCTTTTCAATGAATGGAGGGCTTTGGTAAGATACCAGATGGATAATCCTGGAAATTGACGTATTCCACCCACCTCTGTTCCTGGGGGCATTCATTTACCTTGGGGGCTTCAGCTTACTGTCTGCAACAGTGAAAGCCAGTAGAGGACCGGCTTCATCGGGCCCTGCAGTTTCCACCTGCATTATTCATGCTAAGGGCTGTCACTTGAGAATTGGGCTTTTCAGCCCCTTGCAATGTTACAGCACGGTACATAGTAACTGAACAGCTTTGGATGATTGCCACTTGGGGGTATGTGAAACCAATGTGCAACCATCGCTGACTTAGATGAGCATGCTAATTGGTTCTCAAAACATGGCTTGTAGTTCGGGGCACATTCAGATCGAAACACCTTTGTTTTGCAGCAGGAAAATAAAATCAGTTTGCCTCTGAAAGCAAAGCTCCATGTTTGAGAAGTCACTGCACTAAAATGAGGTGCTAGATAACCCTTTTGCTGGGTCAAAGCCTATCAGACTCCCATCAGTTCCACGGAAGTGTTTGAGTTCAATGAGCGTTTAACAAGTTCATTTTGACACCGGCCTGCCAGGAATGTCAAAACCATTAAGGCACTAAACTGATCGTTTCACTTCCAGGCAACCCAGCCCAGATCCCCGAAAGGATAAAAGGGGCAAGGCTCCGGTGGGGTGTTCACCAGAGGGCACCGCTCGGCGACTCCGCTCCTTTCTCACAGCAGTGCTGATCTCGCCCGCCACAATGAGCTGGCAATCCGGCAGCATCCGAAGCGGAGGTGGGGGCAAGAGCTTCAGCACCGTCTCTGCTGTGGTTCCAAGTAGCCACAGAGCCAGCTTCAGTTCGGTCGCCGTGTCAAGAAGCGGTGGAGGTTTTGGAAGGCTCGGCGCCGGAGGCAGCTTTGGCAGCAGGAGCCTCTATAACCTAGGGGGCACTAAGAAAATTTCCATCGGTGGTGGGAGCAACCTCCGGAGTGGATTCGGGGGCGGAGCTGGTGGAGGCTTCAGTCTTGGGGGAGGAGGTCATGGTGGCGGATCTAGCTTTGGTGGGGGAGCTGGCGGTGGTGGGCTCAGTGTTGGTGCTGGAACCGCTGGGAGTGGATTTGGCTTTGGTGGCAGTGGGCTTGGTTTTGGTGGCAGTGGGCTTGGTTTTGGTGGCGGGGGAGGCTTTGGTGGAGGTAGAAGTCCAGCAGGATTTGGGGGTGGCAATTCACCTGGCATAGGTACCATCCAAGAAGTGACCATCAACCAAAGCCTCCTAGCGCCACTGAACCTGGAGATTGACCCAAATATCCAACAGGTGCGAAAAGAGGAGAAGGAGCAGATTAAGAGTCTCAACAACAGATTTGCTTCTTTCATTGACAAGGTGAGAGTTTATCAGAAACTACGGTGATGGGAGGGAGGCGGAGGAAGGTAGATAGGTGGAAAGGAATGGAAAAGGCATGTTTTCATATTTGGACATCTACAAAAACCCATGAGTTAATAAGTCTCTCACCCGGCAAATGTTTCCTCTTTGCATTGATTGATTCAAATCTTCCAGTAAATGAATGTGCTTCTAAATAGCTACTAGAATCCAAATTTCTCAGTGGTTAACATTGGAAACTGAACACACAGGGACTTGATTTGCTCCACCCCACCCCCAAACACACACAGAAAGAGGGAAAATGTGAAATATAGATTGCAAAATTCACAATTATTTCATTAATATTTTTAATCCCTTTTTGGGACACAATTTGAAATGTCAGTGAAAAATGGTGTTCGTCTCTGATTGGGGCCTTTCCTCTAACACTCACCTTTCTGCTAATGCTTGATCACAAGCTGAGGTCCTGGATCCATTTTCTCTCAGTTCCTATTTAGGTACAACTCCATTTTTCTGTATTGAGGTCTTTACTTGGGTCTGCTCAGGAAAATGCCATAAAGTGGAGTACACCTGAGTCCAGACTGAGCCCAAATGAAGGAAAACTGGAGTAAGCCAATACTTAGCAACAGAGGAAGTGAAATATCATTACGCCACTTACAAAGATGGGGAAACTGAGGCACAGAAGTCACACAGACGGTCAGCGATAGGAATAAAACCCAGATCTCTTGAGTCCCAGTCTATGTTGTCCTAGCTAGTATACCAGCCTGCCTCGGGAATTGAGCTAGTCAATGGGAGAATCGCTTGGCTAAAGACTCCGTTAATGTGAGAGACCCTGAGGATTTGGCCCTTTGTTTTTGAGAAAATATAGGGATTCATTTAATATGTCCTTTCCTGCCCCCTGAACTGCCAAGTTACTGAATCTCAGGTCTTAACATGTTTGCGAATATCTTCCATTAAATCTCTTTTGCCTGTTGAGTTTTAGGTCCGCTTCCTGGAGCAGCAGAACAAGGTGCTTGAGACCAAGTGGACCCTGTTGCAGGATCAGGGTCAGAAATCCAATTCCAGCAAGAATAACCTCGAGCCCCTCTTTGAGTCTTATATCAACAACCTGAGGAAGCAGCTCAACAACCTGTTAAATGAAAGAGGGCGGCTGGAGGGCGAACTGAAGAACACGCAGGACCTTGTGGAGGATTTTAAGAACAAGTAAGTGAACGTTTAACAGATGGACATTGAATTGATCTGTGCTGAATTATACACTCTACAGTTGTTCCAGGTTGGAAGATGGATGTCAGGTCCCTGTACAGTAGCTTTGTTGCGATTAGGTCTAGCTGAAAAAAATTAGAGGGACCAGTTTTCTGTTGGAAAAGGCAGTCAAAAAGTTTCATGGGGACATGTTGATTTTGACAAAATGTTCAATGGAAAAGCATTCAAATGAATTGTTTTGACTCTCGTTTCATGCTGGTAATGTTAAAAAGTTTCATTTGGACTTTACTGTTTTGTTTCATTTTGTTTGAACTTTTATGGTAGAATAATTTGAACTATATATTACAGTTTATATTTTACAGACACATATTTAATATTATACTATCATATTTTAACATTATCTGCACAAAACAATCTGATATCACCGGAAGACAACAGTTCAAAGTTTCAAATTAAAAGTTTTCAGAATTTCCACACTGAGAAAAATGTCAAAATGCCAACTTTCTGTTCTGATTCAGAATGATAACAAATTTTGAAATGTCTGAATTTCCCCCGGAGGGGAAATTCCATTCTCCAACCGGCTCACACATTTTTTCATGCTTACACCAGGCATTGCCAACAAACATGGCCCAAATCTTAAGCCTGCACATGTGAGTGTGTTAGGGGCAAAAACCAGGAGATGGAGCATGTTTGCTGAGGAGATATATGGAACACCATGTGAGTCTAGTGGCTGGTGAACAAAGAATGTTTATGAGTTTTCTACTGCTCCAAACAAGTGCATTTGTTCCATTAGTTTAATCAGCAGAGGCTCATGCTTTAAGATGACCCCCTCCGCATTTTAGAGAGGTTTAAAATATAGATCATGTTGTGAAGCTAAATTTTGAAGTGAAAGTCAATTGCTGGCCTGGGCTGCAGCTCATGAAGATAGTGTCTGGGAAGATTTCCCTTTTTTCTAAACATCTACATTCCCATTTTGAAGCCAAAACTTCAAAGAACCAGCATGTCTTCTGCAGTTTCCACAGTATGCATCCGATGAAGTGAGCTGTAGCTCACGAAAGCTCATGCTCAAATAAATTGGTTAGTCTCTAAGGTGCCACAAGTCCTCCTTTTCTTTTTGCGAATACAGACTAACATGGCTGTTACTCTGAAACCAAAAGAAGTGCAACTTGTAAAAAGCGTTACCCTATATTTCAGTAGAAAAGATAACTATGCTTCAAGAAAGGTTAATCGTAGAAACAGGCATTTGCAAATGGGAGCTCAGCCAAGAAATTCTTGCCTTCCTGCCTTCTCCTATTCCATGAACAAGATCTAGCCCTGCTTCCCCTCCATCCCTACAGATACGAAGACGAAATCAACAGGCGCACAGCCGCAGAGAATGAGTTTGTGGTGCTCAAGAAGGTGAGCCGTGCTAAGATCAATTTCAATTTTCATAGTGTTTTCGGTATCGGAGGCTGAAATTTTCAAAGGTGCCTAAGAGAGCTTGGTGTTCAAATCCCATTGAAATGCCTCCTTGGCCGTACAAGGTTCAATTGTCCCACTAGGTCTTCCAAGTGGGCTGGAGGTAGCATCTTTTCCCCACTCCCACACCCCTGACACTACACTAGAGCTGGCCTGGACCTGACAGAAGGGTAAGGGAGAGATTGTGAGCAACCCCCATGTGAGCCCAGCTGGGTAAAAATACACCCAAGGCTTTACACTCTCCCTATCTTTGGCCCAGAATGCTTCAGAGTTCTTCCCCTATAAGCTCTATGCACCCCTTAGGTGAGCTTTGCCCTTTAAAAGTCAGCAATGCAATGAAGTGTCTCTACCAACTTCCCCAGCCCACAAAGAGCCGGAAAGGCAGCTTGATCTTCACTCCTAGTCAATCCTTAGCTTCTTTTCTGCTCCAGCCAAGGCTGCTAGGCTGCCGTTGTGACTCTGCTTGGTGTTTCTCAGGATGTCGACGCCGCCTATATGACCAAGATAGAGCTGGAGGCCAAGGTGGATGAGTTGATGGATGAGATCAACTTCCTCAGAATCCTCTACGATGCGGTATTGCTTCTTCTCTTGGCATCTTTGCTAGGAAATTAAATATGGCCTATGTTCATGAGCAGGCTTAATGTGGAAGGGAATCAAGACCACCACCACAGAAGGTGGTTTTGTCCATTGGATAGGGCATTGGTCTGGCAGTCGGTAGACCTGGGTTCTGTTCCTAACTTTGCTACTTAGCTGTTGTGTGATCTTGGAGTCAAGTCATTTCATTGCTGTTTTGTCTACTTCTATCATAAGGTCTTCAAGGCTGGGTCTATCTCATTCTGTGTTGATACGATGCCTGACCCAATGCAGCCCTTACCTCGGCTGAAGCCTCTATGTGCGACTGCAATATAAATAAAAACACATGCCTTTTTATCGTACGAGAGAATAATCTTTAGAATTTCTAAGTACATAACTACTGTATTACTTAGGGCTTCTGCAGTGACTATGTACCACTCAGCTTTACCTTCTCAGACTGCTAGACTGTCAGACTTCACATCCCCTGTGTGGTTTTGAATAATATCAATTCCCAGTGTGCTCCTGTCTCTGTGTTCGGCTTAAATAAAAACGCTAGAGTCCAGATTCTGATCTCAGCTACCCCTTTGTAAATCCAGAGTAACCTCATTGACTTCTGTGGAGTCACTCTGGATTGATACAGGTGTGGAGTCACTTTGGATTTACACAGATTTACACTGGAATCTGGACCTAAACTTCAAAAGATAGTGAACTCGTTTTTGATGTGCAACACCACTGTCAATCCAGAGCAGCTTCACTGGCCCAAATGGACTTTCTCCTGATTTGCACCTGTGTACATGGAAGGAGAATCACGTGCAGCATTTTCGGAACATTTCTGCTCTAAAGGTGACTCAGACGCTCATGTACTTCTGCAGGAACTGGCCCAGCTGAATGCCCAGGTGTCTGACACCTCCGTCATCCTGTCCATGGACAACAACCGAGACCTGGACCTCAGCAGCATCGTGAATGAAGTCAAAGCTCAGTACGAGGACATTGCTAACAGGAGCCGAGCTGAGGCTGAGTCATGGTATCAGAACAAGGTGAACGGATCTATAAACGGAGGACCCCGGATGCTTCTCTGGGTGTTCAGTTCTTTAAAAACAGTGCACAGAGCTATGTAGTTATTGCCGCCCCAATGGATGGCTGCTTCGGTAAAGTGCATGGCTGGGCATTAGGTTGTATATATGTGTATATATATATATATTTTGCTCTTGTTTCGGAATATTAGTTCGAGGAGCTGCGAGCCACTGCTGGGAAACACGGCGATGACCTGCGGAACACAAAGGGAGAAATCTCAGAGCTCAACCGGCTGATCCAGAGGTTACGGGCTGAGACTGAGAATGCAAGGAGCCAGGTAGGAACGGCTACCACAGGGGTGGCCAATCTGAGCCAGAGAAGGAGCCAGAATTTACTAATGTACCTTGCCAAAGAGCCACAGTAACATGTCAGCAGCACATACACACACACCCCGCTCCCAGCGCCTCCTCCTAGCTCCCGATCCGCTGTTTCGTGGCGTGCAGGAGGCTCTGAGGGGGGGAGGCGCGAGGGCAGGGCCGGCTCAGGGGAGGGCATGGGAAGGGGTGGAGTGGGGGCAGGACCCGTGGCAGAGCCAGGGGTTGAGCAGTGAGCACCCCCTGGCACACTGGAAAGTTGGCACTTGTAGCTCCAGCCCCAGAGTCGGGGCCTATATAAGGAGCCGTATATTAACCTCTGAAGAGCCGCATGTGGCTCCAGAGCCACAGGTTGGCCACCCCTGGGCTATCACTAGAGACAGGAGAAGACAGAACTGCCTGCTCCTGTCACCCAGTTTCCTGCCCTCCGCCCCATGCTATCAGCTGCAGTACAGCCACACCAGCTGCAGTCAGTAGAGGGCGACATGTCACACTTAAGTAGTTTCATTCCACCCAGCAGAGGGCAGTGGTGTGCATGCATGCTCACCCACGTACATATCTGCCTTTTCTCCATGGCACGAAATCATTCCTGCTAAGCCAGAGACTCACCCTTCACAATAGTTTGTACGCTGCAGAGATGGCCATAGCTCTAAACACTCCAACACAAGACTTATCAGCAGTACATATAAATCAGTCTCCACTCTCTGACTGTATCTTTTGCCTCAGTAGCATAGCCCAGATTAGTGGTGACGATGATGCAGCAAAGAGCTGCAATGAACATAAGAACATAAGAATGGCCCTACTAGGTCAGACCAAGGGTCCATCTAGCCCAGTATCCAGTCTACTGACAGTGGCCAATGCCAGGTGCCCCAGAGGGAATGAACAGAACATGTAATCACCAAGTGATCCATGCCCTGTCGCTCATTCCCAGCTTCTGGCAAACAGAGGCTACGGAAATGTACAGGCCAGTCACCCCGCCTGGTGCTAACAGCAGCAAAGGCAGATAGGAGTCAGCTCTCTGCCTGTGAATTCTGCACTGTTAAAGGAGAGAGGGAAAAAACAGAGAGAAATGACTGGTAATTAAAAGGAAGCCAACTCCCTTCCCCTGCAGTGCACCAATCTGCAGACGGCGATCGCAGACTCCGAGCAGCATGGTGAGCTGGCTCTTAAAGATGCCAGGATGAAGGTGGCTGATCTGGAGGATGCTCTCCAGAAGGCCAAGCAAGACATGACGCGCCAGCTGCGGGAGTACCAGGAGCTGATGAACGTCAAGCTGGCGCTGGATATCGAGATCGCCACCTACAGGAAGCTACTGGAGGGAGAGGAGAGCAGGTAGGTACAAGATCATGAGAGTGATCATAATGCTTCTGACTCACTGAGGTACAGCACTCTCCACTGACAGCTCTCAAAGCACTTTTCAATGGAGGGAGGGGAGTGTCTTTATTCCTATTCTACAGACAGGGAAACTGAGGCCCTGAGAGAGAATTGAGGTGTACACAGTGGTGAGTCTAATATAAATCCCTAGATAGATAGATAGATAATAACGTATGCACATAGAGAGAGAGAGAAAGTTATATATGCAGATTGATATAGCAATTCAGGATAACAGATAGACAGATAGAGGAATGTGTATAGAGGATGGATGGATAGATAGATGTGTATGTATGGGGATAGCTAGATACTTCCTTTCCCAAGGTTACACAGCAAGCCAATGGCAGAGACAGAATAGAACCCAAGTCACTTTATTATTTGTATTGAAGTCGCACCCAGAGGTTCCAATCAGCGATCCAGAGCCCATTGGGCTAGGAGGTGGACAGTCCCTGCCCCCAAAGAGCTTACAAAGTCCTCACACAGGACAAGAGACAAGAGGTGGATACAACAAACATATGGAGGAGGGACCACAGGGAGCAGCATCTGCTGACTCTCAGTCCAGCCCACGGAGTGGCTAATCTTTTGCAAAATTACAATGACTCTGTTGGGGGCTGGTTTCCCTATTCAGGTAGGACGGATGGTACAGTGGTTAGTCTAGTCTACAATTTAGGAGAATCTGGTCTGGTTCCCTGCTTTACTGCACCCTTCTCCTGTGATGTTGAGCAATTCACTTCGGGCCAGATTTTTAAAGGCATTTAGGCTCCACGGACAGAAACAGACTAGCCTCCTAGGAAAACATGAAAACAGACTGTTTCGATGGACTAGATGAATATGACAGTCCATTCTGGCCTTTTAGTCAATGAGTCTTTGAAGATCTTAGCACTGCAAGGTGGCCGGAAAAAGCAGCTGTATTTACAGTATGTCGATCTTAAAAGCCGAACTCCTCCATGTGACTTTTACCTTCCTCTTGTCTGCCTTCCCCCGCAGGCTGAGCGGAGAGGGCGTCATCCCCGTCAGCTACTGTGAGTATCTCTCTCTTGTCCGGGGCAGTGTCTGGGCTTATGAAACCCGTGCTAGGCAAGTGTGGGTATTTTCTCCCTCTATGGCTGGCCCACATAAGCCATTAAAGGGTCTGCTCCTCTTGATAGTTACACGGTCTGGCCCCAGCTCATTTAGACAGGTACTGTCTCTTGATTTCAATGGAGTTTGGGTGCCTAGCTATCTCTGAGGCTCTGCAGTCTTTTATCTCCAGTGGTGGAGCCCACGCTTTTAGAGTCAGAGGTCCCAGGTTCAATACCCAATGCCGTCGGTAGGGTTGCCAACTTTGGTTGGATGAATTCCTGGAGGTTTCATCACATGATGTAGCCTTTAATTAAAGAGTCATCTTGAATTCCTGGAGACTCCGGGACAATCCTGGAGGCTTGGCAACCCTACCAGTAGGGCCAGTTAAGAGTCCATGTTTCACTGGAACCGAATATCTGATTCAACTGGGCATCTGACCAGGCTGTGGTTTTCTTGCAGCGGTGGTCAGCTCTAGTGCTGGAGTTGGTGGCGGAGCTGGTTTGGGAGGAGGATCTGGCGGCTTTAGCTCAGCAGGAGGCGGAGGAGGATTCAGCTATGGAGCTGGAAGTGGTCTTGGTCTCGGAGGCGGAGGGTTCAGCTTTGGAAGCGGAGTCAGCTTCGGAGGGGGCAGTGGCCTTGGCTACGGAGGTGGCAGCGGGCTGAGTGCCGGAGGAGGAAATTTCAGCACCGGAAGCGGGATAGGCGCTGGGGTGGGAACCAGCGTGGGCGTGAAAATTGTCTCCACAACCTCTTCCAGCAAAAAGACCATAAAAAGTTAAGCTTGAGGAATTCCCCACAACTCAAGTAATAGATATACACCCCCCCACACACATACCCTGCATAACTGCCTCTTGATACTAGCCCCTGCGGCAACAATCCATCACATTGCCAAGAAACCCCCGTAGCATCTTGAATTCCTTCAGCCACCCCTTTCATAATTCTAGTGTGAATGGCTGTTTCTTTGCCTCCTGGTATAGTAGTTCTTAAGCACTTGCGTCCTCATTCAGGAAAGCTGTTAAACGTGCTCAAGTTACGTGTGTGCTTGAGCATTTTCTAAAAGGGACCTAAACCTTTGTTTAAACGTTAAGTCTCTGTGTAAGTGAACAGGGGCCTTTGTTGCATTCTGTGTGGCCTGAGAGGTTGTCAGCATTTTCAAACCTGGCACCCAAGCCTAAGAATCTAAGGGAGACATTTTCAAAAGAGCCGAGTGGATTTAGGCACATGCGTCCAGTTGAAAGTCATTAGGACTCGTGCTGCTAATCTCTTTAGTGCTTGAGAAGATCTCTCCCAAAATCTATATGTAGGTTCCTAAAATGAGTAGCCTACTCGTCACAGATGCTCGGCAGCTGCAACTGTTGTTGAAGTCAATGATGCTGTGAGCACTCGGCACTTCTGAAAATAAGGCCATATATTCAGACCCTGGATATTGATTAAGGAAGGGAATTAAAGTTGTGAAACTGACTTTAGATAACTGTGTTTGCAAATGTTGGCTACAGCCATGCGGATTAGATTTACAAATGGCTTATCAAATACTAATCCTCATGTTCTCTTATTGAAAGGAAAGTTTACCCTGTTGTGTTACATTTTCAAAACTAAACCAAAAGCAAACATGAGATTTACCATGCAGTTTACATGTAGTCTCACTAGGTGCCTAAAAATCTTTAAAAATCTGGCCCCAATTCATACCTCCCATAAGTGCTTTTGAAAATTCCACCTGAGATCGCTGCACTGGAGTTTCCACAGTGTTGAAAGAGAAATACAAAGAGAAGGAGAGAAAGTGGATCTGTGTTTAAAAAAATACCTTTAAGAACAGTTAACTTTTCCAACAGGGCAATTTTAAGTCTGATTAATTTGATATTAAGAAAATTATAGTACAATTCCTAAAACACTTATGTGGAAAATTCAAGTAACATATACAGCAGATGAGAAGAATATCTTTGTCCAAGGGGGTTAGACTCTGATGTAAATTACACTGATGTAAATCTGGAAATATGTCCCTTGGTCTCGATAGAGTTATTCCGTATTTGTAATTGAAATTTGAATCTGGCCCAGAAATACTCGATAATTTTATTTTATATTGCACTTCTTGTGAGTATAGTCATCAGTAGCAATGGTACCGCAAAAATCTCCAGAACTGTGTGTTTTAGCGAAAATTAATCTGAACAAACCACCTTCATGTGTACTATCCAGTTTATAAATACCAGGTTTGCCATGAAATTCCTTCATGTTATTTTTTGAGAATGCACCACTAAAAAAGGCTACAGATTTCTACACTTCTTCAATAATAATGACAAACAATAATTATACTCCCTTTTGACTGTTTGGTATGTGTCCAATAAAACTGGATTGTAATTTATGATGTGTTCCTGCCTATTTTTACCCAAGAGTTGAATTTACAGTACAGAATATTTCTGCACCATCTTTTACAGTAGAGGGATGTATTACTAAGAAGGAAAATGGGATTTTTTTCCCATGGCAAATGTTTAAGGTTTGTCAAAAACATGAACATTGAAAACCTGAAGATTGAGCTGACTTTCTTCTTCTTGTTGTTTTTAGCCAAATGTTTTCAGTTTTTGGCAACTGAAAGCCAAAACGTTTCCTCCGAAAATGGAAACGTATTTGGCTGAAAACTGGAAAAACTTGGGTTTTGGGTTTCTGATCAAAAGTTGTCAAGGAAAGCAGATACTGTCTGTAAACGTTTTTATTTAGTTGAAAATGCATATTCCATCAAAATGTTTTGACCAGCTCTACTAACTAGCAAAAATAATTTTGCTGAAAGATTTCGGGGAAAGACTATTATGGCCTGATCACAGTGGTCTCTTCTGGCCTTAGAAACTATGGATCTACATTTCTATTTCTGCATTTCTTAAGGTGCAAGATCAGAAAGAGACATTCACTGCGTTTTTTGGTAGCTTTGGGGGAAATAACTCGAATTCAAGTTGTGCGGCTGTGGGGTTCTTTTGCTGGAACAGAACATAAAACACCTAGATGCATTGGTAGACGTGGAGGGTAGAATATTTTAGGGCAGTGGTTCTCCACCAGGGGTACACGTACCCCTGGAGGTACGCAGAGGTCCTCCAGGGGGTACATCCACTCATCTAGACGTTTGCCTAGTTTTACAACAGGCAACATAAAAAGCACTAGCAAAGTCCGTACAAACGACAATTGCATACAGAGAATGACTTGTTTATACTGCCCCATATACTATGCACTGAAATGTAATTACAATATATATATTCCAGTTGGTTTATTTTATAATTATATGATAAAAGTGAGAAAGGAAGCAATTTGTCAGTAACAGTGCTCTGTGACACTTCTGTATTTTTATGTCTGAATGTGGAAGCAAGTAGCTTTTAACTGAGGTGTAACGTGGGGGCACGCGAGACAAATCAGACTCGTGAAAGGGGAACAGTGGTCTGGAAAGGTTGAGAGACACTGTTCTAGGGAACCTAAAGCAAGCATTAATCCCCGATTTACGTAACTTCCGAATTTAGGGTTTTAAATGACAGCATTTTTAGAGTGCTTCATGTAGCAAGAAAACACATGATTGTAAAACTATTTTAGAAATGTTTCAGAGTAGCAGCCGTGTTAGTCTGTATTCGCAAAAAGAACAGGAGGACTTGTGGCACCTTAGAGACTAACAAATTTATTTGAGCATAAGCTTTCATGAGCTACAGCTCACATCATGGGATGCATTCAGAAATGTTCACCTAGGATTTCTTCCTTGCACTTTTGTAATAACTGTTCACAGAGTGGATTGATGCTGTTGTGTTAGGCTTATCTTAAAGGAAGCTCAGGCCTTTATTTATTGATTTCCCCAACTAATTATAATTCTGACAATCACAGTTTCAATCCTAGTCCTTCTAAGTGGCGTAGCTTGAAGATGATGTGGATTAAGGATTGACTCGGTTTCGGTCTAACTTAAATCCAGTCATTACCAAAATCACAGGTGTCAGATGCTAATCTCAGTTACACCCATGTATATAAAATGTAACCCCATTATGATTTCACTAGTTGTTGTTGTTATTCCTACAACATGATGTAGAGATCCTGGCTGAGCTCCAGGTTCCATTGTAACAGACCACACCCTACAACCACATAATAAACAAGAAAGAGAGTAAACATAGGCACAAAGACAGAACACGAATGCCCAGGGTCACACAGCAGGTGAGTGGCAGAGTGAAGAATAAAACCTGTGTCTCCTGAATCCCAGTTTAATGCCCTAGTTATTAGCCCACAATACCTCTTAATGATCTGGTCCAGTGTCTCTCTGTCAATTGAGAAATGCCTTATATAGAGACATTGGGCCAAATTCATCCCTGATTTACACCAGTGCAAATACAGATTAACTCATTTGAAGTCAGGTTTCAGAGTAACAACCGTGTCAGTCTGTATTCGCAAAAAGAAAAGGAGTACTAGTGGCACTTTAGAGACTAACCAATTTATTTGAGCATGAGCTTTCGTGAGCTACTGCTCACTCCAGATTTAACTGATGGCAGAATCGGTCCAGTTTTCCGGTGAATACACAATGTTGCTAGAACGCATAAATGTTCAGAAGCAGAAGACGACAAATTAACTCTGTGCACAGCCTCTTTGCAAAATAGGCTTCTTTGAGAATAAATCACCTTGACATACAACAATCGCGAAAGAAACCTGTATCCCAGCAGCACAAACAACCCCGCAGGGCTGGGAGACACTGGAATTCACTGTCTTTCCAGGAGAGCTTTCCTCTGAACACGAGAGCAAGATCTCAGACTGGGAGGAAATTCTACTGAACTAGAAACCTGATTTGGATGTTATAATGTTACAGAGAAAAAAACCCCAGTCATTTTGCTCAGCCCAGAAATCTGAAAAGTGTAAGAATCCCCGCTCAGCGTAGACAAAATCTGAGATGTATTTGCATATAAAGGGGGTGCAGCATAAGACAAACAGGAAGGGAAAAGTTGCTGGGAGAAAGGCATGCCAGGATTCCAGTCTCAGCTGCCACTTCTTTGCCATATAGGACAGGGTAGGGCACAACTTTGATGGGCCTCAGTTTCTCCCACGTGTAAAATGAAGATCACGATCGTGTACTTTGCAGAGGTGTTGCAAGGATTCATTGCAGTGGTTAACATGCCCCACCCTGGGAGGCGCAGTGCATTTTTATCTCCCTTTAAAGCTAACGGGAGCTGAGAACACATGGCCCCTTGCAGATTTGGGGGTAGATCCACCAGCTGGTGGCAATTGTCGTGACCAGCTGAGGAGCTGCCCTTGGGACTTTACATTTGCAAAGTGCTTTTGAGGGTTTAAAGTGCTATATAAATGCCAAGCAAATTCAATTTTCTTGCAAACTGAAATATAAACCCAGGGCTAAATTTTCATACCCAGGTGCCTGAAGTCAGTCCCCTAAAGCCAGATTTAGGCACCTAAATAAAACGACCTGATTTTCAGAGGTCTGACTTCAAGCTCCCATTGAAATCAGTGATTGGTGTCAGGCAGAGTGAGCTCTTGCATTTTTAAAAGGACCACCTAAGAAAACCTTACTTAGACTCTAAAATATTTTTGGACTGGAAGCATCTTTTTGTTCTATATATGTACAGAGCCTAGCACGCTGGGGTGCTGAGCCATGGATGTGCTGTTGGAACACAAACTATTAGTTTATTATTAATACTGGAATGCCATCAAACAATGACTAAAGCAAATAAACAAAAGGCATAAAACCAGGACAAGATATTTTCAAGTCTTTTTTTTTTTCCTGCCAGAAGCCTAAAAGTATTAGGACCGATTCTTCTCTCCCTTAAAGAGGTGTCAGTGACTTCATTGACGTCAAAGGAGCTACAGAGGTGTCAAAAGAGAACTAGACCTATTGCTCCTTGTTAGGATGTACCACACTTGATGTCTGATGCAAAAACAACACCACAGACAGAAATGGAAGTAGAAGCAACCAGCTGCCCTTCTGGATGACATCACTTCCTGCTGTGTGCCTCTGTTTCCCTAAATGTAAAAAGAGGATAATGATACTGCCCTCCTTTGTAAAGTGCTTTGTGAGCTATAAGCTTGGAAGGACTAGATTTTTATCAGTAAATGTCGGTAACAGTCGACCTCACAGTACACACGCCAACCAACAAAATAATATTTTGATTGATAACCATCAGAATTCACAGACAGGCAGAGGAAGAAAAATGCAGCTTGAGAACTTATTAGAGTTTGATTTAAGGATAGTTACGTTGCATATTTAACCATGATAACGTTTTAACTTTTTGAATCTCAATGTCATTAAAAAAATATTGTGTGTGTCCCCCCCTACACGCACTCTCTGACCTCCACACAACTTCCTGCAATTTCTAAAATGTAAATAGATAAAAATAAAAACATGCTTAAAATCCATAATTTTGTGCAACTGAACATTTAAATTGAGAAACATTTTAAAAATGCCTAAAAATAGACATTGATATTGGTCAGATTTATATAAAAAAAATAGAAATCAAAGTCTGCCAAGCCTAGCTATAGAAAGGCCAGGTATTAATAGTATTATTATGAGGCAAACCGACACTTCTGATCTTTTAGTACCATGCCCTGGTAGCCTGATTTATGCAATCAGCCTCGCTCCTGATCATGCAGATGACAAAATGTGAGTAGAGGTTGACCCTCTGCAAAACAGCTGGACAATTCATGTTGGAAAGAAGGAGTGTACATTGCATTCTTTGCTCATGCAAACGTCCCACTGCTAGGTCAAACCCAACTCATGCTGGTGACTCAATTTACCTCAACAGGATTACTCAAGCGAGTAAAATGAGCAAGCTTTGGCCCTCAATCCATGACAATATTGCCCAAGAGAGGACTTAGTAGACACTGCGCGACCTTTCCATGCCTTAGTGTCTCATGCCGCCAGTTGTTTTACATTTTGATACTCTTCGTAATGACCCAGTGAATGAACATTATTTGGTGGTCACATGCATACTTACACGTTCCAGTGTAGTCATTCATTCATTAAAATAAAAATGAACATTTTATACTTTTTAATTCAAACTTTTCATGAATACTCACACTGTGGTCCTGCTGGCATAACTTGCTCCACTGGAATAAATGGGGCCAGATTCCCACCTGGTGTAAATGAAGGTAGCTCCATTGAAGTCAATAGATATACGCCAATTTACACTTGCTGAAAATGTGTCCCTTGCTGTTATGGGAAGGTATCTATTAATCTAAGACACTTTGGGCCTGATTCTCCTCTCCCTTTTACATCAGTATCGGTCCACTGAGGTCAGGAGACTCACAGCTTATGTCGATATCAATGAGAGGAGGATTGAAGTCTTGATATCGTCCATAAAGCCAATGCATGTTGGAATGGAATGCATGTTGCTATGGCAATGTCTGGACAGATCACATGGGAGCTGATGTCATTATCTTTGTCATAGATAACGTTACATTTTTAAATGTAACCTCCAGATATGTAAGCAACCAAGCTCTTTCTAAACTCTACACTCCCGTGATTAGAGCACCCCCTTGCTACAACTCAGCCTTATCCCTACCATTGGAGGTTTAATTAAATGATTAATTTCCTGATTTCTTACCTGAATGAGCTTCAGTTGTTAATGACTCACATAACTGGCAATAAGTGGCAACAGGAATGCTGGGGGAACATACATTGTGCAAGCATCAGGTTTTCTGACTGCAATAAAAAAAATCTGTTTTAATTCAGATTCTTTCAAGTTCTTAGGCAAAGGAAACTAGTTTTGGAAAGTTACCAACAGAAAACAAGCTACGATACGATGATGATGCCCCTAAGCCTCTAATTCTGGATCCATTATCTGTGCTGGCTGCTCATGCACCTAACTCTGCAAAAATCCAGCTCAAGACAAGGTCTCAGCTGCCTGCTTTCCTTATGCAGAGCAGTATCCCATTGAAGTTAATGGAACTAACTGCATAGCGAAGTACCATTCAAGGCAGACATGGCTGGCAGAATCTGGCTTATGAGTAATTCCACTGGCCAAGATTTTCAAAAGATTTTCTTGTGATTTTCAGGGGTTTTCACAATTTGCGATACCTTCCAGGGGACCGCTTTTCAAGAAACTGCTCTCTGAGAATCAGAGCCCCCTTAAACTGGCTCAAGTAGGGCACCCAAAAGCCAAAGTGACCAAAATCACCAGAAACTTCTGAAAATCTTGACCAGTGCGGTAAGCGCAATGAGAGCATTAACCTGAGTGAGGAGGTGCAGCATTGGACCTAAAACCAGAACGCTGTGAATTCCACTAGCAAATGTCACTACTGTGCATTGATGACTGGAAACCTCCTGTTGAATATTGTAATGTTGCAGATCAGCAGGTGAAAAACAAGCACAACAAAAACGCACCTTCACTCCTTTACTTTTAGGATTGACCCTGACTGAGAAGTCCAATAGAAATGAATAGGAAATGCTACCCTTTCTATACGTTTTTTTAAAAAAAAGATTCCTATAGAATTGAATAGATAATTCCATCCCTCCTGTATCATTTCATAGGGTGGCTCAAACAGACTGTAGACTTCTCCTTATGTACCAAATGCCATAGACCGTATCCTCCGCTGGTGTAGCTCCAATAACTTCAAGGCTGAAGAGTCTGTCTGACCCCATAAAAACAATGAGGAGTCCGGTGGTACCTTAAAGACCCTGTAGAATTTAAGTCATTTCTATAGACCCCTATTGATTTCATTCCAGTTCAAATCTACAGCGCTCTTCCTTAGGGAGCATTCACATATGATAATGCTTCCTAATGTAGTATCAGGTTTCAGAGTAACAGCCGTGTTAGTCTGTATTCGCAAAAAGAAAAGGAGGACTTGTGGCACCTTAGAGACTAACCAATTTATTTGAGCATAAGCTTTCGTGAGCTACAGCTCACTTCATCGGATGCATACTGTGGAAAGTGTAGAAAATCGTGTATAAAAAGATCTTCTACACTTTCCACAGTATGCATCCGATGAAGTGAGCTGTAGCTCACGAAAGCTTATGCTCAAATAAATTGGTTAGTCTCTAAGGTGCCACAAGTCCTCCTTTTCTTTTTCCTAATGTAGTATCGATTTTTTTTTTGGAATGAACGTGATGAACGTGGCTTCATCTTTGAAAGCCATTTCAACAGTCAATTGCAGCTCTGTTTGCCATAGCTAAAAAAAAAAAAAAATGAATTAAAGCTAAAAAAGCTTAAAGCTAAGCCTTTCAAAATTGCCTCGAGGATTTGCACACCCAACTCCCACTAAAATGATCAAGAGTTGGTCGTCTAAATTCCCAAGGAGCCTTTGAAAAATCTCTCTCTCACATACACACACATATATGCACACCAGTGCTGTAATAGCCGAAACTGGCATTATTGGTGTCTTTAGGTATGCAGATTTCTAAGCAGATTGTGTATCATGTCCTCTGCAATAAGAACGTGCAGCCCCTTTGCAATGTAAGAACCATCCCCCAAGCCCTGCAAAGACTTTGAGCATGGAAGTAACTTTACCGGTTAAAGTCAATTGTATTGTTCACGTTAATAGAGCAGCTGGTGTGGTCGTTTACAGACGCTAGCTCTGTGATAGTGGATGATCCAGCGACTAGTCCTGACACACAGGAGTAGCCTCTTCATGCCAAATCTCATGAGTCAGAGTTTCAGAATCAGGCCTACAATCTTGTTTAATTAAAAAAACAACAACCCTGCTGTGCAAGGGCAAGTAAGTGCACTCCGTTACTTTCTTGCCCACAAACAATGCATTTTTCAGAGCCAGGCGGCTACCTAGGTGTGTTTGACAAGACAAGTCGCTGCAAGGTATGTCAAGCCCATGAATGCAGCGGCTCAGCTCTGCATCCCATGCCAAGTGCTCCGAGCGGATAAAAGAAGCGGCTCCCAGCTCTCACCTCAGAGGGGTTCCATCTCCTTCGCTCTCTGCTCTTCTCCCTGCAGCACAGCTTCTATTCCTGCACTTTGCTCCCCACTCGTTTCGTTCTCAATTGAACGAGCCACCATGAGTCGAATCTCCATGAGAAAATCAACGAGCGGGGGTGGAAGCAAGACCTTCAGCTCAGGTTCTGCTGGCTTAGGTGGAGGTTTTGGTGGCGGCGGTGGTGGTGGCAGAAGCAGCTTCAGCTCGGTCTCTGTCTCTCGGGTCGGAGGAGGAAGAGCTGGCAGCTTTGGAGGTGGTGGCGGTGGCGGTTTTGGAAGCAGAAGCCTATATAGCCTAGGTGGAAATAAAAGAGTTTCCTACAGTACCGTCAGCGGAGGTCTCCGGAGTGGATTTGGTGGTGGTGGATACAGTTTTGGTGGAGGAGCAGGCTCTGGCTTTGGTTTCGGTGCTGGAGCAGGCGGTGGTTTTGCTCTCGGTGGAGGTGGTGGGTATGGGTTGGGTGGTGCTGGCGGTGGCTATGGGTTGGGTGGCCCTGGGTTCGGTGGAAGGGGTGGCCCTGGGTTTCCCATTTGCCCACCCGCTGGCATCCACGAAGTGACCGTCAACCAGAGCCTCTTGGCGCCGCTCCACCTGGATATCGACCCGGAGGTCCAGAAAGTGAAAGTGCAGGAGAGGGAACAGATCAAGACCCTCAACAACAAATTTGCTGGCTTCATTGACAAGGTGAGCACCTGTCCTGAATCCACAGGCTGCAAAGTATCTTCTCTGGATTGTTCAGTGTCTTCAAGAAAAAAAATTGAATGCTATCCTTTTCCATGAGCATGTGTTGCCTGGGCAATTTCTGTATTCACCATGGTTTATCCACAGGCGGTGGATTATTAGTATTAGGAGAAATCGCTGATTTAAAAACCAGGAATTTTTCTTAAATCTCCATTTCACGCTGCGGGGACAATAAACTGTTGTTTTTTAAAAATCCTTCTCAGCCTTTCACTTGATGATAAACTCTCCGCTAGTGTAATTCGGTGGAGCTCCATTGGATTCAATGGGGTTACATTGATTTGAAGTAGTTGTGAATCTGGGGCCAGATTTTCAAAGATATTTAGGCACCTAAAGATAGGCCCCTAGTGGGCTTTACAAAAGTACCCAAGTAGGTAAGTGCCTAACCTGCTTAAGTTCTTTTGAAAATCCCGCTTGCATCTTTAGGTTTCTAAATGCCATTGAAAATCTGGCACCTGGTCCCAAAATGCCTACATGAAAAGTACCTGTCATATCCTCCCTACTCCCATCTCTCTCTCTCTCTTTCTCGCTCTCTGCCCTGAACTGAACAAATCAACTTTTTTCTCCTCAATGGTTTTGTGAATTGTTTGAATGGGTTTAAGCACCTGCCCATGGGTTCTGTTTTTCCCCCAGGTCCGATTCTTGGAGCAACAGAACAAAGTATTGGAGACCAAATGGACTCTACTGCAGGAACAGGGCCAGACGACCATCAAACGGAGCCTGGAGCCTCTTTTTGACGCCTATATTAATAACCTCAGGAGGCAGCTAGATAACCTCTTGGGGGAGAGAGGAAGGCTGGATTCAGAACTGAGGAACATGCAAGACATGGTGGAGGATTTTAAGAACAAGTAAGAAAGTCTGCATTAAAATCTAGGCTATTGGCATGCATGAAAAACCAAGCCAGGCATTTCATACTGTACTGAGTATCAAAATGCCTTACATGGGCATCATGTGGCATTTGCTGCTACTCAAAGCAGATGCATACACTGAGCCAGATTCTGATCTTGGAGCATCTGGCTCTAGCTCCATTGAAGGTCAGTGGAATTACTCTAGCGTAACTGAGATCAGAATTTGACCCACTGATTTGTTAAAAATTAAACAGCAGAGGCTTTTAAAATTCATATTCACAAGTATAGTTGATGTGCAAAAATTTCAAAAGCACCGTAAGTGACTTAGAAGCTTAAGTCCCATTTTCAAAAAGTGACCTAGCACTTAGAACTAAGACCCATTGACTTCTGATTTTCAAAAGTGACAGGTACTTAGGTGCCTAAATCCTACTGGCTTTCAGTAGGACTTAGGCGCTTTTGAACATTTTACCCCATATCTAAAATGCCTTCTCTCCATCGCTCATATATACAAGACACTCTTAACCTTTGCATCCTATAAAGCATTAGGTAGCAAGACTGGCAAAGTGCCGATCTGAGAAAATTACACTTGAGGATCAGAAAAGTTTAAATAGATAGATGTGTTTTTAGGAATCTGCACATAATGTTGGCATGGTGGAATGGAATGAATTGGCTTCTAGTATTCATTTGTGTTTTTTGTATTTGTATCTTTCATTGGCTTTTTTAATGGTCCAAAATAATACAGTCTATTTTACTCATTATACTATGGTTTCTGGAGGATGGAAATACTGCATGGGAAATAGACTGTGTCTTATTTCAAATCCCACTTCGTTGCCTCTTTCATCTCATTCCCATGCCAAAATCGGATACAGAGTTGGCAAAAGCCTTCTGGAGACATCCAGATCACCTTTGCCGCAGCACGGTCAAGATAATGCTTCCTTTCTCCTATCTTTCCAAGACCCACCCTGCCTCTTTGATTTAGCCCTAAGCCATGAAGTTTCACAGAAGCATATTTTTAGCTTAACGAAGTGCTTTTGCAAAACTCCAGCTAAAAGATCTTGGAATAAATTGTACAGTTAGGTAGACAGGCTGATTTATGATGTATTTACAGGCATTTCCATGGCAGTTGCATCTAAAGCAATTAGTGACACTTGATAATGGGCCCTAATCCTGCAAAGATTTTAACCACATGCTTAACTTGATGCCTGGTGGGTAGCTCCACGGGTTTCAGCTGGGACTAATAAGAATGCAGAAAGTTAACCATGTGGGTAATTCTGTGCAGGTTTCGGGTGAGTAACCAACCAGTAGGTACCCTTACATCTGGGGCTAGATTTTAAGCAAGTGTGTCAGTTCTGATCTCTGTACTATTTTTCAAATGTAGACCCCTTCTTTCAGCAAGCCACAGCTAAAGAAAATTGGTGGTACTTATATGGCCCCAGGCTGCACAGCATCTGAGCAGCTCGCAGTTGTGAACGTGTTTATCTTAACACCCCTTCACTAGCAGTGCTAGTGTCCTTCTTAAAGATGGGGAATGGAGGCATGGAGCCATGAAGGATAACATTTTCCCAGTGCTTAAGTCACTTTAAAATGTATGATTCCATCAAAGTCCAAGGGAAGTTTGTAGCAGAGCAAGGATTTGAACTTAGGTTTCTGACCTCATGTGCCTGCACCCGACACACTGGACCATTTCCCTCTCAGGCAGTTGTAGGCGAAATGCTACAATTAGCCACTTCACGATGTGGATTCTGCTACCACCAGACCTGGTACCACTAGCTAAGCTTGGAGACACAGTGGTGAGATTTTCATAGGCACAGGTTGCATCTAGGCACCCAACGCCCATTGATTTTCAGTGGCAGTTGGGCCCCTAACAGCTCTGGATTTAAAATCCTTCCCCCTCTCCCCATGGCCCCTATCATTTGGAATAGGAGCGGCTTGCATCATAGAAATGTAGGACTGGAAGGGACCTTGAGAGATCTTCTAGTCCAGTCCCCTGCACTCAAGGCAGGGTCTGTGCCTTCTCCACTAGTCACTCAAGCTGATGGGTCCTGATCGAGCACTCTCTCTCAACAGATATGAAGATGAAATCAACCGGCGCACAGCTGCAGAGAATGACTTTGTAGTGCTCAAGAAGGTGAGTAGAGCAGCGTCACTCATGGGCCTGAGTCCGAGAGGCGTGTGGTACCCACAGAGTCCAACCAGCACCAGTGGGAGCTGTGGACCCCCCCAGCCCCTGCTCGACTGGGACCTGTCTGGGAATTACAGCTCAAACTGGCATTGGAATGTTTAGCAATACATTGTGGACGAGGTCCTCAGCTGGAGTAAATTGGTATGGTGTAATTCACCTTGGAAATGAAACCCCTTCAGGGCTGAGAGGAAGAAAGCCTCTTCCCTACTGGCTGCATGCTTGTTACACGGAAAACAGTGGCTGGTGGCTATGCCTAGTGGTAAATCTAGTAGCCCCGCCCTTACCCTCTTGCACCCTAAACCTTTGCCACCCCCAAATCCAGGGTCTCCGGGGCTGAGAAGGGCTGGCACAAGGCACTTGGCACCAGCTACCCAGAAACTGCTGTAGGAACTGCAGTCAGAACTACCAGGATGTCCCTTTCCAGCCTGAGAGCTGGCTGCCCTACCCCCGTAACTCTCCTTGCTCACCCTCCTATCCCTCTGCCCACACCACACCCCTAACATCCCCGCACCGATTGGCACAACACTGCCCCTCCCGCACCAAGTGGTACTACCTCAGTTCTGCTCACCTAGGACCATCCCTGGCCACAAAAGAAGGGACCGGCCTTGCCCTTTAATCACACACTTTAAAAGCACTTGTACATCACGATAGAGTGACTTCTCAGGCAATAACACTCTGCTAAGGCTGATGACAGCGGACAGGTGGTTTTTTTGCTGTTGTCACCAGCGCCCTTTGGCTGACTCTGTAGCTCGTCAGGATGTCCGTGACCTTTGTCTTCTTTCCTTTAGGATGTAGATGGCTCCTACATGAACAAGGTCGAGTTGCAGGCGAAAGCAGACGCGCTGGCAGATGAAATTAATTTCCTGAGAGCTCTGTATGAAGCGGTAAGCAGCTGCCCCCCACTGTTTTAGAAACTTAGAGAGTTCCCCACCCTACCGCACCAGGCACTGATGCCAATCTATGGTATTTGTATGGTCCCCTTTAACATGGGACCTGGCACCTCGTAGTCATCAGTGTATTTATCAAAATTTTCAATGGTAAAATTTCCAAACATTTTTGTTGGTTTCATTCTGCTTTTCGAGTTCGGTTTTTGAAAAGCCCCAAAAAGGAATGTTGGTTTTAATTCAAATTAAATCAAAATGGACCAAAAAAACCCAAAAAACCTTGGTTTTATTAGAGGTTGAAATTGTCCACACCAAAAAAATCAAAACATTTTGAATGAAAAATTGTTGCTTAACATTGTTTATGACTACTTATTACCTGCATTACGGTAGCACCTAGGAGCCACAGTCACGGACCATGACCCCACTGCGCTAGGTGCAGTACAAATGCAGAACAAAAAGAGATCCCCTGCCCCAAAGAACTTGCAATCTAAGTATAAAAAAAGAGGGGAAAGGCGGAGACTGACAGACAGACAGGGGAGCCCAAGGAAACAGAGAGACACAAGTAGTCAGCAGAATGGGCAGGGATCTCAGGGCACCAGCTGCCTCATGGGTGTCAGCTCTACATACAATGCAAATGACCCAGGCTTTGCATATCTTCTAGGAACTGAGCCAGATGCAGCAGCAGGTCTCCGACACCTCCGTCATCCTGTCTATGGACAACAACCGAAGCCTGGACCTGGACAGTATCATCAGGGAGGTCAAAGCGCAGTACGAGGAGATTGCCAACAGGAGCAGAGCTGAGGCGGAGTCTTGGTACCAGTCCAAGGTGAGTAACCAGGATCATGAGTGGGACTGAAGGCCAATAATGTTCTGGGCTTTTTTTATTCCTCTTATTGCATTCAGTTCCTCACATAGCACCATGGTAGCCAATGGGAGCTTTATCCTTGACTCTGACGGGTACAGGATCACATTTTAGAATGATCAAGTTTGCCAGAAGCTGGGAGTAGAGGACAGGGGATGGATCACTCAATGATTGTCTGTTCTGTTTATTCCCTCTCAAGTACCTGCCATTGGCCACTGTTGGCAGACAGGATACTGGGCTAGACAGACCTTTGGTCTGACCCAGTACGGCCGTTCTTAAGTTACATCAGGAATGGATTTGGCTCATTGCACACAGTAATAACAATAGTAAATGACTCTGCAGAGATTTTCATCATTAGTTCTCAAAACACTTAACAGTGGTGGATAAGTATAGTTTTAAATATGGGGAAACTGAGGCAAGTACCGTTTAAGTGATTTGACACTGGTTGCCCAAAGAGTCAGTGGCAGAGCCAGCACTAGAAGCCAGGTCTCGTGACTCCCACATTACTGTTTTAACCACTAGGCCACAGTGTCTATAGTCCTTGGGGTGCAAGGCTGGGAATGCTTTCTTTATCGTAGTAATTACAAGTGTGTCTTTGCTCTAGACGCAACATTAAGAATAAGTGGAAACACATTTGGGTTCCAAGTCCTGTGATTACTAACGCTAGATGAACACACAAGGCCCAGCTGTATACATACACCTTTGCCCTGCTAGTGTCTGGAGGCTTCTGAAGTACAAGACATAGGGCTCCCAAGCTATTTAAATGGATACTATCCAGTTCCTCAAGCTGCAGTAAGTAATGGGTCGTGTTCTCCCTCCCCCGCACCCTTATGTCTGAATATTTAGTTTGAGGAGCTGCAGATCTCCGTCGGGCGGCACGGTGATGACTTGCGCAACACAAAGGTCGAAATTTCCGAGATCAACCGGGTGATCCACAGGCTGCGGAATGAAATCGACAATGTGAAGAAGCAGGTACGGTGGAGCATCTCGTGACCTGGGGCCAGCTAGTGGTTGGGCGTGGAGCACAGGCCGGGGGCAGGAGGGAGCGTGTGCGCTGAACAACGGTTCGGCTGATGGGTTCGGAGCAGGGAGGTGGTTGAGGGTCATCTCGTTTTGTAAGAAATGGTGATGCCAGCCTGAAGGAAGTGTGCACGGGACGCTGTGCATTGCATACCAAGCACTCACACTTGCAAGGCCTCCATTACCGTGATAGCTCATGTCTCTCCCGAATCTCTAGCCACTGGCCCCTCCTTTCACTCAACTCTTCTAACTCTCAGTGGTAATTTTCTGGTGGTCCATGGAGCAGTTCTAGGCTAGTGCTCTAACCACTGGGCCATCCTTCCTCTTTCTTCCTCTATTAAAAACAGTAAAGCAGCTCTAGTTTACACCAGCTGAGGATCTGGCCACATCATGGCCAGAGGGACTCTACCCAAGATGCAATACACACTGCCGATAAGCTTGAGAACCACTGATATTGAGTACATATCTGTTTGCCCCTTACTTACACAAATTTGATTCACGTTAATGGAGGGGCTGCTGATTTACACCACTGTAAGTGAAAGGGGTCTCATGCCCATTCCATTCAGTGAAATTACTCCTGGTTTACAGTACTGTAAGCAAAAGAGGAATGACACCCAGTGGAGTTACTCCCAATTTACACTGGAGCATGCAAAAGAGAATCATACCCATTGACTTCAGTGCAGTGACTCCTGACTTACACTGTCACATGCGAAAGAGAATCGTATCCATTGACTTCAGTGGAGTGACTCCTGATTTGCATCTGTGCATGCGAAAGAGAATCATATCCATTGACTTCAGTGGAGTGACTCCTGATTTGCACAAAGGGGACTCATGCTAATGATTTCAGTGATCTGTTTATTACTCCAGGCTTACATGGGCTTACATGCCCAGAGTGAGCTTTCACTCTCACATTTGGTTACCCCATTAAATAATAACCACACTTCAATGTTCCCGGTTCGCAGTGCGCCAACCTACAAGCGGCCATTACCGAGGCCGAGGAGCGCGGCGAACTGGCCCTCAAGGACGCCCGAGCAAAACTGGCTGAGCTGGAGGACGCCCTGCAGAAGGCCAAGTCAGACTTGGCCCGCCAGCTGCGGGAGTACCAGGACCTGATGAACGTCAAGCTGGCCCTGGATATCGAGATCGCCACCTACAGGAAGCTGCTGGAAGGAGAGGAGAGCAGGTGGGTGCACGATGCAATGCCACCACAGCCCTGAGGCAAGTGAGCAGCCCAATTGCTCCCCTGAGCGCAGGATGCGAGATTGGAACCCTATAATTCCGGGTATGTCTACCCAGCAACGGCGAGGTGTGACCGCAGAACCCGTGCTAGCCCTGACTGGGCAGTGACACAGGCTCCCCACGTGGGTACGCACCCAGGCTTGGACTCAAGCGGCTAGTCTGTACTGCTGTGGCTTTGCTGCTATTTTTAATGAGCTGGGCTGATCAAAGCTGCCTTGGGTATGTCTATCACACATGCAGCATTGACACCTCCCAACTGCAGCGTAGACATACACCCAACGAGGGACGGAACAAAGGCTAAATTTTTGTGTGAGCAAATAAGGTGCCTTCCTTCATGTTTGCACAGCTCCTAGCGAACTGCGAGTGGCACCGGAAATATGTCCCAGTAATTAGAAGAAGATAGGTAAAATGCCGCTGTAATTGGAGCAGAGATGGGATAAGGTGCTGCAAATGCAATCCCATGACTGTGAGTACTGTGAGCTAGATTAGATGAGACTGATGTGTGATGCTTGACTGATGTTCAGAGTTTAAAGATGGGAATCCTAGTGCTGGAAGCTTTCATAAGGCTGAAAATCTAGCTGACAAAACTATATGTGTGAGGTGGGCTGGTGACTAGTCCCTCCTTTTTCATTGTTTTCATCCGCACTCTAAATGTTTTACCTAAACATCTCATCCGGACATTGGGCACATTTCAGCTGGCTCCAAAGCTGGCTGAACAACGGGAGAGGGAAAATTCACCAAAATTCAGAAAACTTCCAGTCTTCCCCCTTTCATTTTTCCATGGCCTTAAAAAAAGTTTTTCCCTGAAATTTCCAATCCGGTTGGCTCTAATAAGTAATGGAGCTGGAATTTTCAAAGGGAGTAGGTAAGGCCTTTTTGAAAATTCCAGCCTATGCTCCTAAATCAATTCAGACTCGAAATAAGGTGCAACTTACCTAGGGCCAGGGTAGATTCTCCATCGCTATAGGTCTTTAAGTCAAGACTGGGGGCCTTTCTAAAAGATATGTGCTGGCTCAACCAGGACTTATGGGTGCAGGAATCCCTACAGGAGATTCTCAGGCATGGGTTATCAGAGTAGATGAGCACAATGGTCCCTTCTGGCCTTAATGTCTGCAAATCTGTCTGTATCGGTCATTGGCTGCCTGTGAGTTGAGGGCGCCACTTACATCCTTTCCTTCCTGTCTCTCTCTTCCCTAACAGGCTGGCAGGAGAGGGAGTTGGACCCGTGAGCATCTGTAAGTGATTCGAACTCTGACCTATCATTGGCTTTTCCAAATGAAGTGGATGTCTGGGTTTGGTTTCCCTCTGGAAAGCACAGAGGTCTCAGCTGTTGTGCTTGTCGTTTTGCAGCGGTGGTCAGCTCCTCAACTGGATACAGCGCTGGAAGCAGCCTAGGAGGAGGATACGGAGGTGGGCTTTCCATGGGAGGTGCCGGAGGAGGTGGCAGCTACGGTCTCAGCATGGGAGGCGGAGGTGGCAGCTACGGTCTCAGCATGGGAGGCGGCAGCGGATTCAGCGTTGGCGGCGGTGGCGGTGGCGGATTTGGCTACGGAGGTGGGCTCGGCGTTGGAGTGGGCAGCAGTTTCAGCTCTGGAAGCGGAAGAGGCCTGGGTGGAAGTCTGAGCTCCGGCGGGAAGAGCAGCTCCAGCGTGAAAATCGTATCCAAGACCACTTCCAGCAAAAAATCCATCAGATAAAGATGAGGCCCCCAGCGATCCCTGCATGAATGAAAACACGTTTCCTAACTACTGAAAGCAAGTGCAGCCCTTAGAAATCCATTGTGTAAATAGCTGAGCTAAGCCCCTCACTCATGTCCTTTCACCTTTTCCCCGTGGATTGGGTTCAGCCAGGATCTTACCATGGAAATCAGGAAGGTTGTTGGCCAAAGCATTGGTTGCAATCTGTTTCACATGTGGGGTTCTGACCAGCACAGAGGCCAGACCGTATTCCTGATTCGGCACGTGCTTTATCGTTAATTCCCATGGGAATCGTGAACTTAAAGATGAGCTGAAGCGCTTTGCTGAATCAGGACCTGTCTGATCACCACGCCCAGTTAAATCCATCACTCACAGCTGATGGGAAGGGGGATTTCCATTTTCATGCTGTGCAAACGTGCCTAGATATATGTTGCCTGAAATCCCTTTCCTGTTTGGGCGTGTTCATTTAATTCACAGTAAAAAGAAAATTTGTAGCGGCAGCCTCACGAAATTCCAATCCGTCTGTTCTAGCCAAAGATAATAGTTACACGACACTATAATACGGTAAGATCTGTGCCCCAACATGCGTTCTAAGATGCGGGTGTCCTCCTTGCAACCAAAAACTATCTTCAGCGCTGTCATTTTCATGTGTGATCCGGAGGAAAAGGTGATTGCTTTTTTGGTGTATAAACTGAAGCACTGATTTCTAATTCTTTGTCCTCATGGCTACCGCCCCTTGACTTTCGGGCGTATGGTACCGTATGTCCAATAAACAGCATGTGTCATTTTTAAACTGTCGTTTTCCTGTTTTTTCCTCCCCAAAATATTCTGAGGTGTATTATCATAGCAACAAGAGGACCCCAATTGAGAGCAGGTCTCCATAGTAGGAGCGTCGCCAGCAGATCGAGGGAAGTGGTTATTCCCCTCTCTTCGTCACTGGTGAGGCCACACTTGGAGTATTGCATCCAGTTTTGGTCCCCCCCACTACAGAAAGGATGTGGACAAATTGGAGAGAGCCCAGCGGAGGGCAACGAAAATTATCAGGGGGCTGGGGCACATGACTTATGAGGAGAGGCTGAGGGAACTGGGCTTATTTAGTCTGCAGAAGAGAAGAGTGAGGCGGGATTTGATAGCAGCCTTCAATTACCTGAAGGGGGGTTCCAAAGAGGATGGAGCTTGGCTGTTCTCAGTGGTGGCAGATGACAGAACAAGAAGCAATGGTCTCAAATTGCAGTGGGGGAGGTCAAGGTTGAATATTAGGAAACACTATTTCACTAGGAGGGTGGTGAAGCACTGGAATGGGTTAGCTAGGGAGGTGGTGGAATCTCCATCCTTAGAGGTTTTTAAGGCTCGGCTTGACAAAGCCCTGGCTGGGATGATTTAGTGGGTGTTGGTCCTGCTTTGAGCAGGGGGTTGGACTAGATGACCTCCTGAGGTCTCTTCCAACCCTAATCTGCTATAATTCTATGAGCTCAGGCCTGCTGAATTTCAGGCCAGGACATTAACCAGAAAAAATCCTCCTTTTCCCCTGAAGCTGCACACATTTGAAGAAGTGGACAAAGAGGAGTGGGGCGGATAGCAGGCGCCAAATGTTTAGCAAGGTTTCATGCCTCAATGTTTATTGGCAGTGTCTAAACCATTATAACACCTCTCCCCCCCCCCCAAATCCTTATTTAACTGTGGAAATGCTGAAATACACCAATGAAACTCAGTGCGTTCAGAATAAGAATTTGTGGAATACAGTGGGAACAGGTGACATCCCCAAACTGGCCCTACCCTAGCAGACACATGCAATGGGTACTGTGGCTGGTCCTTCACAATGGGTACAACCCACCCCTTACCTTTCTGGAGTTTAACTTTATTTTTACTGAAGGCTGAGATTTTCAACTGGTCTTAGAGAAACTGGATTCCTACCCAGATCCCTCAGGTGGCCAGAAATCTCAGCTTAAAAACCTACAACATGGCTTCACAAATGTCTCTTTGTCCCCAAGCGCCCTCTAGTGGTGGCTTCTCAAGCTTTCGCTCTGCTCTTCCCTCTAGATCTCTCTTACCCCAGAAACACACTCCTCCTTTTAATGGTGCGAATGAGACCCACCCAGTCTGAGTACCAGGCTGACCAGTACAATAGCTCTGCAATCTGACTCCCAGTGACAACCAGAGAAGCAACAGAATTAGAAATGTTTGTTAAGAAGGAAACACTGTCCATATTTCATGAACATAACTGTATAAATGATCCATGGAGGGTAATTCAACCCTGTTGTCTGTGATCAGACACCATAGCCAACAACTTGGCTGTGGGACAGACCAAGGGGAAATTCCAACTCCACCAGGTATTGTTTACATTGCAATGGCAGGGTGCTTTCCAGCAGCATGGTTTCTAGGGCTTTGTTTTGTTAAGCGGAATAAGAGAATTACCCTCCTTCCAGGAGAAATGAAGAGATGTTAGACTATTGATGAACTAAGTGTTGCAAGAGCATATGGTCTGCCTTAAGTTGGAACCAGATCTCTTAGTCCTGTCGGCACCCCTGATCAATTAAGGTGGGGAATTTCTAAAGGGGCCTCCAATGGAAGCTGGATGCTTAATAGCCTTTAGGTGTCTTTGGAAACCTCAGCTTACACACAGAACGATTCCCATGTAGCTTTTTGCTTCTTCAACCCACCGCTAAATAGCAGGGATACCAAAACTGAGGGGGGGGCTCTTAGTGGAAATACCATGGAGGCTCCTTCCCTATGTAAACACACATGTGCTGGGATTGGGGGAGGTGACAATGGGACCCAGAGAGTCTGGAGCAGGTGCAATGGGGCCCAAAGGTGTTGGGATGCAGGTAGGAACCCCCAGGACCTGCCTGCCTCCCTCCTGCCCACTGAACCTCAGAACTTATCTTCACTCCCCTCCTATCCTCCCAAACCCTGGCCCCATTCACAGGGAGCTTTCACCCCGCCCCCAGCTAAATAGGTCCTGTTCATAGAAAGGAGGCAACAGTACTCCACGATGTATTTAGATTCCTGCCTCTAGAGCCTTCAGTCCTATGCAGAGCTGGCTTAAGAGAACAAATC
This sequence comes from Caretta caretta, assembly GCF_965140235.1. NCBI lineage: Eukaryota > Metazoa > Chordata > Testudines > Cheloniidae > Caretta > Caretta caretta. Next base: position 7,337,336 of record NC_134225.1, read on the forward strand.
CACCTTAAACTGGATAGTGAAGACATCGGGTTTTGATGGCCCCTAATAGCCACAGAACATGGTTCTGGAGATGAATTAACAGTTCCCTAAACTCTACAGAGATGTTCTAGAGGAGCGTTAACAAATGCTCCCACAAGAATCACCCCCTGTGACGCCCACTGGATCTGTGACGGACAGTCCACGGGCTCAGCTGTCATTGACACATTTGATCTCTTAAGGAAATACAGCCCCTTTTAAAAGTGGACCCAAGAGGAGTTTCCTTCCGGCTGAAATGCAGGTCAAACCCAGCCAAGAATCTCCTAGGGCTGAATTCTAGATGCTTAGGGCCTGATCCTTCATTGTCCTGCTCCTTGTGCAGTGATTTACAAAAGTGTGAAGTGAGTGTGATAACTGCAGTGAGACCCAGATTGCACGCTTCCCTGCAGAGCCCCCTAGCCTGCAAACAAGACCAGGAAAACCCCAGAGGATTTAGAGAGCCGGGAACCAAGCCGAGAATCATTTCTAATTCTGTTATTTTTCTGGTTGTCACTGGGAGTCAGAAGCCGGGAATCAAGCCCGTAGAGTCTAATACATTGTACACATACTAGGATAATGGGAACACTCAGTTAATCGCTATACAGGCTTCTAGATGCATAGATTCCAAGGCCAGAAGTCCCTGTGATCATCCAGTCTGACCTCCTGCATAACCCAGGCCAGAAAAATCCCCGCAAATAATTCTTAGAGCAGATCAATGGAGGTGGTTCAAAGGAGCCTCTGAAATATTACAATCTACGAAGGAGGAACTGAGACTGCAGATCTGCAGTATGGTGGCCATGAATAAAACCTGTGGTTCTGAAGAGGGGCAAAGAGACAGAGGCAAGTTACACCACAGAAGGCTAAGTGCCAGCGAAGATTGCTGCCTCAGGAGAAGATGTCGTGGAGAGAGCAAGTCACACCTACACTTCAAAGCAATCTAAGAGCATGAGTGGCCTCCGGGTACCGCTGGCGGGCGGGGACATGCTAGCAAAGGAGTGGATCGCCCTGTTCCATGGTAACGCCCTGGTGGATTTCATCCCAGTTTGTTCCTTCAGGGAAGGAGGTTTTTTGGTCCTATGCCCCTCTGAGGTCATGTGCATCCTCCAGCTGCTCAGGAGCTTGTCACACAGTCCTCCCACGCCTAGGCAGTACCGATGGCTTGGAGACCTGGCCTCCTGCCATGATTGCCCCTGGCCAGGTCCCTACCACCTTTAAAGGGCTCTTCCCCAGTTAAAGGGAGCCCCCCAGGCTGTATTCCCTTCTCTCTCTAATTGCTACAGGGAAAGCAGGAGGGGGCAATGCGTGTCTCACTGCCCAAACCCAGCCCAACCCCTCTTCCATCTCCCTTCCGATCCATGCAACCCTGACCCAACGGAGAACGCCCTTCAAGGCATGAGGCAGAGGGAGGTTGTACTGTGAAATTGTCTGACCTCCCTTTCCCTGCAGGAGGGGTAAGATCCATGCTTGGATGAACGGATTCGTACCTGGATTTTGGAGGCATGATCTGTCCTGGAGCAAGGGTGGCGTCTCACAGACAGACTTGATCGCTGAGCTTCTGTGATGCAAAGAAACAGAAGGCAAGACTGACACACACACTTGTATGGCAACTGTCAGTAGTTTAGCCATTGACCCATCTCTGCTGTCGCTATGAAATTCCTAGGTGTGGCCTCTGACGGAGAGCTGCATTAGACCAGTCATCTTTCCTTTGATCTTCTCTTGCATGTCTATTAAACTTTGCTTCATTTAAGACACTTTTGAAAGAAGCTGGGTTGGGAAATGACATTTTTCGAGAGGACATAAAAAAATAATTTTCCAGCCAAATCTGAAAAAAAAAAAAAAGTTTAAATGAAGCAAAGCTTATTAGAAACGTTTTGTCACTTTCTTTGAAAACCCCCAAACTCCACATTGTTCGGCTTTGGAAATTTTTCTAGGAAAACTGAACTTCAAAAAGGAACTCGATAAGTTCATGGAGGATCGGTCCATCAATGGCTATTAGCCAGGATGGGCAGGGATGGTGTCCCTAGCCTCTGTTTGCCAGAAGCTGGGAATGGGCGACAGGGGATGGATCACTTGATGATTACCTGGCATCAAGTGTTTTGTTCATTCCCTCTGGGGCACCTGGCACTGGCTACTGTTAGAAGACAGATACTGGGTTAGATGGACCATTGGTCTGACCCAGTATGGCCGTTCTTATGTTCTCATGAACTTGCTTTGGTAGAAATTTCCATTACATTGAAAAGGCATTTTCTATCCAAAAAATATTTAAATGGAACATTTTCAACCAGTTCTAATTCTTTCATCTTAGTCTGCTCCAGGGACAGTCACCCTGCTCTATTCTCAATGGCTAAGACAACAAATTTCTTCTCCGTGACAAAAAGGGGGAAGGACTCGAATAGTCCTTGATGCTAAGTAGTTGGTCCAAAATATTGCCCATCCCCAAAAGGTGCTTGCTCCAGCCAATGAGAAGCCATGAAAGACTAGTTGAATATTAGTGATGGGAATGGGGGCCCCAAGGTTACCAGTCAAAGTGGTCAGGGATTTTTTGACAAAACATATTTTATAGAAAAATGCTGATCTGGTGGAACCAAACCTTTTCACAGAAAAGCATTGGATTCAAATCATTAAAGATAGAATATGATACATTTATGAATGGGATTCGTGACAGGGTTTTCTACGATAGCAAGGGGCTGGGCTCAATGCTCCTGGAGGTCCTTTCCAGTCCTCCATTCTGCATTCCTCTGAATTTTCTCAGCTAAAATTTTTTTTGAAAAAACATTTCTACATCATCACAATGTTCCAGCTGGACATTTCTGAAATGGAAACTCAGCTGTTTGGTGGCATAGGAAGCTCCGGGAGGGACGTGGGAGGAGTGGGAACGTGGCGTGCTCAGGGGAGGAGGCGGGAAAGAGGCAGGGCTGCGGCAGGGATTTGGGGAAGGAGTCTGAATAGGGGCAGGGAGGGGACGGAGTTAGGGCGGGGACTTTGGGGAAGGCGTTGGAATGGGGGTCGGGGCAGGGGAGGAGTCTGGGTGGGGCCAGGGGCCGAGTGGGGGTCAAGCACACACCGGCGTGAGCAGAAGTCGGCACCTCTGCTCTGGTTTCACCCCTCCGCTGGGGCTGAGAGGCAGAAGTGGTGGAGAAACCAGCAGGCCAGCGCTGCTTCAACTTAGACTTCCCCCGTGTAAGAGGAATTCTCAGCCGGTGGGATCGGACCAGTCTCTGCTCCCTTTGTATGGATAGTTTGGGACTAAGGTTACATCTACACTTGGAGCTAGGGGTGAGATTCCCAGCTGGCACAGACATATTTGCTCTAGTTCTCATTGAGCTAGCAGGCTAAAAAAGTATGCTAGATGCCTGAGTATGTACCCAAGGGATCCAGGTGGGTTTGCTCTCAGGGCGGCTAGCCTGTGCGGCCGCTCCCTGCAACCGCAGCTACATTACTATCTTCGGCACACTAGCTCGATGAGAGCTGGCGTATGTGTACACAAGTGGGGAATCACACCCCTAGCTCCAAGTGTAGATGTAGCCACAGAGGTTGGAGCAGGCCAGGGGAGGGTGAGGAGAACCTCACCTCTAAGACCAGATGAGCTCAATGGCAAAACAGATATCTGCTTCTGAAAGGTGGATTCGTTCATGTGGTGTGCATAATAAATTTCTCCAGCCAGCTACTAAGAAACACAATGTTTCGACAACAGTCTAGGGTGGGGGCTGCATTGTCATGATCAGTCACCCCAAACCTGTGGCTGCGGCTCCTTGCACATTACTTTTGCCTTTTGTCTGTGGCTTCTTCTTGGAATTCCTTTCTGATGAGTGACAGCCACACCATCCCCGCCCTATGGTAAATGCTGAATGGAAAGTTTCATTTATTTCCTTTTAAGTTGGTTAGAAGAGTTTTCTTTTGCAATAGTCTCCACCCCAGCTAGTATGTTCTTTGGCTAGAAAGACATGTTGCAAAAGTAAAAGGGGGTAACCAGTGAGTTTTGAAGTGCAGCTTGGTATCGAGGGCTGTGATTTTCAAAGAAGTCTATGGGATTTCAGTAGGTGATTGACAGATGCATAGGTACAGGGGGACTGGATGCAGTCACAAACTACTTCGGGCTCCTTATTTTTCACTCATCAGGGGAGGAAACCATTTAAACCTGAGGTCTTGATTCTCCACTGTTGTGCTGTTTGTGTGGTCATTCACAGTTGTGCAAAGTGACTACAATGAGGGACCAATACGCTGTCAGCAGCATACGTGAACAGAGAACTGATCTGGTATCATTCTATATCTATCAAGTGATGGGCGCTGTCTTTGCTGAAGCACTGGGGACCCTACAGAGCTAAAAGGATGAGCTGTTTCGCACACAAGCTGCTGTGATGATAGACTCATATCATAGAATCATAGAATCTCAGGGTTGGAAGAGACCTCAGGAGGTCAGCTGATCCAACCCCCTGCTCAAAGCAGGACCAACACCAACTTGATCCTGTGTGGATCAAGCAAAGAGGGGGATCTGTAACATGCTCACCAGTGGGTTACATCTGCACAGGTGCAACAGATGACCCTCAGTGCAAGTCAGATGAGAATCCGGCCCAGAATATTGTCTGCAAATCAAATATCCTTTGGGCTTGATCCTGCATTCTCTTACTTATGGGACTATCCCTTACTCATGATTTCTGGGACTATGAATAAGTCTACTCAGATGAGTAAAGGTTTGCAGGACTGGGCCTCAGAGCTGCAACGCCCGATTGAGCCACCTGCATTGCTATCCTGGCATACTCATTGGCGATATTAGTGCAAAGGCAAGTCTATGAGATAACATACCAATATGAGGGCTAGTCTGCATGGAGACTCAGTGCACGGCAAATTAGGGTGTCAATCTACAGCGCACTAGCTTGCCATGCACTAACTGGCCACATGGACCCTGCTACAGTGCACTAAAGTTCTGTTGTGTGCTTTGATCTACAGCTGCTTTCGGGATCTGGGCTAAGGGAATAACAGCTCTGGGGCCATGTCCTGCAATCGTCCTGGAACTCAAGGAGCCTGCTTCTCCTCTCACACCAGTTTTACATGGCTGTAACTCCACTGACTGCAACTGACTGGTACAAAGAGGCTGGAACAGGCCAGGGGAATGGGAGGGGAGACCCTATCTTAAAACGAGATTCACTCAATATCAAACAGGCATCTCCCTCTGAAAGGCGCAATTGTTCACATGCCCAGAAGCGCATCATGTGTAAATGTAAAAAGAATCAGGCGCCAGTGGGCTGCTCACATGAGTAAAGGTTGCAGAATCTGTCCCTTGCTTAACTTAAAAGTCCACTTTTATAGTATAAGAGGTGCAAAAAACGGACCTCATCCAGTGCACCAAACGCCCCAACGACAATGTGGGTGGAACGAGACAGTCGCTACACTCTCGAATGAACTCACACAGTAAAATGATAAAAGACAAAAACACCCTGTCACTGGTGGGTGACGACTTTTCACAAAGCGATCACTCCATATCTGACCTCTCAGTCCTCGTCCTCAAAGGAAGCCTGCCCAATACCTTCAAAAGACAAGCCTGGGAGCTGAAATTCAGGGTTCAAAAAAGAACTAGATAAGTTCATGGAGGATCGGTCCATCAATGGCTATTAGCCAGAATGGGCAAGGATGCTGTCCCTAGCCTCTGTTTGCCAGCAGCTGGGAATGGGCGACAGGGGATGGATCACTTGATGATCACCTGTTCTGTTCATTCCCTCTGGGGCACCTGGCACTGGCCACTGTTGGAAGACAGGATACTGGGCTGGTGGACCATTGGTCTGACCCAGTGTGGATGTTCTTATGTTCATAATTCTGGTAAACACCAAAAATGATGGACTCAGTAGAAACCCTGGTTTTATGTCTCATTACAACAATTTGTAACCCACAAAGGCTTTTGTCTAGCACTTTTGTCAGTAAAATTTTTGTCAGTCACAGGTGTGAAAAAAAACAGGCTCACGAGGGGCGGTTCAGTTATGCCGGAGGGAGAGCTCTGTAAGGTCTGGAGTTTAGCTCTAGCCTAAGGGTATGGCTACACTTGCAGCGTTTTTGCACTCTACGTTTCATCGATGACAGGAAACCGGTGAAAGAAAAGCGTTGGTTTGTGTACTCACTTAATTCCTCCGGCGTCAGAGCGTGTTTGCACCAGCAGCACTTCCATCGCCGATAAGAGCAGGGTTGTAGGGCAGCTACCCCACAGTGCAGCTCTCTCGCTAGGTCTTGTGGAAAGAAGGGGATGAGCGGAAGGCATTCTGGGTCCCTGCTCAATGCCCCGTGGTGCACTGCTTCCTAGCCCAGCCGCCCCATTACTTCCTTGTTTCTTTCGTGGCATGTTTAAAAAAGAAAACCCTGCTGTCTGGCTGCTTTCCCCGCCACATCTACCAGCAAAGGAAAAGGGAGTTTCAAACTTCCTGGGGCTTACAGCGGGAGGGGCGGACATCCCTTTACCTGGCGTCAGAGCAGCGGAGATGCTGGGCAGAGTGGTCACTTTTGGAACTGTGGGATATCCTCCGAAGGCCAAAAGGTGTTTACACAGGTAGAACGTATCTTCACTTTCACAACAGCGCAAAAAGAACAGCGGAAAGAGCTGTATGCCTCTTGTGAAGGTGGTTTTCTTTTTGTGGTGAAACTTCTGAGTTTCACCGCAAAAATGTCGTTAACAAGTATAGACGCTCCCATGGTTTTAGCGCAAAAAAGGGACTTTTTGCGCTTTAAATGGCAAGTGTAGACATTGCCTTACTCTTTGCCCTATGACTGCAGAGCTGTTAATTGCCCAGTTCGTTTTGAATGGTTTCTTGCAACATATGTTAACTCCTTATACTTAACAGTCTGCTCCACCTTGTATTTAGCTGTGATTACCTTTCCCAGACCCGAAGAAGAGCTCTGTATAGCTCAAAACCTTGTCTCTTCCACCAACAGAAACTGGTCCAATAAAAGATATTACCTCACCCGCCTTGTCTCTCATAAAAAAAAAATTAGACATTTAGCATTTCATTTCATTTTTCAAATAATATTTCACGCAATAGGTTTCAGATAAACAAAGATGAACATACATCAATATAGAACACAAACTCTTTCTGGGACTACAGGTGTCCCCCCACTGCAAGTTAGTGGGAGATCAGGGTGTTCACTACCATTCAGGACTCATCCCTAATTGTTGCACAATCCCATTATTACAGTTTGCAGATACTTAGCCATGTTAACAATAGAACTGGAGGTTTCCCAGGGGTATGTGCTTGTGAGATCACTCTGCCTGTATAAACAGATTTGGCATGAATCATATACTTCTTGAATTAGCTGGAATGCACATACTGTCTAAAAACACTGCCCCCGCCCCCCATGAATGTCAGCTTGAAACTGGACAAAACCCAGATTAATTATTTTTTCAATTTACCAGCTGAATCCACTGTGAATCCAAAAGCAAAGCAGGTGGCTTGCAGGAAGAGGAGCCTGGAGCAAAAAGCTGAGAAAGAGGTTTTCCATTGCTAAACCTCCTTATCATGTGCACTGAAAATCTAGATTAAAAGAGCCAAAGAGAACTGGTAACAATTGACTACACCCAAGTATAAAATATCAGCAGGTTGCATTCTAGCAGCTGCCATAAATAATGTTGCAAACCGATTTCAGTTCCAACCCCCTTGTCTTCACAAAGCATTCACCGCCTTTCAAAATGAGCCCCTTTTTCGCTTTCTGCTGCATGGTGACGCCCCAGCTACATCCCAGAAAATGCCAATTAAAGGTCTTCAGTTGTTTTTTGAGATTAAAAATATCCCAATTAGGCAAAGCTACAGCAAAACTGGCTGCAGTTTGAATGGCAAAATTAGGAAAGGTGTTTGTCCTAATTAAGGACTAGTGTCTTTGATTGATTGCGTGGCGGAGTAATGGTTTTAATTTAACAGGGACATGACTAGTTGAAAATGGCCTATTAAACACACTCAATAGACGATTTCCTTAATTTTACAGGTATGGCAATGCAATACAGGTGCACTTAACACACAGGCATAGCTCGTTATGGCCCAACCCTGTAAAACGCTGAGCAGCCACAACTCCCATTAAAGTCAATGGAAGAGGAAGGTGCTTAGTCAATGCCATACAAGTTCAAGCATCGGGGTGGCCAACCTGGGGCTCTTCAGAAGTTAATATGCGGCTCCTTGTCTAGGCCCTGACTCCGGGGCTGGAGCTGCAGGTGCCAACTTTCCAGTGTGCCGAGGGGTGCTCACTGCTCAACCCCTGGCCCTGCCTCCACTACACCCCTTCCCACCCCCTCCCCTGAGCCTGCCATGCCCTTGCTTCTCTCCGCTCCCCGCCAGAGCCTCCTGCACGCCAGGAAACAGCTGATTGGGAGGTGTGGGGAGGGAGTGGGGGGGGGCACTGATCGGCAGGGCTGCCGGTGGGCGAGAGGCGCAGGGAGCTGATGCGGGGTTGCTGACGTGATACTGTGGCTCTTTGGCAATGTACATTGGTAAATTCTGGCTCCTTCTCAGGCTCAGGGTGGCCACCCTGATCTATGTGTGTAGCACCTGGTTTAAAGGGTTTACAAATTCTTCTGGAAAACCCATCAGAGTTTATACGCTGTGCAATGAGAATAGCAGCAGATAAGAGAGTTTTTCGAGTTCCACAGAGCCAGCAAAGTGTCAAAGCAGCGTCAATTGCCAGGCGAGTTTCTCCTTCTTTGTTCCCGCTAAAGAAACAAAGACTGTACTATTTCAAAGCAAGCTAGGGGACATGTGCACCCGGTTTCCATTGATTTTAATGGCAGCTGTGGAAAATCTCAGCCTAAATACATATAAAATATCCCGAATGGAGTAACCAAGCTGCGAGATCAAAATGCAGTGTAGTTGTAGCCGTACGGGTCCCAGGATATTAGCGAGGCAAGGTGGGTGAGGTAATACATTACTTCACCTGCCTTGTCACTCAAAACTCAGGGCATTCAAGGCTGTCTCAGCAACATTATCTCAACCATTCTCCACTTATGGGCCCAGATGGGCGGCGAGTGCAAATCACCGTAGCTCCACTGACTTCAGGGAAGCTACGCCAATTTTCCCCCGCTGAAGTTGTGACCCACTGATTTCAGCGGGGCTACACGGATTTACACCAGTGGAGGGGTGTGGCCCATTGATGGCAGTGGTGCAACACCAGTTTACATCAGCTGGGGTTCTGGCATGTGTAGAATTTTCTATTCCTTTTATTTCTTTATTTTTTGCACATCAGAGAAATAACATAATGCAGCGGCTCGCAACCTGGGATGGGTGCGGGGGGGGTGGGGATGTCATGACTCCCAGGGAGATGGCGAACACTTGTGTCAACGATTGACACCATCCTACTATTCTCATACTCCTAAAAGGGAGAGAGCTCCTGGGTCAATCTTTGCTATACGGGAGGAAGTTCTTGCACTGTGACCCCATGGAAAGCATTGAGACATAGAGCCCCTTCGTGTATTCTTCGTCTCTGTTTTGAACGCATACTATAAAATACACTGTAATGCTGGGTTACCATTGCTGGAGTGGTATTACCTTCTGGAATTCCCTGACTTCTTTTCAGTTGCTTGATTTAGCACCCCGAACATTGCACCAATGTTATCTACCTGCCAGTAGGGCTGGGGGTTTTCAATCCCATACAGTTTTCCCAGCTTTTGAAACATTTTCTCTTCCCAAAGCGAAACCAAAAAGCCCAAGTCCCAACAATGTTTGTGAACTGGGGGGGGGGGGGGGGGGCATTGGGGGGCAGGTTATCCGTTCAGGTCCTTTCATTTCATTTGAAAATTTTGAATCTTTTTGTTTTGATTTTTGACATTTTGTTCTTTTCTTTTGAGTAGAATTTAAGTGAAATTTGAAAGAAAAACCTCCCCCTCCAGAAAACATTTATTTTCCACACTGTCCAAAAGGGCCATTTCCACACGTTGACCCTTTTTTAAAAAAAGCCATTATTATAATTTTGACAAGTCAACAATGTTGGGGCACAAACCCTTTCGGTGATAAATTCTCCACCAGCGGTACCTGCCACGTCTACCCTTCCACCATATCCCTCGGTTTTATGGTTTTTATATATGGACACATTTTCAAAAGAGCTCAGCATTATGGGTGCTCAGTCTTTTTGGAACTCTGGCTTTTATTTAGGCCGTCCGTGGGAATGAGCGCATTTGAAAATCTAGTTCCATGGTGCCAAGCACCAGGGTAACATGTAAGTCTCATGTAAAATGACAGGATTAAAAAATCTAGAACAGAACGTTTTATTCTCTCTCTCTCTGCTGCAGTGAATGGAGGAAATCCATTTTGCGTATGGAACATATTGTTTATCTTATAAATAAATTTAAATCTTATAAATTTATCTTATAAAATGCTAGCTTTGTGCCTTGAATAATACAGGTGAAAACACCTTGCTTTTAAGGTAGAGACGGGAGTGCAGGGTCTAGGCTTAGAAATGGCAAAGCATAAGGGCTGAACCAGTAGTATTAGAGCAAGGCATGTCAGCAGTTTGCTCTCTGGGCCCCAAATGACTAGCACATGCCGTGAACTCTTTGACACTGCCTTTCTTGTTGCCTACGCAGAGGCCAAAAGGCGACAGTTATTTCCAAACAACAGGAATGTTGCTCAGAAATGCAACTATTCCATTGCACAGGGGCGTGTCGGTGGAGTGAGCTCACTGTACAGAACGCTGCAGGGCACACCAAGCCCAATTAATCAGGAAGATCATTCACATCAGGAAGCCAATCCCAGTTCCTCAAGCACATAAAAGAGGTCACCTCAGCCCTTGAAGAACAGAGGTTCATCCTTCTCTTCTGTGTTCTGTTCTCTTCTCCAGAAACCTCACTCCTTCCTTCCTTCCACTACTTCCATTTTACCCAGGCCAGCTATAATGTCTCGCCAATCCACTGTAAGGTGCCAGAGTGGGAAACTGGGCTTTAGTGCCTCTTCTGCCATCATCCCAAACAGCTGCCGCACCAGCTACAGCTCACATTCTGTATCCCGGGCCGGAGGTTGCGGCGCTGGTGCTGGAAGGGTTGGTGGTGATGGCAATTGCTTTGGCAGCAGAAGCCTCTACAATGTGGGTGGATCTAAAAGAATCTCCATGGCTGGCAGCAGTGGTGGCTTTCTGTGTGGCGCTCCAGGCCCAGTTGGTTTTGCTGGCGGCGCTGGCTACGGATTCGGTTTCGGTGGTGGAATAGGCAGGGGCTATGGGTTAGCTGGAGCTGGGTTTGGTGGAGGAAGAGTTGGCCTCGGGTTCCCTGTTTACCCACCCGGCGGGATCCAAGAAGTGACCATCAACCAGAGCCTTCTAACACCTCTCAACTTGGAAGTCGACCCCACCATCCAGAGGGTGCGTAAAGAGGAGAAGGAGCAAATCAAGACCCTCAACAACCAATTCGCCTCCTTCATTGACAAGGTGAGCTATAAGATTTCATAGATATCTTGTCCTGATTGTTCAGTGGGGAGGAAAAACAATTGCATTTCCTTATCGGCATTGTCTGTTCATCCACAAACAGAGCCGGGGGGCGAATCTGGCATAACCCCACTCATTTGGGGCAGATCTATCAGTCCACTGCAGCTGATATCAGCATCTGGCCTGTAGAGGCTGTTACTGACTATCATCTTGTGTTGTTAATCAATGAGCTGTCAAATGGCCAATCACTGCCCATTTAAGCTATCAGGGAACCAGACCTCCAGACTTGAATTTTCCTATTAAGTTGGAAAGGTAACATTGAAACAATGCAATTACATGTAGGTGGTTCTTTTAAAGTCAAGGTATTTTGAGGACTTACTTACCTGACGGCATCCTGTTCATCTCTTTGTTGATTGCATCAGATTTGCCAGAACAAGCAGAACAGGACTATAACAAGAACCTTTACGTTTTTGTTGACCAATCAGCATGCATCTGTGGTCAAAGCAAATGTTAAACTGTCTTGTGGACCTTTCTGTACTCAGCCCAGTGAAGGGAAATAATAAATATTTTAGATTTATTTTCCACTTAAGGCATTAATTTTCCCCTGCCTTGTCCCATGTGTCATCATTTGCACCTATGCAAAATATGTGCAAAATGCAACTCATCTCTCCTGAGAATATAAGATTTTATAGCTATCTTGTCCTGATTGTTCAGTAGGCAGGAATATGGTATAAGGAACAGGGGAATCGGCTTCTAATTAGATTGCAATATGGGCAAGATCCTTGAAGTCAAATTTGCTACACCCATTTACACCAGCTGAGGATCTGGCCCTGACTATCTTCCTTGCGACTGCCAGTCTTGCTCACTAGTTCGTAAGAGCACAGTGAGAGCGGAGGGCACTCAGCATCTCTCAGCAAATGCTCAGTACCTTGCAGAATTGGACCCTAAACATGCATGGGAATTAACCTGGATTAGGGTTACCAGATGGCAACTGTGAAAAAACGGGACGGGGGTGGGGGGTAATAAGCGCCTATATAAGAAAAAGTGCCAAAAAACGGGACTGTCCCTTTAAAAATGGGACATCTGGTCATCCTAATCTGGATGATCCATATTATTGTAATACTTTTATGGAACCATTTAAGCATCTTCTGGATCCTTGTGATTTTCAGGTCCAATTCCTCGAGCAGCAAAATAGGGTGCTGGAAACCAAATGGAGCCTGCTGCAGGAACAGGAACAAAAAACCGTGAAAAACAACATTGAACCCCTCTTTGAAAATTACATTGGTAATCTCAGGAGGCAGCTGAACAACCTGATGAATGAGAGAGGAAGACTTGAAGGGGACCTGAACAACATGCAGAATGTGGTGGAGGATTTCAAGAACAAGTAAGTCCATCTCTCTAGCTGCTCCCCATCACCACAGGGTCAGGGATGCTTAAAAAAAAAAGTACATTTGCACTGTAATATCAATCCGATAAGGAAGGGACAAGACTAACAAATCACCAACTGCAAGTTCACTAGAGAGATACATCTTATAATGTGTGGATGCTATCACTTTCCCATGGTTAAATTGACAGGTAAAAATCTCTCTACAGAGTGAAGGGACAAGAGGCCCAGGTAAAAAAAGAAAAGGAGGACTTGTGGCACACTTGTGCTACAGCTCACAAAAGCTCATGCTCAAATAAATTGGTTAGTCTCTCAGGTGCCACAAGTACTCCTTTTCTTTTTGCAAATACAGACTAACATGGCTGCTCCTCTGAAACCAGGTAAAAAAGTATTTTGTGGATGACACATTAGGTGCAGAATCTACAAAGATTTATGAATGCAATTATTGGTCTGAGTAAAATAACTCACGTGAATTAGACTTCGGGAGACTGCATCCTGAAACTGTAAGGGAAGAAGCAGTGAGAAGGACTGACTGCCAGGAAGAGAGAAAGAGAACAGAAGGTTTTATCGAGAGCAGTAGTTCTCAGCCAGGGGTACATGTACTCCTGGGGGCACGCAGAGGTCTTCCAGGGGGGACATCAATTCATCTAAATATGTGCCTAGTTTCACACCAGGCTACATAAAAAGCACTAGCGAAGTCGGAACAAGCTAAAATTTCATACAGACAATGATTTGTTTATGCCACTCTATATACCATACACTGAAATGTAAGTACAATATTTATATTTCAATCGATTTGTTTTATAATTATGTAGGAAAAATGAGACAGTCATCAATTTTTCAGTACTACTGTGCTGGGACTCTTTTGTGGGTTGATGTCTGATTTTGTAAGCAAGTGTTTTTTAAGTGAGGTGAAACTTGGGGGTTCGCAAGACAAATCAGACTCCGGAAAGGGCTACAGTCGTCTGGAAAGGTTGAGAGCCACTGATCTAGAGTACTTTTCTATAGACATCAGTTTGCACGTTTTAACTGGTTTAGCATAGACATGCGGATCATTGCCTGAGTTATCCTGAAAACTAACATTCATGCTTAGCACGCACACAAAATGCTCTCGGGGAAGTGTATTCTATCAGGCTGCAATTATCTCCATCAGTTACTTGCCTACACAAACATTCCCTCTGCCCCATTCCATTAGGTATGAAGATGAAATCAACAGGCGCACAACTGCCGAGAATGACTTTGTGACACTCAAGAAGGTTAGTGGTGTTTGTATAATGCAAGCGTTATTATTGTTTGTCTTTCAGCAACACCTAGAGATCATTGTGCTAGACGCTGTACAGACACACAGAGAGAGGCAGACCTTTCCCCCAGAGAGCTTGCAATAGAGAAGACAGAAAAAGGGTGGGAGAAAGGGAGGATTATTAGCCCTATGGAACTTAGTCAGATCTGAGGGACTTGCCCACCATTACATAGGGAATCTGTGGCACACCTGGGAACTGAGCCTAGCTCTTCAAAGCATCAGCCCAATGCTTTAACCACAAAACCTCTCAGGTCAGCCATTCAGCCACAACACTATTAACAGCCATTAGAAAATCCTTTACATTTTTTCTCCTCTAGAAAATGAGTTTGGAGCCAATCATGTTGCCAGCCTGCTAATGAAAGTGCTTCGCTCATTGCAATCCATTACTGTCTTTCAGGATGTGGACAGTGCCTACATGAACAAGGTGGAGCTGGATACCAAGGTGGACTCCCTGACTGATGAGATCAATTTCTTGAGAGCCCTGTACGAAATGGTAAGTGCTAGCAACCCGAGGTCTCTTTCAGGGGGTTCCAAATTAGTTTTCCCAGCGATGTGCAAAATTCTGAAGCTTTTTTTTTTGGCAATGACATGGTCTGTCTTGACCGTTCCTGACAGTTGTTTGAGTGACAGCCCCTTACCGTAGGCTGGAGCCTCTGCTTATGGTACACAGTGAAAAGTTCAGTTGTCTACTCATGAGGAAAAGTCTCTTTGACTCACAGTTCACCCGAATATTGGCATGAATTGCAGGAACTGGCTCAGATGCAGCAGCAGGTCTCCAACACCTCCGTCATTCTGTCTATGGACAACAACCGAGACCTGGACCTGGATGGCATCATTGCTGAAGTCAAAGCGCAGTACGAGGAGATTGCTAACAGGAGCCGAGCTGAGGCTGAATCTTGGTACCAAACTAAGGTGAGTCACCATACAACAACAGAGGGTTGAGTTCCAATTAGCTGCACATTCGGCTGTCTACCACTATTGTTGTGCTTCTTGACTTGTGTCGCTGAGCATTCAGAGGTACCAATCAGGGGTGAAGTGGCGACCGATTGTGCACACACGTAATAGCATGCAACGCCTGCCCCCAAAGAGCATGGACTTTAACGTGACTTGTGTCGCTGAGCATTCAGAGGTACCAATCAGGGGTGAAGTGGCGACCGATTGTGCACACACATAATAGCATGCAACACCTGCCCCCCAAAGAGCATGGACTTTAACGTGACTTGTGTCGCTGAGCATTCAGAGGTACCAATCGGGGGTGAAGTGGTGACTGATAGTGCTAGACACTGCACACACGTAATAGCATGCAACACCTGCCCCCCAAAAGGATGGACTTTAACGTGATTTGTGTGACCCTTTGTATATGGCAGTATGAAGAGCTGCAGGTTACTGCTGGCAGACACGGGGATGACCTCCGCAACACCAAGCATGAAATCTCAGAGCTGAACCGAGTCATCCAGAGACTGAGGAATGAAATTGACAATGTGAAAAGACAGGTAGGGCACTGCGGAAAACACAGGAGGGTATTTTGTGTGCGGGTGCTTCATTATGGCAGTACCAAGCCTTAGGCCAACCTAACTCCTAAGATGGATGCAAATGCAACCCCATTAATTTCTGCTGTACCAGGACTGAATGTGGCCCCTTTGGTCTCAAAGTAAAAATGTCACTAGGATTTGACCAGACTTTTCTGCTCATAAATAAAATGAATCAATAATATAGGGTCAGAACCTCAGTGTCAATGAAGTCGATGCACTTTACACCAGCTGGCAATCTGGACTTCAAAGGGTTAAGCTGCATGATACTATCCCTAATGTTTCCCCTGGAAATGATTGCAAACATGTTAGATTGAAACACAGAGAGCCAAATTTTCAGAGGTGTCCATCAGCCACGTTCTGCTAAAGTTAATGGAGCTAGGAAGATTTACACCAGTTGATGATCTGTCCCAAACTGTAGAAAAGCTGATGGGAAGAGATGAGATGCTCATAGATTATTCCAGCTTGATCTGCACCCAGGCTGGATCAGGCAACTGCATACTAGGAAGGCAGAACAGTTTGACGTTTCCTATGGATCGCTGTTCTTCTCTACCGTAGTGCGCCAACCTGCAAGCGGCCATTGCTGAGGCGGAGGAGCGCGGCGAACTGGCCCTCAAGGATGCCAAGGGCAAACTGGCTGAGCTGGAGGATGCCCTGCAGAAGGCCAAGGGAGATTTGGCACTTCAGCTGCGGGAGTACCAGGAGCTGATGAACGTCAAGCTGGCCCTGGATATCGAGATCGCCACCTACAGGAAGTTGCTGGAAGGAGAGGAGAGCAGGTGGGTGAAATGCAGCACATTTATGTCCGGATTTTAACAGATGCTGAGCGCCCAATTGTCCAACTGAGGTCAATGGGAACTCCAGGTGCTCAGCATTTCTGAAAACTCCCCCCTGGAGCAACTTGTCTTTATGCTGGAATCAATTTAAATGTTAACGAAAAACTTGGTCAAAAAGTTTTGAAATCTGGATGAAATATATTTGCTATTTTTTTGGGGAATATTTTATGAAATTAGTTTTCTCTTTGTCAGCCAGTGTGTAGAGAGGTTTTGATTATTTTGAAATGTCAAAAAAAAAAAATTAAAAAACCCTGAAGGCTGGTCAAAAGGCTTCTGTCAAAACTTTTTTTTTTAGTTGGAAAACTGGGGGTTTTGGCTAACTGAAAATTTTCCTAGAAAGTGTCTGCTTTCCGCACAAAAATTCAACGACTTGAGGAAAAATTTCATGGACATTTTTCTGCTTATTTCAAGACTGTCTCTTGTCAGTGGACATCACCTGAATTCTTACTTTCCTCTCTTCTCTTCCCCAACAGGCTGTGTGGAGAAGGTGTTGGTGCAATGAATATCTGTAAGTCACTTGAATGCATATATTGTACAAACTTCCTTGCTTTAGACTCTGTAACAGTGCGGGACTCACCCAGCGGTGCCTCCTGCTGGTCCCTCAGGCAATTAGCTCTCCAGCCATTGGAGCGCCCTCTGCTGGTCGCCATCCCGCTCACCCCCGTGTCCCTCCTGGACCCTGGTGCCGTTTTACCAGGGGTGTTGCCCCCTTGCAATACGCCCACACGCTTCCTGGGTCTCCCCTCCCTGGGGAACCCCCACCCTCTATCCCCACCTTGCCTCAGCCTATGGGCTACTTCCAGTCACCATCTAGCCCCCTTTCACTGAGACCAACTGCAGTCTGTACAAGCCAGTCATCATAGGCAAGGGAGGTTTGGACCTGCTGCCTTCCTCTGCAACCCAGTACCTCTGTGGGGCCTTGAACAAAGGCATGCAGCCTGGGGAGTTGCTGGTCTGGAGCTCTGCAGCCCCTCTGGCCTTTCCCCAGC
The DNA here is from genome assembly GCF_965140235.1 of Caretta caretta. NCBI lineage: Eukaryota > Metazoa > Chordata > Testudines > Cheloniidae > Caretta > Caretta caretta. The sequence continues at coordinate 7,354,765 of NC_134225.1, forward strand.
CCTGCCTCACTCTAGGTACCCTTAGGCTTCCCTGGCAGCTAGGCCCATCTCCCTCCTCAGCTAGAGGGAGACTGCCTGAGCGCCTGGTTCACAGCCCCTTTATACAGGCCAGCTGTGGCCTGGTTGAGGCGTGCCCCAGCTGTAGCTGCCTCCCCAATCAGCCAGCTTACTAGCTCTCAGCCCCAGCCCTCCCCAAGGGCTGTCTTTTGACCCTTTCAGGGCCGGAGCGGCTGACCACCCCGCTACAGTCTCCATTTGCCACTCGGTGGCCACCATTCCGTGAGATCTAAACACACAGTGCTTTCTTTTTGCAGCTGTGGTCACCTCAACTGTTGGTGGTGGGTCTGGAAACAGAAGTGGTGTCTGCATTGGAGGTGGAAGCGGTCTCGGCATTGGAGGTGGAAGCGCTGTCTGCATTGGAGGTGGAAGTGGTCTCGGCATTGGAGGTGGAAGCGGTGTCTGCATTGGAGGTGGAAGTGGTCTCGGCATTGGAGGTGGAAGTGGTGTCTGCATTGGAGATGGAAGCGGTCTTGGCATGGGAGGTGGGCTCAGTGTTGGAGGAAGCAGCTTCAGCTCTGGAAGCGGAAGAGGCATCGGCGGGTTGAGCCTTGGAGGCGGAAGTGGCTCTAGCGTGAAATTTGTCTCAACTACCTCTTCCACCAGAAGAAGCTACAAAAGCTAAAGCTCAGAATTCAAAGTCCTCACTCCGCGAATGAAATATCTCCATGGTTTCCTGATGCTGACACATTACTGACCTACGAATGGGACCACCATAATGAATAAGAGCAACGTTTTCTAACCTTCACTTTAGAAACCAAGCTTAAAAAATGTTGGCCTATATCTAAATTTTCCAAACGTTGCCTTGAATCAGTTCTTTTTTCAATCTTGCTATCTATTATCTCTCACGTAGAAACCTATCACCTCTATCCAACAAGAAGAGAAAGTACATATTTCTCCAAACAGCAGGACATGTGTGCTTTCCTCAAAAACTTTGAATTTTTGAAAGCTGAAAAGATGATGTTTTTGACAAACCCAAACATTTCTGTTAATTTTCACCCAAAAGTTTTCAGCCAAACATGCCAAAATCTCCCCCCAAAATGCGGAAAATTTGGTTTTCCTCCAAAAATGTTCAGTTTAGGGGCTACCTTTTTTCCCGTGAAATATTGAATTTTTCTGGATAAAAAGATGTCCCCATTTTCTGAACATCTCTGGTGATTACATAGCCTCGACAAGTCCTAGTGCAACTAATAAAACCACCTTCCCTTTCTCATGTATTTTTCTTTTTCTCCATACCAAGGAGTAGCTCATGGATTTGGATATTTTTTACGCCAAAGCTCAGTTGTGTAAGTTTTAGAATGGCAAGAGAACCGTTATGTTAAGCACTTTCTGAATAATGTTAGAACCAAGCACCTGATTATTATTGCTTGTCCAGATCTAATGTACATTTCAAAATGAGGTCTCTGAGTCCATTACAGGACACAATGGACATGGCTCTCTCTCTCCATAGCTTGGACACCTATTTATGTTACCCAGGTTATTTCATTATTCAGTTGTACAAACAGTTCCTTGTCTAGAAATTTACAACACAATGTGCTTTAGCTCATCCAAATTGTATTGAGTTCTGTGTGCAACGGGTGTTCCCAACTTGTTCGGCATTTGCCACATTTGTATTTCACATTGCACATAATTCCCACTGTTTTATTTCCAATGGACTTTGAATTGAAAGTTATCTGGCCTTATGTTGTATATAAAATGTGTCGCACTATTGTTTGTTCTTTGGGCTCAGGAGCTCGTATTGTTGGAAACTTCTCGTCACTTTCCAGTGTTTGTCTAATAAAATGCATATGTAACTTATTCTGCTGTCCAGACCTTTAATTAATGTTTAAGGCAAGGGTGGCCAACCTGAGCCAGAATTTACCAATGTACATTGCCAAAGAGCCACAGTAATACATCAGCAGCCCCCCATCAGCTCCATCCCCCTGCTCCCAGCGCCTCCCAACCACCAGCAGCCCAGCTGATCAGTGCCCCCCACCCGTGCCTCCTGATCAGCTGGTTCGTGGCATGCATGAGGCTCTGGGATGGAGGGGAAGAGCGAGGGCATGGCAGACTCCTGGGCAGGAAGAGGTGGAGTGGGGACAGGGCCTATGGCAGCGCCAGGGGTTGAGCAGTGAGCACCCCCTGGCACATTGGAAACTTGGCGCCTGTAGCTCCAGCCCCCGAGTCGGGGCCTAGACAAGGAGCCGCATATTAACTTCTGAAGAGCCGCATGTGGCTCTGGAGCCCCAGGTTGGCCCCCCCTGGTTTAAGGGAAATGGACACACATTTGTAAGGCAGTTTGCTGAGGGGCATACACATCAGGGCCAAATTTTGCTCTCCATTTACACTCTGTGAAATTCCATTGACGCCAATGTTTTGTGTATAGCAACAGAGTCGTCTCCTTTTAATTACTTTGGGAGTCCTCTAGTGGCACTCACTGTGTTCTATGGTTTTGAAGCCACCTGAAACCCGTTAACAAAGGACACCCCCCCCCCCCCGCTGCAGTGGAGCAGCATGAATGTAACGGAGGGTGATTTCGTTCAAACCGTTGGGTGTGGAGGAAAACTAAGAATTGGACAGGAAAAAGAACTTTGAGTTCCTTTGGTGTGAAAATGAGTTCCCAGCCCTGGAGGGCTTTGCTTGGTTTAGGTAAGATACAAATCTCTTTCAGCACTGGAGCTATATTGAGTGATCTCCAAATCCGTCCAGATGCTGGGTAAAATCTTGGCCTCATTGAAGTCAAGGGAATTTTACTACTGACTTCTATTTGTTCAGGATTCCTCTCATTGGGTATTAAGTAGTTTGAAGCTGAAAGGCTTGATTTGCCAGGGAAGGGCGAGGTGTCAGGGTGGTAAAGATTTCTAATCTTTCTCTTCATTTCATCTTCTGCCAATGGAGCTTCCCTCCCAATTGGTTCTCACGGGTCTGAAAAAACTTAAGACCAGATTTTCAAATAACCAACTGTTTTCCTGAGGAATTTCAACTCAGCATGTCCACGCTCCAGTCCAGTTTCATGTTTTGGGTTTTTTTTTTTTTTTTTTTAGTGAATCAGATTCAAAATGTTTATTCTCTAGTGTTTTGCAACTTTGGGTGAAGAATCAGGGTGAAGAATTTGGGTGAAGAATCAGAGCTCCCTGCTCTATCTGATTTACATTCACCCCGGTGCAAAGGCCCAGCAAAAAGCCCACGAGCAATTTAAATCCCCTTCATAATAGGTCTCGTGCTCTTCCTCTGTCAACGAGAATGGTCAGACAAAGAGAATTACCATCCTGCGGGAAATTCTGGCATTTCCATATTTGTTTTCATGCCCCAACAGTCCAAATGTAGGAACTTTTCATGGAACTAAAAGTTCTGAAAACGTTTCAATTTGAAAACGTTTCCATTCAACATTTTCAATAAAAACATTTAGTTTCCGGTCAGGTCAACATTAATCTCTGTGTCCACTTGAACCATTGTGGTGCCTCATGGGAGTTGTGGTTCCAAACCACTCATGACCCCTTTCTCCTATATGGGCCTTGCTTGCTGGCCAGACTATATCTCTCATGAGGCACTACAGTCTTTCCCTGATGCTGAGCCATTTTGAAATTTGTTGACCAACCCATATTCTACCCTCTGTGAGCCTGAATCCCTCCCCTTTGTTTGAGGAGAAGAGTAAGAAGAAGAGTCTCCAACAGACGTTTCCCTCTCCCATGGGTTTTTCCACAAGGAGAGACATGATCTAGCCCTGAGACAGAAATAAGTGTCAGCCAACACAGGTTGGAAGAGCGGCTAGGGATGAATGGGAGGAACTGGCAATGGGAAACTTCCTTTATAATTTGGTGAGGACACAAAATGAAATGAGAAACCTACTCAGTGAGAAAACTGACTGGCACATGCAGTGCAAGAGAAAGGAGGCCCATGTGCTGTTAATTGACAAATTCCAAAAGCTTGACTCCCTTGGGATAATTAACTCTGCTTTTATTCATTATTTTTAAAGGATGGGAAAAGGGACCTCGTGTCAAAAATAGCTATCTTAGTAAGATAACAATAACAACACCTAGTCCTTATGCAGTGCTTTTTCATCAATACACTGCAAAGCACTATGCAAAGGAGGTCAGGATCACCATCCCTATTTTTCAGATGGGGAAACTGAGGCACAGAAAGGCAGACAGTTGCCAAAAAGTCACGCAGTGGGCCAGAAATAGAACGGAGGTCCTCTGAGTCCCTGTCCAGGGTGCTATCTACCAGGCCATGTTGCAAAGACAAGGTAGTATACTTCTGGAGCTAAATTTATATCTCCGAGTTTAAAGTACATTTTAGCCTTAGATGTTTGGAATAGAAGAGGCTGATATTTTCAATCAGCTGGAGAAACTATCTGTCTAGTGTTTTACACTGCAATATTGCAGCGTCTGTCAACATCTCAGCGGTACACCACGCTTCATTGCTTCAGTTTTCAAAATAGTATCACCTTTATAGATTTTATGCTATGAGTAACACAGGGATATAAATCTAGTTGCCTCGTGCAAACAGATTTTATGGTTCACCCTATCGTGTAGATACAATAGCTGCAGGGGTTAGTAAAAATGTAATTCACTAACCTCATAGTAATTAGAAATGGAAAAGACCTATTAAAACACCAAGTTCAGCCTCTTGCAAAGGAAGAAGAGACTCCCCTGATGGAGACTGTGTGAGATGTTCATAGAATCCAAGATTTTAAAACTCAAAGGGAGCATTCTGGTCACCTAGGCGGCTCTCCTGCATAATGCAGGCCAGAGAATTTCACCCAGAAATTCGAGCATCAAGCCCATATTAAAACCCATATTAAAAACGGATATTACATCAGGGACACCCTAGCAAATCATGCTGGTCATGGGGACTGTCCTGGTTAAGGCCCTGATTCATTCAAACACTTAAATATGCACTTAAGTCCCTCAATAGGGCTTAAGCATATGCTTAAAGCTAAGTGTGTTAAGTGTTTTGCAGAATTGGGGCCTAAGAGAAGACACCATTTAAAGAGGTATATTGAATCCCCCAAATTTAAATGAAAATTACATGCTGGCCTGAATTAAAGGGCAAGAACTGAAATAACACTTTTCAGAGTAACAGCCGTGTTAGTCTGTATTCGCAAAAAGAAAAGGAGTACTTGTGGCACCTTAGAGACTAACCAATTTATTTGAGCATGAGCTTTCGTGAGCTTTCGTGAGCTCCGATGAAGTGAGCTGTAGCTCACGAAAGCTCATGCTCAAATAAATTGGTTAGTCTCTAAGGGTGCCACAAGTACTCCTTTTCTTTTTTTGAAATAACACTCTTTACTTCTCAGTTGTATTTCTTCTTTGTTTGGCACTGGAGGGCCAAACTCTGTTGCGACTTGAAGTCAAGGCCCAAACTCCAAGATTCAGCCCTTAACAAAAACGCAGGAACTCAGAATTTCCCACTTATTTAAAACCTAGTTAAATACCAGTTATTGGCTGGCAGCAGGGCTCAGTAAATTACACATTCCGCTTGGAGTCAGATGATCTAGGTTCTGTTCCCCAGCTCTGGCTGCGAGATTTTGGACAAGTTGCAAACTCTCTGTCCTTCATCGGGCCCCTCTGAAAAATAAGCATAACATCAGTGCCTCTTATCATTTCCCTTTTAAATATATTGATGCAAAATGCCAAGTACGACCAATTATTATTAACACTATCTGAACAGCTCACCATTAAGCCGAATGTATGACCATTCCCTCCTGGCATATCCACAGTCGTCATTATTTAGGATTATGAAGCTTTATGGACACCTAAACGAGCTAAATTGGTTCTCTGGGAGATTTCCCAAAAATATAGACATTCCAATGAAGTGCACCATAATTAAGAGGAGTTCATGTTACTACTAAGGAGAATTGAAGTGTGTGTGGGAAGCCACTGTCCTTGCTTCTGAAAAGGCTTAAGATGCCCTTTCACCTCAATGCACTAGGATATTTACTGGCATATTTGCCTTTATTGTACAAGGCCGTGAAAAGCTGTGCCCTAATAGTAGTTGGGGAACGGTTGTACAATATCATACCAAGAGATCTTATGAACAAAATTGTTGAGTGAAGTTCTACGGCCTGTGTTATGCAAGATGTCAGCCTAGATTATCATGGAATCATAGAATCATAGGACTGGAAGGGACCTCGAGAGGTTATCTAGTCCAGTCCCCTGCACTCAGGGCAGGACTAAATATTATCTAGACCATCCCTGACCGGCGTTTGTCTAACCTGCTCTTAAAAATCCCCAGTGATGGAGATTCCACAACCTCCCTCGGTAATTTATTCCAGTGCTTAACCACCCTGACAGGAAGTTTTTCCTAATGTCCAACCTAAACCGTCCTTGCTACAATTTAAGCCCATTGCTTCGTGTCCTATCTTCAGAGGTTAAGAAGAACAATTTTTCTCCTTCCTCTTTGTAACAACCTTTTATGTACTTGAAAACTGCTATCATATCCCCCCTCAGTCTTCTCTTCTCCAAACAAACCCAATTTTTTCAATCTTCCCTCATAGGTCATGTTTTCGAGACCTTTCATCATTTTTGTTGCTCTTCTCTGAACTTTCTCCAATTTGTCCACCTCTTTCCTGAAATGTGGTGCCCAGAACTGGACACAATACTCCAGCTGAGGCCTAATCAGCATGGAGTAGAGCGGAAGAATTACTTTTCGTACCTTGCTTACAAGACTCCTCCTAATACAGCCCAGAATGATGTTTGCTTTTTTTGCAACAGTATTACACTGTTGATTCATAGTTAGCTTGTGATCCACTACTGCAGTTGTCCCTTTGGCCCTTAAAATATCCGAAGCTACAAGCTGTTGAATTCACTGGAGTTGCTTCAGATTTATACCCAAGTGTAAACAGGGTCAGAATCTGAACATTATGAACAACTTGTCTTTCAAAACTTAAGAACACCATTCATCTGACCCTACTCAGGCATGACACACTTTGACTTCATGGTGGTAGCGATGCCTAAGGACTGGACAAGGACGGTGATCCCTGGAAGCAGAAGGGTGGCGAAGCCGGTCCGTTCTGAAGCAAAAAATGCTAATGGTGCTGTCTCAGCAGCTACAACTTTCCTACTTAATTCCCCTCAGCTTGGAAAATGAAAGGCTGTTTGTGCAAAGTTAAAAGCAAACCCTGAGGGAGCCTTTGGAAAAAAAAAATTTAATAATCTCTGTGGTGAAAAGTACAGGTTGGAAAATTCTGGTTAGCTTATGAGTTTATAGGTTGCGAGGATATTATGTTCCAGGTCAGCCCAGTGATTAGCGGGTTGGGAAAGATGGGCCACTGCCAGGCATACCAAACTGATTCATTCAGCCAAATGATCTGAGATCTTCTGTGACCAAGCCCAGCTCTTCAAACAGATAAAAAGGGGGAACACTCCAGACCCGAGCACAGAAGGATCTCTCTCCTCCTTTGCATCTCATCCCAACAGCTCCTCACGCCTTGCGATTGGAAGCCATGGCTCAGAAAACCGTCAGCATTAGGTCAGGTGGAGCCACTAGGAATTTTAGTGCCTCCTCTGCCGTTATCCCAGGTAGCCGAACCAGCTTCAGCTCCATTTCTGTTTCCCGGGGAGGTAGCGGAGGTCTGGGACGGGTCAGTGCTGGTGGTTTCGGCAGCAGGAGCTTCCATGGTCTAGGTGGAAGCAACAGAATTTCCGTTAGCGGAGGCTATCACGCTGTTAGATCTGGATATGGTTATGGATTAGGTTACGGTGGGGCTGGGTATAGGATTGGTGGAGCTGAATATGGGTTCGGTGGTGGATTCGCACCCGGAGCTGGTGGCATCCATGAAGTCACTGTCAACCAGAACCTCCTGGCGCCCCTCAACCTGGAGATCGACCCCACCATCCAGAAGGTGCGGAAGGAGGAGAAGGAGCAGATCAAGACCCTCAACAATAAATTTGCCTCCTTCATCGACAAGGTAAGGCATGATCAGCTTCATCCATGAAGCCTATCCCTGGCATGCATGCCATTGGCTAGTCAAGATGTGTTAAATGTTCTATGATTCATATTGTTCTCCATTATGAGTGACAAAATCTTCACAGTCAGTTCATATCTGGGTTTTCACTCTGCACCCTGGTCAGATCCAGGGCATTAGTTCCACCTGCTACAAGGATACAGTCCAGCCATGAAATATGGATTTCAATCCTTCATCATCCCGTCTCTCAGAGTTCTGTAACATTTGCATATGAAGTGCAAGATTCTTGACATTTTTTACTCGCACAATTAGCTGGGGAAAATACTTTTGTTCTTTAAAACGGACAAGTTAAAATAGCATTACCCTCTTTGTGAAAGCAGGCAAGGAGATTTTGTGCCATGGCTGGTCAATTTCCATTATGCATTTGCATGAGCATCTCTCTGAGCCTGTTTTCTTGCCAAAAAAAAATAGATTGTCTAACAATTTGCATAAGAGTATTGGTTGAACATGAAGTTTAAAACAAATTGTAGTGCCTCTCTTTTAAGTCCCACCTCAAATAACATCTGTTTATCACTTATTAAGCACCCAACAATGTGAATAAGATGTAAAGGAAGGTATGGTCTCAGTCCCAAGAGCTTAAAATGTAAAATGTTTACTGATGCTACAATGTTGTTGTCGCTGTGTTGGTCCCAGGATATTACCTCACCCACCTTGTCTCTCTGCTGGCACCAGAATATACACGCGTTTATCTAGACAGATGGCAGCAACTGACTATTAGCCCCCATTTTTCTGACTTGTGTGGTTGTGTATTAGATGTACATGCCCATTTAAAGCCATAATGCACGTAAGACAAAGTCCCGGACCAGGAGACCTTCACATCTAGTTCATAAGAAGTGCGGCTGAGGTGTTGTCTTTTTCCTGGTAAGTTGATGAGGCTACTTCAAATGCTTCAGTATTTTGTCTGATGGGATTTAGGTCCGGTTCCTGGAGCAGCAGAATAAGGTGCTGGAGACCAAATGGTGCCTGTTGCAGGAGCAAAAAACCACGAAAAGTAATATTGAACCCATGTTTGAGGCTTACATCAATAACTTGAGGAGGCAACTAGAAGCTCTTGGAGGTGAAAGGCTTCAGCTGGATGGAGAGCTGAAGAACATGCAGAACACAGTAGAAGATTTCAGGATCAGGTAAGCAAAACTGGAAGGAATTCTATTCTGCTACGCAATGCTCTGCTATTGTACTCAAATTCTTATGCCATACCCATCGGTGTAGTACTGAAAAACGAAGGCCAGGTCTGCACTACAAACTTACATCGGCATCAGTACGTCATTCAGGGGCGTGAAAATCCATCCCTGAGCGATGTATTTATACTGACCTAATCCCCGGTGTGGACAGCGCTATGTCAACAGGAGAGCTTCTCCCGTCCACACAGCTACCACCTCTTGCAGAGGTGGATTATCCATGCAGACGGGAGAAGCCCGACACACCTGCCCTGGAGCAGCTACACTGCTGCAGTGCTGTACATGAAGACAAGCCAAGAGGAAATAAAATGACACAATGTGCAGAACTGCGTATTCATGCACCCTGACTGTTATACCCTCAGCAGGTCAGTGGCAAAACTCTCACCGATTTCAATGGGGCAGGGTTTTTTCCCTGACTTTCAGAAGTCCCCAAAATTCCAGTTTAGGGACCCAATGCAGAAAAGCACTTAAGAACATGCTTGAAGTTAAGCTCTCTTCCTGAATCATGATGCTTTTCTGAATCAGGGACTGAGAGTGTGTTGTTATGAAGTCTGCTGGGGTCAATGCAGGAATTACTGTGTGAAATTCTATGGTTTGTGTGACTCAGAAAGTTTAACTTAATCATCACCATGATCCCTTCAAGCCTTGAAATCTATGACTCTCGGGATCTGTTTCCAGGGATGGACCGCACAGCCCCAAGGGTTCACTCTGGCCTCAAGCACACTCAGTGCTTCTGCTGAACCCAGCTGCCCTCACGCCCCCAGTATCGGCAGGCACGGGTTGTCTCTGAGGAAAGCACGTGCATAAGTGCTCTGCTGAACAGGGATGAATTGGAGCCGCTGTCCTGAAATTATCCCCCAGAATCTCTAATTGGCTAATGGGAAAAGCCTGTGGCTTGTTTCATGGTTGTACATGGAGGCGGGGAGTTGAAAGGAGCATGGGAGATGCTTGCTCTCCTTGTCAATTTTATTTTAGTGGGTTTTGGGGGGGGCGTTGTTCCGTTGACTTTTTAAACAAATTTGTCCCACAACAAGAAATACATACTCAGTTTGGCTTTTACAGAAATAGGCACACGCTGAATGAATTTTCCCTCTGTAGCAGCTAAGATACATACAAACCTATGCAGGCTGCCACTTTGTTCCATCATAACGCCCTCTAATGGCTGTTGTATTCCCGAGGCGGAGGTGTCTGAAATCTTTCCTTCCATGAAGAGTCAGGCCGGCCTGACTTGTTTTATTAGCTGCACAAAATCTCTCTTTAAATTGTAGCTCTTAATCTCCCCCTCAATGAATTAACTTATGATGGGCTGGGCAGCAGTCTGTGTTTAGTGTAAGCCTTTATACTCCCGCAAGTGCTCAGTGGTATCGCTATGTACTACCAAGCAGGAGAGTCAAATCCTGGACTCAGACTCTGGATTCTTCATGTACCAGAAACAAGCACTGGGCCAGAGTCTGCCCTCAGACCCCCTGCATTTGCGGCTCCACTGAAGTCAACAGAACGAAAGGCATCAGTGCAGAATCCAGCCCCTACTGACTAACGCAGGTGTGGCACGGATGAGCTCAACCAGGTCTCCTCCCACCCCTTCCAGCCTGAGAAAAGTTACAGGGATTACAAGACTTCTTTCATGCAGGATGGAAAATTAGAGGAGGATAAAACATGCCTTTAATGAAGGCTTGTAGGTTCTCTGATGACATCCTTCCATTGTCTGGCCCCGGGGTACCGTATTTGTAACTAGACTGGTCACATATGCCTGCCACAATACAGGCAGAAGATACACAACATCATCCTGCTGCTCCTTCTGATGTCCAAGGAGGCCTGTGCCCAGCTGGTAAATGGTCTATCAGAACAGGCTCTGTCAATTTCCTTGATAGCCACTGTAAATATATTGGCCATTAGTAGCAACAGCCCAGGGTATGCAAGGAAAACCACATGGCAAGGGCTTGGAGAGTGCAGGCAATGGCTACTAAACAGTTATACTTACACCAGCCGTAACAAGGCTCCTGTCTACCCTTCTTCCTGCCCAGGTACGAAGATGAGATCAGCAAGCGCACGGCTGCAGAGAATGAGTTTGTGGTGCTCAAGAAGGCAAGTGATCTCGATAAAAAAGGAACAGGGGACTTATTTTTTTAAAAAAGAATCGTTTGTATTTGTTTTACACTTACAAGCCTGAGAGATCAAAGGGCGCAGCTCTCCCCCCAATCCTCGCTGGAACCCTTCTTGTAGGTAGAGCTGGCGGACCGGTCTGCCTCTCCTTCTGCCATCCAGCCAGGATAATGATGGGCCTCTGGATCAGCCAGCAGCACCAGAACTTCCTCTCCTAGGGCCTGGCCCAAAGCCCAGGGGACCAGCTCCCAAGGGACACTGAGTCAGCCCCAGCTGTTAACCTCTACCCTGGCTGTTCTGCCACTTCTCAGGTTGACACTACTCTCATCTCTCCATGCATATTTAGAGCATTTACCCACTCCCATCCAGCCTGCCATGCGCTCCCCATCTCACACAGCCCCTGCCCAGCAATAGCTAGAAGTTAGCCCAGGAGCTGGGAGACCCAGCTTCAATTCCCTGCTCTGTTGCTTGGGTAAGTCCCCTAGGCCCAAATGTGCAAAAGGAGTTAGGTGTCTTAGGACCAGTTTGGGGACGACAAAACTCCCACCGAGCCCCGTAGGTGCCGAAACTCACTCTGCGCCGAAACGTTTGCTGTGAAAGTTAACAGATGTTCACTCCCGCTGGCCGCCTATCTCCCACCTAAGACCCAGAGCGATTCACAGTTCATTACCAAATAGCTGGGAAGGGAGACCTCCCTCCTAGCTTTTAGCCCACTGGTTAAGGGATGTGGGAGATCCCCAGTTCAGGTCCTCTCTCATCTGAGGGGGAGAAGTGATTTGAAGAGGGAACTGCTGCCTCTGAGGTGAGTGCCATAACCACTGAGTTACAGGATATTCTGACCTAGGACTCCCTTACTCTCTCCTGGTGAAGCTCTTGCACACTGGATTAAATAATTAGAGTCATGGGAGCAGGGCAACTGGCTCCTGGGGCATTCACCTCCCAGGTGAGTCCTCTACCCAGCAGGCTAGAGTCATCTACCTTGCAATTTATACCTGTGCTGGGGGAGAGGGGGGCAGATGGGATGTGGCGTGTACATACTCTAAGTGCCGCCAAAAGTAGGATGCAGTGTAAATACACTTTCAAAGAGTCAGCCGGGGCAGAGTCATCTGAGCACCACAATGGCTAACTCCTTTTGTGCCTTCAGGCCTTAGTGGCTCTGTGCCTCAATTTTCCAGCTGTGAAATGGGTATAGTGCTTCCCCATCTCATAGGGACACTGTGAGGATAACTCCATTCAAAGACTGCGAGGTGCTCCGTAACCTTGGTAACGGTGGCCATGTAAGTCCCTTAGGTCCTGAACAATCCAGGGGGCAATAGACAAAGGTGTGTAAGGAAGTTCAGTGCCCAGCGCCCATGGGATTTGGGTGTCTAACGCCCTCAGATTGCTTTGGAAATTCCATTCAATAGCTACAGGGAAGATCATGGGGGAAAGAGACTGTTTAGAGCCACTCTACATTTTGTCCACCGAAAGCTTTTTCATCCAAAAACCACAGAGATCAGATAGCCCATACATCTGGGTTGTTCTCCGGCAGCTTGTGTTTGGCCATGCTGGCCCTCATAGGGGAACACAGCTGTGCAGTGTTTGGCTAGACAGTCTCTGTTCCTATGTTTTCAGGATGTGGACATTGCCTACATGAACAAGGTGGAGCTGGAGGCTAAAGTGGATGCCCTAACTGACGAGATCAACTTCCTGAGAGCTCTCTATGAAGCAGTAAGGACCATTCTAATTTTCCCAAGTCTCCTGGGGCAAACCTAATGCCATTTTTCACCCCACCCACCCCAGAAGCCAACTTTACATCAGAGAGAATCAAACCACTCAGAGATACATGCTCATAGCCATGCATGGAGTTTACAGGGCTGTGGTTCCCTTTATGTTGGTGTTTTACCATGCAACGTTTCTGTGAAGAAGGCTCAAAACAGGAGAGGAGGAGAGATCCAGATCCCAAAATGTCATTTTTCTTTGATTTCCAGGAATTAGCTCATTTGCAGTCACAAATCTCAGACACGTCTGTCGTCCTTTCAATGGACAACAGCCGAAATCTGAACCTGGATGGCATCATCGCAGAGGTCAAAGCTCAGTACGAGGATATTGCTAACAGGAGCCGAACTGAGGCGGAGTCTTGGTACCAAACCAAGGTGAGTGGCACTGGAGTTCTGAGAGTTTGAACTAGGATATTCATCACTAGGTTTGGTGGAGAGAAGTTCGTCAAACCAGTTTTCTGTGGAAAAGTGTCGTTCCAACCAAAGCGAAAATTTCCGCAGAATTGTTATCGATCCAGACAACATTTTAAAAAAAGAATTGGAGGGGAAAGTTTCAACATTATCAGAACATGTTTTGCTTTTGAAATGACTTGTTGTTTCAAATTTATTTCATTTTCTTTCTTTAAAAATAATTTTAAAAGGGGTCAAAATGGAAACAAAACATTGAATTCATCGAAGCTGAACCGAAACACAATTTGCAGGGAGGGGGGAGAATTTCAGTTTATGAAAATTTTTGAAATTTTGACTCTTTGCCCCAATTCAGGACAATTTTGTTGTGGTTGTTTTTTATCTCAAAAGTTTTTGCAGGATGGAAAAGTACGCCCCAAGAACAGACCTAGAGTTTCACATGGGGTTGTACACATGAAGGCTATCCCATACTGCCTTTCATACCGTCACCGTTATACTGATATTTTCAGTATGCTAACTTGATCAGAGCTAGAGCAGGTATATCTACCTGAGCTGGAAACTACACCCCCAGTGTAGATACACCCTTAGAAATGCATTTCACCTCCTTGCCATATGGACCTTGAATTTCTTACTGAGGCAGGGGAACGGTGAAATGCGTTATAGTTTCTAAGCAAGAGCTGAATTTTAGGATATGTCTACATTTGGGTCTGGGTTGTGATTCCCAGCTCATGTAGACATACTAACCCACCTCGAACCTGTTGGTCCATATTCAGGGCAGCTAGCCCGTGCCACCGTTGCCACTGCCCATGTGATCACAACTACACTCCTATTTTTAGCACACCAGCTCAAGGAGAGCTAGCGCAAGTATGTCTATGCAAGATGGGAATCACACCCCTAGCTCTGAGCATCAATGTAGCTACCCACAAAGGAAGAGGTGGAAGAAATCGGTTCCCTTTAATAGTTTCCCGTGGCTCACTGTGATCCCCTATGTTGCCCATTTCACCCTCCTCTCCATGTCTGACTGTGTCACCTCTATCCCACCCCTCCCTTCTATCACAGTATGAGGAGCTACAGCTGACCGCTGGCAAACATGGGGTCGACCTGCACAACACCAAGATCGAGCTCTCTGAGATGAACCGCATGATTCAGAGGCTCCACTCTGAAATTGACAATGTGAAGAAGCAGGCAAGTTACATGCTGGGACGTGGGCGAAGGGGAAGGAGGGATCTCAGAATTTCAGGACTGGAAACCCCCTAGGAATTCAGGACTGCCTTAGCAGCAGCTCCATGCTACCAAAAGTATGAGAGGCAATGGCTGGAGCATGCTGTACTCCAGCAATAACGGGCAGTGTGGAGAGATGGGTTCAAATCCTGGCTCTGCCACTGGCCTGCGGATGACCTTGGGCAAGTCACGTCACCTTTCTGCTTCACTTTCCCCTTCTGTAAAACGGAGATAACTACACTGAGCTCCTGTTGTAAAGAACTTTTTGAGAACTACTGAGAAAAAGCACAATATAAGAGGTAGGGATTATTATGATGATGGTGCCAAGAGGGCTGAATAAGTTACACAGCCCTGAGGTTGTTTTAGGGGGCAGGGGCTGGAGGGGGTGTCAAGCTTAGAGATCTAGGGAGTGCAGAGGTGGCTTAAAGGCACCAAATGGAGATCTGGGCCAATCTCTATAACCCTGAGTTTCATATTGAGTCAAGAAATACATACAGACTCCCCCCGACTTACACAATCGTTCCGTTCTGGAAAGCCTTGCATAACTCGAATTTTGCATAAGTCGGAAACATATACCCGTACGTTGTGCAAAAATTTACGCAACTCGAAAATCCTATTTCTGGCTTATAGAACTTTTTCTGTAAGTGCAAATCTGTGTAAGACGGGTCTTGCGTAACCCGGGGAGTGTCTGTACACACAGTTCAGTGATACGGGCCACAAGCTTGCAACCTTTCTGCTAGCATCCTTGCCACCCCTGATTGGTCCCACTGAAATGCTCAGTCTAGTAGATTGCAAATGCACATGCGCTCCCAATGGGATTCATTCATCATACTCATTTCCTGCCTTCGCAGTGCGCCAATCTGCAGACAGCCATTGCCGATGCTGAGCAGCGCGGCGAACTAGCCCTTAAAGATGCCCAGGCAAAACTAGCTGAGCTGGAGGAAGCCCTGCAGAAGGCCAAGGCAGACATGGCGCGCCAGCTGCGGGAGTACCAGGAGCTGATGAACGTCAAGCTGGCGCTGGATATCGAGATCGCCACCTACAGGAAGCTGCTGGAAGGAGAGGAGAGCAGGTGGGTGGGCTATACATTAGAGCTGGCTGAAAAAAATACCTTAAAACAGTTCTGGACAAAAAATGGCTTCTTGGTTTAAATTGTTGCAAAAAAATAAAAATAAAAAATCAGTTTTTGTCAAAAAAAACCCCAAAGTCCAAAAATTTCAATTGCCGAAAAGGAAATATTTTCACATTCCCACTGAAAACTCCAAAAATATTCAGCCAGGGGGAGGGGTTGAGGGGAGGAAGATTGATCTGGGGGTGAAGTAAGCAAAAGCCTGAAGAGTTTCAAAGACATTTTTTAATAAAATGGGAAAAGGGTTCGTTTTAGTTGAATTTTGTGCAGGGAAAAAGAAATACACAGAAATTGGAGTTATTAAGGCCTGTGAATATGGGACACAATTCGATGCTCAGAGGATGAAATTGAATCCAGATCAGATGGCCAAAAATATTACATGTGCACCACTTAAGAGACTCAGGGTATGTCTACACAGCAATTAGGCACCTGTGGGTGGCCCATGCCAGTTGACTCAGGCTCATGGGGCTCGGGCTGTGGGACTGTTTTGTTGCTGGTTAGACATCTGGGTTCAGGCTGAAGCCCGGGCTTTAGGACCCTGCGAGGTGGGAGGCAATGAAACAGCCCCGCAGCCCAAGCCCCGTGAACCCAAGTCAGCTGGCCTGGGCTGGCCACAAGTTTTTCTTTGCTATGTAGATGTACCCTTAGGTGTTACATAGGTCTTTTGCACTGGCCTTCTGCCCAGTGGTGAATTTCAGGGACAGATCTTCCACTGATGTAAACGTTGGTATCACTTCACTGACATTGACAGGGCTAGGCTAGCGTACATCAGCTGAGGTTCGGGTCCTAAAACTGTATTTCAAATTTCAAACATAGAACGTATTGATCTTCCTACAAGTTAATGGGTATTGTTTCAATTTCGCATCTGAACTTCACCAAGGAAGACTGGTCTTACTGTAGTGCTAAATGTTTTAGCCTTCTAAATTACTCAGTACCACAATCCTGGGCGGCAAATTGCTTATAACAATCATAACAACACCTTCCTTTTTTCCCCCCTCTAACAGGCTAGCTGGAGAAGGTGTTGGTGCAGTGAACATCTGTAAGTATTCTGGCTCCCAAATGCTAGATGCTCAATGAGATGACAACTCAAAGAGAGTCATTATTCCTAGGAAGAGCTAGGGTTTGCTGATACTGCAGAGCAACTGAAATACAAAGGGATAGCGATCAATTGTTCTCCATGTCCATTGAAAGTAGGACAAGAATTAACGGGCTTAATTTGCAGCAAGAGAGATTGAGGTTAGACATTAGGAAAAACTTTCTGATTATAAGGGTAGTTAAGCTCTGGAATAGCTTTCCAAGGGAGGATGTGGAATCCCCGTCATTGGAAGTTTTGAAGAACAAGTTGGACAAACCCCTGACAGGGATGGTCTGGGGTTTCTTTGGTCCTGCCTCAGCGCGGGGGGCTGGACTTGATAACCTCTCGAGGTCCCTTCCTGCCCTACATTTTTATGATGTTATTTGAGGCTGCAATAAATTATGGTAGTAGATATCAGAGGGGTAACCATGTTAGAATTCACAAAAACAAATTGTAAGGTAAATTGTAAATGCAAGGTAGCAAATTGTAAATGCAAGGTAGCAGATATGTAATGCATTCGGGGTTTTGAAGCTCTGTATGGCACAGTTGAGACAGCAGTACCCCGAATATTTCTCTTAGGTCAGATCTTGAACATGAGAACGTCTCATCATGTATTTGGGGTGCAAATCACCCTTGTGCAAAGGGGCAAGCACAAGGCATGTGAACCTCCTAAATCCCACAAAAGTGGCGCAGAGTCTCTGTGTGTCGGAGTCTGAACAATAGTGATTTCCACCCTTGGGCCTACGGAAGGCAGTGAGAATACTCGTGTGAGAAAGGGCTATTGTCAGTGGAACGGAATGCAAGGGTCTTTCCCCGAGAGCACCTTTTGTGACCAGAAAGACATCAACAAACCAACAAGAATCCAGAATTAGACCCAAGGTCTGGAGGGTAAAGATTGAAAGACCTAAATGGGTCCTATTCTGCTCTCAGTGACAGCGGGAGTAACGCCATTGAGGTTGGCAAAGTCATAAAATCAGTATAAATGGGAAGAATTGGGGCCGTACTACATAGTTTGGCCCAATAAATGATAAGGAGAAAAAGCATATGGGTCCATCTCTGAGAGACAGGTACTTGTAGACCAGGAAAGGAGAAGGGTTAAATTAAATGAGCAAAGGGGAAACTTTAAGGGAAGCCAAAATTAGGCAGCCTGATTTCAATGGGATTTAGTAACCTGCCCCCTGCAGGGGAAGAATAGAAACTCTGCATGAGTATTAGGCAACTGCATGGTGATGAAATATACTAGACAGCAGGAGGATCTCCAAGGGACCTGGTGGAAACCGTTTGAATCCCCAGGTTCAGCCATTTGAAACAAAAGGTTTGCCTTTCCTTCTGTGACTGGCAGGCTGCTGCTCCGTGCCATCTAAACCTCTGCTTTCTTCCGCTTCACAGCTGTGGTCAGCTCGGCCGGTGGAAGCAGCTATGGCGCTGGGGGTGGGCTGGGCCTGGGGGTCGGGCTGGGAAATGCGGCCGGACTCGGCTACGGCATTGGAGGAAGCAGCTTCAGCGCCAGCAGCGGGAGAGGTCTGATGGGAGGATTCGGAGCTGGAGGGGGAAGCAGCTCCAGCATGAAGATCGTCTCGAAAACCACCTCGACCAAAAAGAGCATCCGCAGCTAAAGCGCCAACCAAGCCCGCAATTCACCCCAGCCTGAAGAGAAGAAATATGACACGGCCTCCTTGTGGCAGCACAGCCCAAACCATCTCCAAGGCACAGGCTTGCAGGGGAGGAAAAGCTCCCAGTAAATACCATTTAAGAGCTGCATGAATCACCTTCCCATTAGGTGAGGCATTTATTGGCTTAAGGAAGACAAGCCTTTTCTCCACCCCGCTTAACTCGCAGGCGTAGCGCATCAAACCCCAGCCAGTGCCTTAACGGCTTCATGCGAATCCTGAATGAATAATTGGCCCTGCTGGTTAACGAGTTCCGGGGTGGCAGAACTTGGCTCATCGAAATTAACAGATTTTGATCTTCTCGCTGCTCTTGCTTGGATCAGTGTAAATCCGGAGTAACACCAAATCCAGATTTACACCAGCGTAACCGAGAGCTGAAGCTGGCCCTATGCATGGCTACATGTAAATGTTTTTTCTCTAAATAAACATCAGGCTTGCCTAGTGAGTCATGTTCCCATCTTTGTGTTCCACATTAGTCAACTAACAGAGGCCTCTCTCTCCCCCTAGTGCTTGGGAGGTGCAATATCTCTCACCAGCGGGTTTGGCGAACAGGTGTGTTACATCCAATAAGAGGCGGCCTTAATATTTCTGAATTCATCTTGGTCCTACCATATCCCCTTTCTCTCTGGGGTATTTTTCTCACACTACCTGCGTCATATAATATAGTCTTCGTTGCCACTGGTTCGTCTTCTATACTAGACTACCGCTTGCTTAATAGTCAGTGGATTCGCTACTCAGACCCTCGTAACTCACGCCTATATCCAATGGGGCATTAGCACCCACATAGCCACAGGTTTCTAGATCCTGTGCAAACCTCACAATTGAACCAAGCTCCTCTCTGTCAGCCAGGAGAGCATGAACATGAAGTAGAGATAACACAAGATCTATGGCTTATATGTGCACAGTAACAAATACACAGAAACGAAAGGGTGAACATTATGCTTTGATGACCGTTACGAGCCGTATCACATGTAAAAAATGTCTGTATCTCATTGCCTGTGTTCTTCGCTTGTGTTTTTATCTGGGGGGGCCGAGGGGGGGGGAGGTTCCGAGCTTTTATGTACCACGATTCCCATTACCACAGTTCCTATTACTTTATGCTTGTGTTGAAGTATCCTGATTTCATGAAACTTCTTCAGTAAACTGCAATCAACCTATCTGTCTGCAATGTGGCCTTATGGTCTGTTATGCAATTTACTCAAAAGCCTAACTTTATAACACGTTTTATAAGACTGGCCCTATGCACAGATGGAATTATTCATTACTTCCCATATTTTCCTCCTAGTTATTGCAGTCTGAGAGACAGAGTTAAGTCGAAGGTAGCATTTAAAATATTTGGTGGGAATTTTCCCTCTCTGCATATGCTGCCTTGTCTACTTCTCAATTCAAGGCCACGCAGCTGTTTGCTTTTTTCTTTTCGATTTTTTTTTAACGTGCCATTAAATTCACATTGAGCACTTTTAGTGATGATCATCTTTGCTCCCTGGCTGTGTTCAGCTTCATGAATGTTCTGATCTGCATAAGAGTTAATTACCCAGAAGGACTCCTTCAATAGTTTGCCTTCTAGCAGAAGAGGAAGGGGTCCTGCAGGAGTCCCTAAAATCCCAGCTGCAGCAATGAAGGTCCTGATTCTGATCTCACATTAGTTTTACACCAGTCTATCTCCATTGACTTCAACAGAGTTATTCCTGAGGCAAATCGGTGTCATGTATCAGTGTCACTCCACTGACTTTCATGGAGTCACTCTTGGTTCACATACGTGTAAATGGGCTATGACTTCACTGGAGTTACTCCTGATTTACATTAGTGAGTTCAGTAGCAGGACTCGCTACCTGTACACAAATGCGAAACGTGAGTTGTGTGGTTAACACAGAGAGCAAAATCAAACGATGTACAGTGTGGTCTGGGGACTATGGTGTGACAACACGATCCCTGCCTTGATATAAATGTCTATGTAGATGGTCCCTATTTGGGTTCACTCATTTGTGAAAGAGAGGAAATGAGAGCACACAAGAAAAATGGAAGGAAGCAGGAGCAATGTGGGGAAATGACAAATAAGAAAGAAATAGGGATGAAGCGAGAGAAAACAGTTGCAGAACCCCCAGCCCTCCCTGCCGCCCAGCCCCTGACTGGGGAAAAAGGGGGGGAATGAAAATATTGGGGGCCCATTTTAAACACTGTATAAGTGAGACAAAAGAAGCCTGATCTCTTGTTCCTATGTCCCACATGGACTGATCTGAAAATAATTAATTAGAGCTGAGCAGAGGATGGAAATTCCATTTCAGGGAGAATTTCGAGATTTCAAAATTTGTTTTTGATTCAATTAGGAATGAAACTGGAACATTTCTAAATTTGCCACTAAAGCAAAATTGTGGGGGAAAACCCTGGATCGATCAAAAGGTTTCCGCGTTTTAATTTTATATCATAATACAGAGTGCAAAAAGTTTTAAATTTCAAAATGCGAAAGTCACTTAAAAACTAAAAAATCAAAACATGTCCCTTTGTAAATGTCAAAATGGAACATTTCAATATTGTCTCCAGAGCCCAGGATCTGGAACATTTTATCACTTTGGAGAGATTCAATCTAGTTTCCAAACTTTACCACTGAACAGAGCAAATTGGAAAACCTCCCAACATTGGGAAAACATGACTCTAGATCTGACCCCTAAATCCCAGCTCTATAGCTTGTGTTGAGAGGTAAAGTCCACATAACATTTTCCTCTTTAAGGCTCAAATCCGGAGATCTGTACTCTGTGTCAGCCTGTGCTTTATCACTGCATGGGTACACCATGTGGAACAAGGAGGCTTCCACACCACCCATCGCACAGCTTCCAGACACAGCTCCTGTACCTGAGCACAGGGACTGCTCCCTGCTAACGCCCCCATAAGGGGTAGGCAAGGGGAGAACGGAGGTGGGACCAAATTTCTGTCCCTATCCTCACTAGCCAATGGAGCTTCAGGCCAAGATGGGCAAACTCATGCTGACGGGTGGCATCCTAGCGTGCCATCATGCTGCCAAGTCTGCTAAGAACAGAGCTCACAAGTTTGTGTTGGTTCAGCAGACTTGAACAAGGCTGGTTCACACAAGCTGATTAGCCTGAGCTCTTTCCATGTCTACAGTTATAAACCTGAAAGAAAGAAAGAAAGAAAGAAAGAAAGAAAGAAAGAAAGAAAGAAAGAAAGAAAGTTAATTTCATGTCTTTAGTTTTACAGCAGATGCCAACAGACTAATACGTGTCTCAGATGTTTCTCAGTATCTTGGGTCCAAACCTGAGAGATGCTGAGCTCTCACAATTCCTGTTGGGCTAAATCACCAGAGGTGTTAATCACATGTACCTCCCATTCAACCTCAGCCAGCAAAGGTGCTGAGTAGGAAGGTGTGGAACAGTTCCCTAGTTTGTGCACGTCAGTTTCAGGAGTCAAAACTGTGACCCTGCCTGCTAATAATTGAGACCTCCTGTGAATGTCAGAAGAATCAGGCCAGGGTTGAACCAGCAGCTGCAGATACATAAAAGCCTGAGACTTCATGGCCAGATCCTCAGCAGGTGTGAATCACTGAAGTCAATGGAGATTTTTCACCTGCTGATAATCCAGCACAGTCGATACTGAAACAAAGACCCAACACAAAAAGATCTGTCCATTTTACTTGTGAAGACTTGACCAAACTTTCTTGTTCTCTCACGCTCTTAAATTCAGATCTCAGTGCAGACAAGCCATCCCAAGCACAAGGATGATTCAACATTAATGTTACAAAGGTTTGTTTAAAGAAATCCACGAGAAAGCAAATTATGGACCCAATTCTCCTCTCACACACCCCAGGTTTACCCTGGTGTATTCCCTCTGGGCCTGAATTTGCTCTCTTATACTAATGTAAACGGTGAACAGCTCCACAGATTCCAAGGGAGTTACAGCTGTATAAAACCAGCGCAAAGGAGAGGACAATCGGGCCTACTGGTGGAGTTACACCAGATTTACTCTCATCTAATTGAGATCAGAATCGGACCATATGATCAAATCACCAGAGTGTTCCCAAGCCTGTGCGGGCAACTTAATAAACAAGATACTTTTTTTCCCACAAGACAATTACTCCTTTCCTAATTCGCTGTATGCTAAGCCCATCAAAAGATGGTTTTTGCTTCTCTTTAATCCCTATTATAAAAAAAGGGAGTTTTAAGGGAGTTTACAAGCACAGTTTTTATAGAGCTGGGATTCCCTGCAATGAAACTAGACCGTCTCCTATAACTTATGATAGATGTGTTTAAGTATAGCTCAAGTTGCTGCTCAGCAAAATGTGCAGTGGGGCTAACACCCCAAGCTCATAAACCTCATGATTATCCAGCCAAGGCCCATTCTCCTAACAGATAAAAAGGTGAAAGCATCAGTTCTGATTTCAGAGGGATCCACGCTTGGCTACTTTTCACTCTGCTGCCCTGCTCAAGCATTTCTTAACTTCGCCATCTGCCTTCATTCCTCCTCTAACCAGCTACAATGTCTTGCCGATCCTATCACATTAGCTCTGGAGGCGGTGGTGTCCGGAATTTCAGTTCTTGCTCGGCTCTCATACCAAGAAGCATGAAGCAATACAGTTTCAGCACTGTCTCATCTCGGGGAGGCGGTGGCGTGGGCTATAGAGGGCTAGGATACTTTGGCAGCAGAAGTCTCAGCGGCGTAGCCTCTGGCAAACCCAGAATGGCTGTTGGTAGCTGTCATTCTGCAAGATATGGGTATGGGAATGCTGATCTTGCATATGGCTACGGCAGTGCTGGCTTTGGCTACAGAGTGGGTGGGATCGGTGGGCCTTGTCCACCCACTATCACAAATGTCCAAGTCAACCCGCTCCTGCTCCAACCTCTCAACCTGGAGATCGACCCCAATGTTCAGTCGGTGAAATACCAGGAGAAGGAGCAGATCAAGTGCCTCAACAACAAATTTGCTTCTTTCATTGACCAGGTGAGATGGGCGATCGCAATCTTCACTAGCGGTTCGCCATGGGAATGTCAGACACAACTCGCACAGACACTTCAGAGATGAAGCCTGAGATTTTCTATAGTTTTTAGAGGTTCAAAATGTCTAGGGGATTTGGAGTTCCCAAATAGCCTAAAATTACAGTGAAGGTCTGATTCTCATTCACCCTAAGGCCACTTTATGGCACTCCAGCAGTGCAAAAGGGCCTTAATGGGGGGTATAAATACACTATCATAGTGGGGTAAAGTGGTTTTAATGTAAATGAGAATCAGGCTCCAAGTTTCTAATGTTATATTCAGAGAGCTCCTTGTTTTCCTCCCACGCCAGCATAAGTGCTGATTTCAGTGGAGTTACTTCTGATTTACATGGGTGTGAGAGACTGTCTAGGATCTGCACTGTTTCAACCATAAATAGTATAAACCAGAGGAACGCTTCGCTTTCTCTGTAACTGATTGATCCTTTTCTCATGTATACCAGTATGTTTCTGAATAACCTCATTATAAAGAGATGAGCTCAGAATTTTACATTTCTGTTATCTCCATTCTTCTGAAAATACATGCATGACTTGTGTCTTTTGTTTCTAATTTTGCCGATTCTGGGGAATCCCTTCTGGCAGTAGAGATTTCATAGATTATAAAGCCAGAAGGGACCACTGTGATCATCTAGCCTGACCTCTGTACAATCCAAGCCATAGGACTTCCCTGAATTAATTCCTTGTTTGAACTATTGCTCCTATTTGTTACGAGTCTAATGCATTGATACGTTTTGAAAGCTTCAAAAGTGAACTTTCTTCCTGTTGGGATTCAGGTCCGATTCCTGGAGCAGGAGAACAAGGTGCTGGAGACCAAATGGAGCCTTTTGCGGGAACAAAAACTCTACCGGAATAACATGGAGCCCATGTTTGAAGCTTATATCAGTAACTTGAAGAGGCAGCTGGAGAACCTGGGATGCGACCGAGCTAATCTGGAGACAGAACTGAACAACATGCAGGACATTTTGGAGGATTACAAGAGAAAGTAAGTGTGAAAAGATGCAGTTTAATAATAGGTTGTTAAACAAAATGTCTCCAAACATGTACATAGCTGCATGCATTGTTGACTCACCACTATTCAAGAGGGTGGAGAAGCTTCTAATTATAGGTAGGCAGTTTCAGATATATCTTGACTAACTAAATAACTGCCCGGCTTTTCAAAGATGCTGAGTGCTCAAAAATCATAAGAACATCAGAACGGCCACACTTGGTCAAACCAATGGTCCATCTAGCCCAGTATCCTGTCTTCCAACAGTGGCTGGTACCAGATGCTTCAGAGGGAAAGAACAGACCAGGGTAATTATTGAGTGATCCATTCCATCATCCAGTGCCAGCTCCTGGCAGTCAGAGGTTTAGGGACACTCAGAGCATGGGGTTGTGTCCCTGACCATCTTGGTTAATAGCCGTTGATGGACCTATCCTCCGTCAACTTAGCTAATTCTTTTTTGAACTCTGTTATACTTTTGGCGTTCACAACATCCCCTGGCAATGAGTTCCACAGGTTGACTGTGTGAGGAAGTACTTCCTTTTGTTTGTTTTTGTTTGCCTATTAATTTCACTGGGTGACCATAGGTTCTTGTGTTATGGGAAGGGGTAAATAACTCCTCCTTATTCACTTTCTCCTCACCATTCATGATTTTATACACCTCTTCATAACCCCACTTAGTAAGCTAAAAAGTCCCAGTCCTTTTAGTCCCTCCTCATATAGAAGCTGTTCCATACCCCTAATCATTTTTGTTGCTCTTCTCCATACTTTTTCCAATTTTAATATATCTTTTTTGAGAACTGGCAACCAGAACAGAACACAGTATTCAAGGTGTGGGAATACCATGGATTTATATATTGGCATTATGATATTCTCTGTTTTATTATCTATCCCTCATCACTACTGATCTTGGCCTTGGGTGCTACCTCTAGGCAGCCAAGTTTGTAAATGTGTTATTTATTCCACAAATATACTATAGCTACAGCATAGGGTTGCCAATTTTGGTTGGACATATTCCTGGAGGTTTCATCACATGACATAATCTTTAATTAAAGATTAATCTTCAATTCCTGAAGACTCCAGGACAATCCTGGGAGGTTGGCAACCATACTACAGCTCCTGGTACAATGTAATCTTTCTCCATGGGCCTGCTGGGTGCTACTGGGATATAAGTAATAAATAATAATATACTAGGACATTATCACTTTGGGAGAGCTATACATTACACCAGTTATGGGTTTACACTATTCATTAAATAATCTGCTTGAAGAGAACTTTACAACATTTTAGTTAAGTAGAGCTCTTGGCAGATACTGTGAATGTGAATACGTACAACCAGGCTTGGAAGGATTAGATTTTTATGAGTAAACGTCAGTAAATGTCAATTTCACCATAAACACACGAACAGATGAAAAAATATTCCCCTCGATTTACAGGTTGGCAAAGTAAGAGAAATGCTGCTTGAGACCTCATTAGAGGTTGATTTAATTATATTTATTTTGTGCCTTTTGATTTGTGATGGTGACAATTTCTTTCTAGTGATTATAAATCTTTACGGTTTTGAACCACAACATCTACTGTCATTAAATAATTTCTGTCTGACCCCCGCCCCATTCTCTGAGCCCCCCGCATAATTTCCTGCAACTATGAAAATGTAAATAGATAACAATAAAAAAAACTGCTTAAAACCTAGAATGGTGCACAATTGTGAATATTTAAGTCAATACAAATTTCAAAATATCCTCAAATAAATGTCAACATTCTCTGTTGAAATGACAAAAATATCAAATTCTGAAAACATATAACATAAGGCACATACAACATATGGTACATCAACTGACTGAGTGTACAGTTGTTCTGGAATTCCAAAATGCACCACAATTTTTGTTCCTTGGCAGGGGAGTGTGTGTGAGATCCATATTTTTTTCTCAGCTGAATAGTTAAACAAAAAATAATCGTCTATTCCCCATCAGGTATGAAGAGGAATGCAATCGTCGAACCTGTGCCGAGAACGAGTTTGTAGTACTTAAGAAGGTGAGCAACGCGCAGATAGGCTACAACCTTATCAAACACCTGCTGCCCAGATGTTAATAGAATGCTGATGGGATATAGTGATTTTAAACTCATCTGAAGGAAAAATAATGCAAAGTTCATACTTACATAAATAGAACAGGCTGAAATTATTTGAAATGCCAACCACTTTTTCCTGAAAAATGTAAAAAAAAAAAAATCACTTTATTTTGCCATTTTAACCACTTGAAATAATAATTTGTGAAATGATGGTTAGAGGTGAAAAAATTCCAACATGCATATGTGACGTTAGAGACGAATATTTTTAAAGATATTTAGGCACTAATATTTAGGCAGTAATATTTTTAAAGATATTTGGGTATTGCTCCCATGAAACTCACCTAGATGCTTTTGAAAATCCCACTAGGCATCTATCTGTATCTCCAGGTATCTAAATACATTTGTAAATCTAGCCTTTGGTCTCACTGAAAGTCAGCAGGATTTAGATTTCTAAGTGCCTGAGTTACTTTTGAAAATGACGCATGTGCTTCTAAACCACTCAAGTGTTTTGAAAATATTATCCTGTGGTCTTTGTCCATTAGAACTTTTGAGGATGCGTGCTTCCTGGAAACTCTAATTCCTCTTATCAGAGACATTTAGGGCCAGATTTTCCAAAGTACTCAGAACTAGATTTGTATGAATAACAGAATTGTTGATTCATTGGCAATTCTGAAAACTCCAATGGGAGTTAGATGCCCTTTGAGCCTTTTAAAATCTCCCAGTAGCCACCTAGCCTTACCCTGGTTTGGTCCTTCTGGCTGTTGATACAACAGACCATTAGGCTGGTCTATGGAGATGACCTATTTATCTTCCTTTCTCCTGTATATTAATTATTTTGCATGTGAAACTATAAAGATGGAAAGAATGAAATAATATGGAAAAATTAAACTGCTTAGAAGTGACAATCCAGGTGATGAAGTTATTAACCCAATTTTGTTCTAGCATTAACAGAAATGTCTTATAATCAATTAGAAGTGCTTTCACTGTATTTCTGATTCTCTGCAGGATGTGGACTGCGCTTACATGAACAAGGCAGAACTAGACGTCAAAGTGAAATCCCTCATAGATGAGATCACCTTCCTGAGACACGTGTATGAAGAGGTAATTACATTTCCTACTCCAGTCAGGCTTTTATGAGGAGAAGAATACAATGAATGCTGGTATTTTCCAAAGGGCTTTATGGGAGTTAACCTCCCCAACTCCCGCTGGCGAAATTCATGAGGTGTTTGGTGCCAGACTCCTTTAGTCTAAGAATCAGAGAGTTTGCAGCCAGAAGGGACCACCAGGTCATCTAGTGGGACCTCCTATGCAACACAGGCCACTAAACTCTACCCAGCTTCCCCTGTATTGAGCCCAATAATCTGGATAAGGCTAAAGTATTACAGACCTGAGGAGACTAAACTACTGTGTGCCACAAGCAGGGGACAGCAGGGACCAAGATGCACCAGTGCCTGAGACCCCTTCAATGGCAGAGAATTGAAATTTGGAAATCCTTTTTAAAACCCCTACCTGAAGCGAATAATAACGCCTGGTGGCAGATGATCTGTTAGAGGAAGGAAAGAGACAAAGGCCTGGTTGGTGTAAATGGGCACATTTGAATGTGCCCATTTACCTCAGAGGAGGATCTGGCCCTGTTAGTCAGATGAATCTATATCGAGCCGAAGGGACTAGTTCCATGGCGCGATCCTCGGTAAGACCCACAGGCCCAGATCCTCAAAGGTATTTTGGTGCCTAACTCTGATTGAAATCAATGGGAATTAGGTGCCTAGCTACCTTTGAAGATCAGGGCCTTAAGGCCTGATTTTCATTTACACTCTGGTCTTTCTTACACCTTTCTTACACCACTCTGGCAGTGTAAAGGGGCCTGACAGTAATTTACCGTGGGGCGACATTTGCACTTGGTTTAAGGCCTCTTTCCACTGCTAAGCCCTTAGGGCCAGTTTTTTCTTTCACTTGCTCTGTGCTGACACCAGCTTAGCTCTACTGATTTCAGAGGGCTCCTTCTTTGTGAAAGACGAAGATGTCTGCCTCAGGCCTGGTCTATGCTTTAAAATTTGGGTTGCCATAGCTACAGTGTTCAGGGATGTGAAAATCCAGACCCCTGCCACCACAGCCTGGTGCAGAAGAAAACTTCCACCAACCTAGCTCCCATCACACCAGCCAGAGGAGTTCCTACAGTGACGCACAGACTTACATTATGGGCTTACAGGGACATAGCTACAGTGCTGTAGCACCCACCGTATAGACATGGCCTCAACCAACCTTGCTGGAAAGAGAGATTAATGGACACATTTAACTGAAAACCAGGTGCATTCAAATCAAAAATCCCTCTCCTCCATTTTGGATTAAATGTGAATCTGCAAAATATGTAGGAAGTATCTTGTTACCTGTGAACAGAGGACCAAAGCCAGGAAAGCACCTAGAAGCAAATGACTGATGAATGTAATGTCTCCTGCAGGAAATTGCTTACCTCCAAGCGTCCATTTTGGACACCTCCATTATTGTGCAAATGGACAACAGCCGAGGACTGAACATGGATGACATCATCGCTGATGTCAAAGCTCAGTACGAGGACATCGCCAACAGGAGCCGAGCTGAGGCAGAGTCCTGGTACCAGTGCAAGGTGAGAAAGAGATTATGGATGGCTCTGACACTGATCTCATCAAAGGAATAGTTCAATCCACATGAATGAGAGCGCATACAGACAGGACACTTTCCGTAATTCAAGAGATGCATGACATGACAGACAGGCTATGTCTACACTACTGTGTTAAGTCGACCTACGCTACGCAACTCCAGCTACGTGAATAACATAGTTGGAGTC
Organism: Caretta caretta; assembly: GCF_965140235.1. Lineage (NCBI taxonomy): Eukaryota > Metazoa > Chordata > Testudines > Cheloniidae > Caretta > Caretta caretta. The sequence continues at coordinate 7,384,189 of NC_134225.1, forward strand.
GACGTACCTTAGGTCGAGTTACCGCGGGGTCCACACAGCAGGAGTTTCTCCCGTCGACTTACCTTACTCTTCTCGTCAGGGGTGGAGTACAGGGGTCGACTGGAGAGCGATCTGCTGTCGATTGGGCGGGTCTTCACTAGACCCACTAAATCGACCCCGGTGGATCGATCTCAAAACGTTGATCCTGGCTGTAGTGTAAACCTGCCCACAGTGTATGAAATCTCCCAAAACTGTGTTAGGATTTAGTCTCAGTGAAAAATTATCAAGATATAGGCTATATCCTCAGCTGTTCACACTTAACTTCACTGGAGTTACACCAGTTTATTTCTGCAGAGGATCTGGTTTTACGGAAATGTTATATCTTCCCATTCAGATTTAAGGCACTTTTTAAAACTCGGGTTCCTTCTCTTAATAATAATAATAAATAATAATAATAATAATAAAAGCAGCAAAGAGTCCTTTGGCACCTTATTGACTAACAGAGGTATTGGAGCATAAGCTTTCGTGGGTGAATACCCACTTTGTGGGATGCATGTGACGATGCATGTGACATGCATGTTAATAATACCAACTTCTTCTATAGCATATCATTTTCTTTGATATATCTCAAAGTGTTTTACAAAAGGGGTCAGTAGCATTACCCCATTTGACAGATGGGGAAATAAAGGCACAGAGAAGGAAGGGACTTGCCCAAGGTCACCCAAAGCAGTGGCAGAGCCAAAAATTGAACCCTGTTTTTCTGAGGCCCAGCCCAGTGCCTGCTCCATAGGCCAGTCTTGGCTAGACAAGAATGCTATGAAACATGTTTTCACAATCTGTGTTGCACCTTCAGCCATTACCCACATAGAGGACAATAGTCTCCTACAGCTGACCTCTTAAGGAGCTCCTCTTTCAGCTCAAGTAGTAGAGATCTGTGCTTTAGTGCTCAAGATATAGCATTCAAACTCTGCCAGTGACCCATGAGTAGCTCATCATAGTTACACTGCAGCTTTTGGTACTTTGTAACTGGTCTGTTTATTATAATTGCATCTTCTCTCTCACCTAAGTATGAGGAGCTGAAGGTAACCGCTAGCAAACACTGCGACAACCTGCACAGCACAAGGAACGAGATTATGGAGCTGAACCGGGTGATTCAGAGACTGCATGGAGAACTTGAAAATGTTAAAGCCCAGGTGAGTGTGACACACTGGCATAGTGTGTATAATGTATCAATAACAACACACAAATGCTATGTATAGGATCCAGTGCTACGTGATAACTAAAAACTGTCCCATTATAACAGCTCAGCAGTAAAAAAAAATCTTAATTAAAAATTAGGTTGCACCCCTTGACCGTTCTGAAGAACTGCTGGTGCCTAGACTAGTGACCAAGCCATGAAAGGGTAATAGTTTACTACTGCTACCAGCTAACAGAGTTACTCCTTAACTCAAGTGGTAGAGGCCTGTATTGTGAAGGTGACACACTCAGCAGAAGTCTAAAGTTAAGCAAAAAGAGTTAACAGTTTTGGATGTATAACCAACTCGAAAGAAAGAAAGAAAGAAAGAAAGAAAGAAAGAAACTAGCAGAATCAATGGTTGGGTTTTTCAAAGCCCATTCAAATTAGTGAGTTGTGTGCCTAAATCTTCTAGTCAGCTTTGAAACTCTCAACCAGTGGCCCTATCTCTGGTAAGCCGTTTATAAAGCAAAACAAGATAACTAGAATAGCTGGTCTGTCACCAGAGGCCCATGTCATGGCAGCTAGTCTGTAAGATCTAAATCTAGGGACTCAGTGCCCCAGTCTGTGTGCTGGGTACCTCAATGGGAAGGCATCCTCCATCCCTCAGATGGCAAAGTGGTCGTGAATTTACTCCAAGGAGCATACCTCAGCCTGATCAGTTTTTCAGACCGAATCCAAAATGTGAGCATTCAATTTATAACAAATGAGAGGCTATCAGAAAAAGAGTCTCTTAAAGTGAGTCACACGGAGTGCATTTATCTCCTGCCTCTGCAGCGATGCAAACTGGAAGGAGCCATAGCAGAAGCCGAGGAGCAGGGAGAGATGGCTCTCAAAGATGCCAAGTGTAAACTGGCTGACCTGGAGGCTGCACTAACAAAAGCCAAGCAGGACCTGGCTTGCCAGCTGCGGGAGTACCAGGAGCTGATGAACGTCAAGCTGGCCTTGGATATCGAGATCGCCACCTACAGGAAGCTGCTGGAAGGAGAGGAGAGCAGGTGGGTTCATAGCACAATTCTGCAAATCACTGCTCAGGGAAGAATAACGATTAATTTAAAATGCCCATCAAAACAGAGGGTCCAATCCTGCAACCCTTTCTTCAAGTTATAGTCCATGTACTTGCAAGTCAGCTCATTGCAAACAGCGGGGGAAATTATCAGAAGCACATAACTGATGTAGAAGTAAAGCTGAGTGAAATTCAGCTGAAACGTTTTTACAATGAAAAAATGCAGATGCAGGTCAATTGAAGCATTTTATGAATTCATGCTGAATTCACCCAATTATTGCTGAATTCACTGAATTATTACACTTAAAAAATCCCCATGGACCAAAAATAAAAAGTCTCATTTTGGTTCCTTTTAAACGAAAGGGTTTGATTTTTTTTTCCATCTGAAATGACTTTTCACTTCAAAATTTAGTTCACTTTCATTAAAACAAACTTTAAAAAAATTAGAACAGAACAAGACAAATGAAACTAAAGATGAATGAGACATTTTGTTCAACCTAAAAGGATTTTTTCCCCTGATATATATATATATTTTTTGGTACTCTGAAAAATTTTGTTTCAGGTAGACCCAAAATATTTTTGTTTCTTCAGTTCGGTCATTGTCTCAGAAAATCAGTTATTTGCACAGCTCTACTTACGATATTAAATCCCTTTTGAAGTCGATAGCACTTAGGGTGACCAGATGTCCCAATTTTATAGGCACTCTCCCGATATTTGTGGGTTTTTCTTATATAGGCGCCTATTACCCATGATCCCCTGCCCTGATTTTTCACACTTGCTCTCTGGTCACCTTAATAGCACTTAGGAGCCCAATGCACCTATGCACTTTTGATAAATTTACCCAATAGGTCTACTGGAATGAGTAAGTACTGCCCATGTGCAGGATCGGGGCCTATCGGAAAAAAAATTAACAATGTTTGTGTGTATTGGACAGTCAAATCACATATTTCCAAACCACAGTCTGAGTCTGCTGCGAACATCACCTGATCTCAAGGCTTACAGCTAATTAATTATATAGGTAATGATAATAAGCAGGTAGCTAAAACATAAGAACATAAGAATGGCTAGACTGGGTCAGACCAAAGGTCCATCTAGCCCAGTATCCTGTCTTCTGACAGTGGCCAGTGTCACGTGCTTCAGAGGGAATGAACAGAACAGGTCATCATCAAGTGATCCATCCCCTGTCGCCCAATTCCCAGCTTCTGGCAAACCCTGTTTCTTACATTTTAAACCTTTCTTCATTTTCCCCTTCTAATAGGTTGTGTGGAGAAGGTGTCTGCCCTGTCAATATTTGTAAGTACCAGGAGTGTTCTCCTTCTTAGAAGTCCTATGTGATTCATCTTTTACAGCAAAAGTCATAACCTGAGCTGCAATCACTTGCTTTTTTTATTTGCAGCTGTGTGCAGATCCCAAGGGGGGGTTGTGTGTGACGGCGACCCCTGCTTCGGAGGCAACTATTCTTCCAGCAGCAGAACGCTACTCAAAACGGGAGGTGTTCTTAGCAGCGGAGGTCTATGCGACGCTAGAAGTGGAAGAAGCATCGTCACAAACTTGGGAGACGTATGTGCACCGTGCAGTCCTACCGGCGGGTACAGCACTAGCAGCGGAAGGAGTTCTAATGTCAAATGCGTATCAACTACCAGCTCCTACAGAACAAAATATTAAAGGAGAACTTTAGAAAGTCCTCCCTTCACTGCCTAGTGACAGCAATACCTGCTACCAGCACTAACGTCATTAGGGGATTTTAAAGATTACAGCCCATTCTACATTGCTTGCTACATGAAGCATCTTTAATTTCTGGAGTAGCTACTGTTACGAGGCAGCTGCCTGACCTTTAGTTTTACAAAGCTGCTCTTCTGAAATTTTCCTTTTCCTCCTGGGTTACTGAGGTCTAGCTTGTCTGGCATTATAACACCATGTGATTAGGGTATATTGTTAGGGCGCTGTATGTACTAAGGAATCGAATCATTTGTGAAGATATGTGGCTCAAAAGGAGGTCTCAGTGATAGAGGGAAATTCAGAGTCTCACTGTTCAATGCCTTTCCTCAAACGAGTATGAACCAAATACGAAAATGAAGATCTATCATTTTGCAGCTCCTACAGTGTATTCCATATTATTAGCTAACTGCACCAGTTCACCACGACACGATGATTTGCAAAGAGCAAACCACTGATGTGCAGATAGTATCTTGTTCATAATTTCCTGCCACCATGCCTGTTTTGTTCCATTTTTCTTTGTTTTATTCCATTTTTCCAATAAACTGACATAGCAGATCAACACTTGCAGTCGGGTGATTTCCAGTTTTGAAGTTTTAATTAGGCAACAAGGCACGTCTCCTTATCGAGACACTTAAAAAAAATTCAGTTCTAACGAGTGAATTGCTCCCAGAACTCACTGGCCTTTCGAAAATGTACGGGTAATCTTCTAATAGCGGTAAGAAAAGATGGAAAACCCATCAGGTGCTGAGAAGCACATTGATAGCACCTTGAGAAGTGCCAGATAAATGCAGAGAGATCCCTACAAAGATAGATAGATAGATCATGAACAATAAAATCAACCAGAGACAGCAAATGTGAAACTGGATCCAGTACACAGCAGTGAATAAAAATGATAAATACAGTTGTTCTAAGAGAGGGACTCTCAAATATTTCACCATCATCCCCCATTTTTATCCAAGCAAATGGCCTCTGGCAACCTCCATCCCATGTGCTGATCACATTCCTAGAGATCAGCAACTAATGAAATACGAGAATACTTGAAATACAGGCAGTTGTAGTAATTGACTTACTGTGACATGTCCCAGTGACCTTGTTTCTGCACACACATGGCGTATCCAAGAAGGCAAAGGCTGAGCCAAATTGCAGTGCAGTGGCCTGCCAGTCCCCCAAGTGTGGCGGGGGTCCCCAAAGGCGACGGGTGTTCAAGGGAGGAGGGGCGCTCAAGACAAGGGAGGGGGGCAAGAGTTCCAGGGAGAACAGGTTGAAGGGGCCTAGGGAAGTTGGCTGGGGAGAGTGGGACTCCCATTGGACTCCTGTTCCCCCAGTTCTGAAAGGGACAAGGGGAAGATGATGGGGAAATAAAATTAAGGGAACAGGCACTAAAGGGGAGGCAGGCCGGCAGGCAAAGGAGTCCCAGCGTCCCTCATTGCACCACCTCAGTCAGTCACCCCTGGAGCCCTCCATCCTGCCCCCTCGCGTCCCTGCCAGCAAGGTCTCAACGCCTGCAGCTCTGGCCGATACCTCTTCTGCTAGGAGTTCCCTACTGGCTAGGAACCAGCAGGGGGAGCACTGGAAATGCCCCAGTGCCAGATTCACAGCAATCCCCCCCGCCCCCCGCAGTGGTGGGAAAGAGTCACTGCAGGGCACACCATAGTCTGTCCACAGGCGATCTGGCAATTACAGGCCAGTGCGCCTAACTTCAGTACCAGGCAAATTGGTTGAAACGATAGCAAAGAACAGAACTGTCAGACACCTAGATGAACACGATATGTTGGGGCAGAGTCAAGACCGCTTTTGTCAAAGCTCGAGGTGGAGGGTCCCGGTCAGTCCCGGCGAGAAAGCTGGACTCAAGGAAGACCACAAGAGGCCCAAGGCAGCGAAGAGGCGGGGAGCCTGTTGGGGCTGCCATGAACCAGGCCACATTAAGAGGCACAGCCCTCTCATGGGAAGAGAGGGGCCGCAGAAGGAGGTGCCTGGGGGCCTGGAAGGGTCAAAAATGAACAGGGTCGATGCCGCAGTGATAATGGCACATCGGCCGTCAGGCCACCACCGGGAGGGGGTGGAGGCAGCGACGGGGACGGAGGGGACCCAGCGGGAGTTCGGGACCCAGACCATCACCGGGCAGGTCTCAGACAAGGGAACTGGGACAGAGTGGGCCCAGCAAGAGGCCGGGACCCGGGTGGTCATGGAGCAGACCACAAAATGGACCCAGACCCTAAAGGTGGAGGGTCTGGGGGATGCTGACCTGCGTGCGAAGCTGGAGGCAGTGGAGCAGGCCCACCGAAAGGCGGAGACAAACCCCCGGGAAATGGCCAAAGGATGGGAGGCGGCAGAAAAGAAGCGGGCTGCCCTGGAGGTACAGCTTCGGGGAGCCCAAGGGAGGAGTCCCCCCTCCAGGGTGGGGATTTTGAGGGGGGCTGTGTGTAGTGGGGGCAGTTACCCCGCTCCTGGGGGAAAAGGTAGGCTGATTGGGGAAGCGGCCACAACTGTGTCCACACCCAATCAGGCCACAGCTGGCCCTGATATAAGGGTTCAGGGAGGAACTGGGTCAGTCTCACTCCAGCTTTGGAGTGAGAAGGACCTGGCTGCCCGGGAGCTCAGGGTACCTGAAGCAGAGCGGTACTCAAAGTGTCACAGCTAAATACAAGGTGGAACTGATTATTCAGCATAAATAATTAACATATTCTAAGGGACTAGTCAAGGTGAAGTGGCCCATTAACACCTCCGCGATCACAGGACAAAAAAGGGGGGAAGGTGGTTAGTGGATTACAGATTGTTGTAATAAGATGTAAATGTCTGTATTAAGATCAGGTTTCAGAGTAACAGCCGTGTTAGTCTGTACTCGCAAAAAGAAAAGGAGGACTTGTGGCACCTTAGAGACTAACCAATTTATTTGAGCATAAGCTTTCGTGAGCTACAGCTGAGCTGTAGCTCACGAAAGCTCATGCTCAAATAAATTGGTTAGTCTCTAAGGTGCCACAAGTCCTCCTTTTCTTTTTGTATTAAGATCATGATTTTTCGTGTCTAGCAAAATTATGAATTTAAGCTCCCAAGTTCATCTTTTGAGGATGTTGTGCAGGTTTCCTTTGAGGACAAGGACTGAAAGGTTAGCTATGGAGTGATCAGTCTGTGAAAGTGTTTGCCCATACGTGACACAGTGTTCCTCTCTCTTAACATTTTCCTGCGTGAGTTCATGCAAGAGTGTGGTGACGGTCTGTTTCATGCTGGAAAGGTCTGACCCCTAGTGGTTATAATGAATGGCTACAGTGCATGCTGAAATGAACATGGGGAATGTAGGGTAGCAGGACTGAAGGCAGGGTTGGCAGCCTCCTTAGTAAAAGCTAATCAAACTAAATAGTATTACATTATTTCCAGATGATATGTATATTATCTGTCCGGAGTCTACACGTGGCTACCAAGCTTTGAGATGCTCCTCCAGGGGCATTTGTTGCCCTGGGAGGTGTTGGGCATGACTGAAAAAGGGGGGATTGAAGAGGGTTGGGTGTGTTTGAGGAATATTGGGTGTCCTGGGGCAGGGCAGGGTGTGGGGTGTGCCTGAGGAGAGTTATGAGTCCCCCATGGAGTGTGAGGTACACCGGAGGGGGTATTGATTCCCTTAGGGAGTAGTGGCTGGCTGTGTTCAAAGGGGTGTTGAGTCTCCTGGGTGTTGGTTGGGGGGCTATTGGGGGAGAGTTGAGGGGGTGGAGTCCTCTGGGGGGTGTTGGCTGTGTCTGATAGGGTATTATGTCCCTGGAGTGGGTCTAGGGTGTCAGGTGTATGAGATGTCTAAGGGGGTGTTGTGTCCCCTGAGGAGAGCAGGTTGTGTCCCCTAGGAAGGGAGGGTACCCAAGGCGGTGTTGTGTCCCCTGGGGAGGGAGGGTTCCTGAGAGGGTGTTGTGTCCCCTAGGAAGGGAGGGTCTCTGAGGGGGGTGCTGATTTCCCTGGGGAGGGCGGTTGGCTGTGTCCCCTTGGGAATGTTCAAGACCCCTTCACGAGGCTGTATGAGCAGGAGTCTGGGCAGGGAGGGGATGGGACTGCTGGGTATGTGGGGTGGAGTCTGAGAAGCCTGTAGAAATCTAGGGAAGGAAGAGTCACCGTCTCCTCACCTCCTTCCCTGTAGCTCTGTTGCTCCTTCAAGCCAGCAAAGGGAGCAGCAAGAGGGGAAGCCGAGAGGCCTGGTCTCCACATTGGCTGCATGCAGCAGCCCACCTGGATGCTTGTAATTCCAGTGCCATTTTTGCACAACAGGTGCCCTGAATGAGGCCTATTCCTCACATAAGCACCCTCGAGTTCCCAGCTGCTATTCTGGTCTAGGTTATACCTGGCAACAAAGCGGCGAATGAGCGGGACAGCAAGAACCAGGCACCTGGCTAAAAAAATAGATGTCCTTCAGAAAGGCAGTGGTGATCCAGTGGATAGAGTGCTAGATTTGGGTCTGGACCCCTGCGATCTGTTCCCAGCTCTGCCACTGGCCTGCTGTATGATCTTGGACACTTCACTTCTCTGTGATTTTGCATCCCTTCCTTCACCTTGCCTGATTAGGCTATCAGTGCTACAGAGCAAGGCCCATAGCCTATTATGTGTTTCTACCAAGCCTACCAAAATACAATCCTGATCCGGACAGGGGCCTTTAAATCAGCGTTGCTAGTTCTAAAGATTTGATTGTGAATCTTGGAATAGTTTGTTTTTTCTTAAAGCTCCCAACTCCTAGAATCAAATGATTATATGAGAATCTTGGCTTTTCCTTAAACAAAAACAAAGCAAAAATCAAGTTTCTAGCCCACGTGGTTGCTTGGAAAGCTTGACAATGTGACCTCAGTGCACCCTACTGTTGCAAACAACCCGGCAGGGAAACAAAAAGAACCCCACGTTTATTATTATTTTTAAACTCATGATTTTTAAGCCAATCAAATGGTTTTGGGGGAGCCAGACACCTTGAACATTTTGGGTTGGCAACACCGCATAATACAAATAATAAGCTTGTGCCTGGCGATAAGTCACAAAAGGAAATATTTCTTCACACAACACACAGTCAACCCGTGGAACTCTTTGCCAGAGGAGGTTGTGAAGGCCAAGACTATAACAGGGTTCAAAAAAGAACTAGATAAGTTCATGGAGGACAGATCCATCAATGGCTATTTGCCAGGATGGGCAGGGATGGTGTACCTAGCCTCTGTTTGCCATAAGCTGGGAATGGGTGACAGGGGATGGATCACTTGATGATTCCCTGTTCTGTTCATTCACTCTGGGGCACCTGGCATTGGCCACTGTTGGAAGACAGGATACTGGGCTAGATGGCCCTTTGGTCTGACCCGGTATGACCATTCTTATGATCTTAAGTAGAGCTCAGGGAAAATTTTCAACCAAAACTTTTTTTCTGGTGAAAAACGCAGATTCAGCCACACCGGAAACGTTTTGCAAATTGCCCATTGTTTCGCATGTGATACACTTTTCTTCCAACCACGAACGGAATGGATGTTTGCTGCAATGACGGCACTTCATAAATTCAAATAGCAGCCTCACGTAGGCAATGGTTCATCTATTCTTAACTTTTCTATTGGTAAATGATACCTGCCATTTGGCCAGGTCAACCAGAACCTGGAGGCTGATTTCGCACAATGAAGCCTTATTGTAAACACCGCATGGGAGGAATCTTTCCTATGAATTCTCAGCCTCATTTAACTCTGCATTTTTCATGCTTTGTTGGTAGAGGTATAAAGAAGCAGGCCGGGTGCCACAGCGCTATAATAACATCGCCATGCCAAGCAGATTAACATCGCCATGCCAAGCATGCCCACCGTATCCAGCAATTATGAGGCTATAGAACAGTAAGGCCTTGGGGCCATGCTGTGTGTGGTAGAAGAGTCCCTGGATTATTTCCATGTGGCAGCTACAGAAACGGGACTTTGGGAAGGGTCACGTCTAAAGCTAGGTCTTTGTGCACCCTACATCTCTCTGAACCGTAATCCACCAATAAGCCACCTGAGAACAGGCCCTTGCCAGTGTCAGGAATGTATCAGCCTTGCCCTGCTCCCATGGCCTGCAAAGGGAGCAGTTTCTCATTTTCTGGGCTAGACTGGGTCTCTTATGCCACACCCCTGCCTACAGTCACACTGCCCCAGAAGAAGCACTGGGTGGCGGAGTGTATTTCAGGCATTGTCTCTCCTGGAATTGCCTCCTCCCCATGGGGAGTGAACAATCTTTAAGGATAAGTAGATTGCTCTGCAGAGTTGTCCAGCCGTGTGTGGATGGGTCTGGTCCCACCTCCTTTTTGGCCCCTTTCCAGCATCTTGCTCGCCACAGGAGGAAGCAGGAACATGCAGTGCACCCAGACACAGGAAGTTGCGCGACCGCTGTTGCGTACAACAAAGTTTTTTTCCATCTCTTGCAAAAAGTTTCGACAAAAACGTTTTCTCCGTTTTTGCCAACATTTTTCTACAAAACTTATTTCAGGAGTTTGTCAAAAAAACTAAAAACACCCAGTATGCAATTTTTGTTTTGGTTTTTGGTTGGCTGGTCGGTGTGTTTTCAGCAACTGAACGCCTACAACTTTCAGCCAGGCACGCAAAAACAAGAACTCATCATCTCTCCGGATCAGGCCTATACTGAGTAGTTAACGTGCACATGGGAAAGCTGCTCTCTATTAGAGCTGGGGGAATGACCGATTTTTCAGTTCAGTGGCAATTCTGAAAAATTGGGGCAGGGGCGAAGCGTTTTGACTCAATAACAAATTTTTTCAAACCTTTTGGTGAATCAAAAAGTCGGGGAGAAACCCTGTGTGGGGTCTGTCTCAGTTGGCTGGAACCAAAATGTTTCATTTAGATTTCAAGCTTTTAAAAAAAATATCATTTACCATCTTTTATATCACTCTCAGGGCTATAGTTTAGTTTGAGAATAACCGTGCCTAGTTCTTATATAGCCGCTTTTATCTATCCATCTCAGAGTGCTTTACAAAAGAGTTGCATATCAAGATCCATAGTTTGCAGATGAAGAAACTGAGATTCGCTGAGGTGAAGTGACTTGCCAGCTGGCCAGTGTTAGAGCCAATAATAACACATGTGTCTCCTGAGTCCCAGTCTAGTGCTCCATCCACTACATCACACTGCCTCCCCTAGTCAGTGACTATGAATCCAGTGCTCTAATACTCCAGGGACAAGGATGCTATAAAGGGAGCCCAAATAGATAATAAGACATGCCATTTTTTAGAAGCTCCCAGGCTTTCCTGCCCCCAACTTCAGTATGCAGAATTCCACAGGCAAGGAAACCAACTGTGATTGCAAATGACTACAATGGGTTAACTTTATTAAAGGCATGATGCACACTCCCATATCACAAACTCAGGAAACTTCAACCGCAGCTACATTGCAGAGAAGATATGGTTGATAATGCAACACAAAATTCTTTGCAGGGATTTTTGTTTTGTCTCTCATACAGTCACAACAACAACAAATGTGAATGGGGTAATTAGTTATTTCCATGAGACATTTAAACCTAAAGACCTGTCTTGACTGGCATAGCCAGTTATTGTAATGAAATAAGAACACACCTAGCCCAGTATCCTGTCTGCAACAGTGACCAGTACCAGAGCTTCAGGGGGAGTGTACAGAACAGACGTGGACAGATCCACCTCTTTCTTTTTCCCCTCCCAGCTTCTGGCAGTCAGAGGTTTAGGATTGCCTCAAGCACGGAATTGCATCCCTGACCATCTTGGCTAAAAGCCATGGATGGACCTATCCTCCGTTAACTTCTTTAGCTCTTTGTTGAACCCAGTTACACTTTTGGCCATCACAACATCTCCTGGCAACAAGTTCCACAGGTTTCAGAGTAACAGCTGTGTTAGTCTGTATTCGCAAAAAGAAAAGGAGGACTTGTGGCACCTTAGAGACTAACCAATTTATTTGAGCATGAGCTTTCATGAGCTACAGCTCACTTCATCGGATGCATGCCGTGGAAACTGCAGAAGACATTATATACACACAGAGACCATGAAACAATACCTCCTCCCACCCCACTGTCTTGCTGGTAATAGCTTATCTAAAGTGATCAAGTTGGGTCATTTCCAGCACAAATCCAGGTTTTCTCACCCTCCGCCGCCCCACACACAAACTCACTCTCCTGCTGGTAATAGCCCATCCAAAGTGACCACTCTCTTCACAATAAGAAAAGGAGGACTTGTAGCACCTTAGAGACTAACCAATTTATTTGAGCATGAGCTTTCGTGAGCTACATACATCTGATGAAGTGAGCTGTAGCTCACGAAAGCTCATGCTCAAATAAATTGGTTAGTCTCTAAGGTGCTACAAGTACTCCTTTTCTTTTTGCGAATACAGACTAACACGGCTGCTACTCTGAAACATCTCTTCACAATGTGTATGATAATCAAGGTGGGCCATTTCCTGCACAAATCCAGGTTCTCTCACTCCCTCACCCCCCTCCAAAAACCACACACACAAACTCACTCTCCTGCTGGTAATAGCTTATCCAAAGTGACCACTCTCCCTACAATGTGCAGGATAATTGTGCATTGGGTGAAAAACTATTTGCTCTTGTTTGCGTTAAACCTTCTGCCAATTCATTTCACTGGGTGATCCTGAGTTTTTGTATTATGGGAAGGGGCAAAAAACACGCCCCTACTCACTTTTCCTGCACCATTCATGATTTTATAGTCTATCATATCCCCCCTCTTAAACAAGGGCAGAGCATGATCTTCCTTAGCTCTGGCAGAGACCTCAGAATCAAGGAAACAATTCTCACTCCTCGGGCCAGTTTTTTAATACTTTCTAATGCTTTGGTGGAGGCATTGTGGTATTGTATTGGTGTCAATGAGATCAATACCAGCCCTATTACTATCTTAAGCATCTGAACCCAAAGATAGAATAAGTATAGCACTGATAGTAACCTAAAGATATCTGAGCAATTTCTAGCCGCACTCCGGCTTCTTTTATGGCAATCAGGGACAGTCAAGCAGGTCTCTGTTCTTCATTACAATTCCCAACCCATAAGCTTTTTATTCATTCTTTCTTACACTGCAGCCACAAAGCCCTCTGGGCCAAATGACATCACCCATGTTGTAGCAAAACCACAAAAGAACTGGGAAGACAAGGCATTCGCTGTATAAACTGCAGAGTAACAAAAGAGGAAGAGCGTGGGAAAAATCTGCATCGGAAAGCGACGACAACTAGACTTTTAGTGGCAGATCCTCAGCTGGAGTAAGTAGCACACCTCCTCTGAAGTTAATAAAGTGACATCGATTTATACCAGCTGATGGGTTGGGTGCTTGGATGAAAATGAATTCAGTCAGACTTAGGAAAATCAAGCATATCTCTGCTGAAGTCAACAGACTAGCACTTTGTGTGTGAGAGGAATCTGAAGCCCTCCTTGGGCCAGAATTTCAGCCGGTATAAATGAGTATAACTCCACTGAAGCCAATGCTATGCTGATTTACACCAGAAGTGTATCTGGTCCATTGTCTGCTGCATGTGATATTAAAGGTGTATGGAGTAAGATCCCAGTGTTTGCGACTTATGTCATCATTTACAATTAAGCAAAGGAGTTGCAGAGTGTCAAACACCACCTGTCTGATTGACAGCACTTTGCACCCATATAAATGACAATACAAGCTTCAAGAGTCCCTAAATATTTCTACCATAGATAAACTCTTTGGGCTTGGTTCTCCTCTCACTTGCCTCACTTTTATGTCTATACAATTCCAGAGGCTTTTATGGAGTCACTCCTGATTTGCACCATTGTAAGTGAGAACAGAATGTAGTAACCGTATTGCTTACATTTTGTGGTGAAACAAATTAATTCCCACTCTCTGCACGCTTTTAAAAGAAGATTGTCAATGCAGTTTGTACTGAAATAACAAAGTAAACTCTTATGGGCCATGGCACCATGTATTCTCTTGGAATGGTGGAAATAAACGGAAGCTATTTATTTTTGATCCAGCATACCAGATTGAAAAAAGAGTGGCCAGAAGAGAGGCCCAAGGCTGAAGAATGTACTGCAAAATTTAAAGTAATTTTTTGGACATTTAGTTTTGGGCAATTTTATGCCCTTCAAACTTCACTGTGTGTGCGTGAATTTCTGCATTCTAAAAAGCCAAATTTAAATGTCTGCATTTTTTTCTGTAGAAAGAAAGAAAGAAAGAAAGAAGCCAACTTCTTTTTTAACAAAACATTTTTGGATTCTTAACTAAGAGCTGGGGTTTTCAAAACAGCCTAGGGGGTTTAGGTGCCCAAATCCTATTCAGAGGGAGTTCAGCACCTTATTCGCTTGGGCTCATTTGAAAAATCCCAGCAGAAATTTAGAAAAACTTGATGTTCAAATGGTTTTGCCTTTGGGTGGGTGAAATTCACCTTCATGCAAAGAGCCAGACAAAGGGCTATAGTAGGACTTAAGTCACGTGTAGGCATTATCCTGCCCTCTGCACAGCGGTGAATTTCACCCTAGATCCTGCTCTTGGTGGCAAAGCTCAATGGGGCAGAGTCAAGCCCTGGGCTGTCTGCGGTGGGGTCATGCACTGTGATGTATCTTACTGGCATTTCATTCATCACTGCACAATTTTGCAACCAGTTTGGCTGTTAGGAGACAATAAAACCTTTGTCTTTCTATGCCATTTATTTATTTTTGTACTCATATTCTGGCAGTGATGAGCTTGGTTTTTGGAGCTTAGTTCCTGTCACTTCTTCTTCTGAAAGAGGTCGTCCTCAGAGAGTACGCTTTCATACCACCAGGACTCCCTCCGGAGGAAAAGGAGAGTCCCCCGCTGCCCATTCCGCTTCCCAGGCCAGTTCCTCCTCCAAAGCCATACCCACTCGCGCTGCTGTATCCGCCTCCAGCACTAGAATTGACCACAGCTATAGTGCAAAAACAAAACCATCATAAATGCCTGGGTTTGCAGATCCACTCCAGTCAGGAGAGCACAATGCAATTGCAGCTGTGCCCAGCTGGCGCAGAGAGGGCCTGATTCTCCATCGCCCTGCACCTTGTGTCATGATTCACCCCAGTTCAAAGAGACTGCCAAGTGTACAAAGCAGCCATTTTGTGTGTACTTTGCACTGATTTTGCACTGGTGTAAATCACAACAAAGGGTGCAGAACAATGGAGAATCAGGCCAAGATGGTGTCATGGGAACAGAAGCATGACCTGGCAACGAGGCCCCAGTCCTGCATTAAGAAGCACTTCTGCCCACCCCTGTACCCATGCAGACTCCCATTCACAATGGGACTCCCACAAGGAAGCAGGAGTCTGCACTAGTGTATCTCATTGCAGGATCAGGACCTAAGGGTGGCCAGTGCATGGCAAATGGTGCATTTTTGGTGCTAGCTAGAGCTGTGTGGCAACTGGATTTTTCCTTTTCACAGGAAATTCCATGCATCCAAAAAACATTCTGTTCCAGAATAGAATGAAAAACAAATTTGAAATTTTAGTTGAAATAATTTTTAAAAACAACTGTTTCAGATTGATCGAAACGTTTCTTTTCAGCTTTGGTTTTTGAAAAAGAATTAACGTGCATATTATCAAATAAAAGAAATTAAGCGAAAAGTCTTTTTGAAATGTACAATTGGAACGCTCCATTCAGATTTTTTAAATGACATTTCATTGAAATCGACACATTTCTGCAAAACCCTTTGGTTTCAACAAAATGGCATTTTCCGATGGAGAAATGTTCAGTCAGAAAATTTCTGACCAGGTTTAGTGCTAACATCGCACAGACAGAACATCTGGTGGATGAGTATTTTTGACTTCAATGGGATTATTGATGTACTTAAATTTAAGCATGGGCTAAAGTGATTTGCTGGGGCTAGAATATTCAAAATAAATAAATACATGAATAACCATTATGGAAAAATCCCGTCAAATTTGATAGAAAGTTATCCGTTTTCATACACACTCTCATATGAAGCTGCCGTTTATAAAGGGTTCAATAAATGATCAATAGGTACTAGAAGCATGTCACAGTCAAGAGCGGTATGTGTCATAAACAATTATAACTGCACAGCCTGGCCCAATAGAAGTGTCGCACAGGGAGTGGAACCAATTTTTGCCCCTTTACACAGGCTACGTCTGCACTACATGCCAGGGCTGTGAGACCCAGCTCCTGTAGCTCATCTGAGCTAGCATGCCAAACACAGCAGCACAGCTGCGGCAGCTCTGGTGGTGGGGTTCAGGAAGGTTTGTACGTGGGGCAGCCACCATGGCTGCGCTCGTGATTTTAAAGCCCTAACTCAAGTGAGCGTTGGCGTGAGTATGGCTACTCAAGCTGGGAATCGCACCCCTAGCTCCTAGCCATGTCAATGAGAATCAGGCTCTGTAGGTTTGGAGGGCGCGCGAAAGGTCTATAGCAGGGGTGGGGACCCTACAGCTGGCGGGCCGGATCCGGCCTGCTGCTTCATTTCATACCGCCCGGGGCAAGTCTCTGTGCCGTGGGCCGGAAGCCCCGACGCTCCCGGGCCTGTGGAGCTGGAGCTGTGAGCGCTGGCTCACCAGAAGTCCGGTCGGCTCTGCGCAGTGACCAGCAGCGACCGGCATGTCCCTGCAGCCCCTAGGAGCAGGGGCAATCAGGGAAGCTCCACGCGCTGCCCCCGCCCCCTGTGCCGGCTTCGCAGCTCCCATTGGCCGGGGGAACCGCAGCCAATGGGAGCTGCGGGAGCAGCGCCTGCAGGCACGGGCAGCACGCGCCGCGCAGAGCCTCCTGGCCCCTCTGCCTGGGGGCCGGACATGGCGGCCGCTTCTGGGAGCAGTGCAGAGCCAGGGCAGGCAGGAAGCCTGCCTTAGTCCCGCTGCGCAGCTGACTGCGAGCCACCTGAGGTAAGCGCCACTCAGAGCCCACACCCTGAACCCCCTGCCCCAGGTCAGAACCCACTCCCGCACCCGAACTCCCTCCCAGACCCCCTCACCCACACCCCTGCCCCAGCCCTGAGCCACCTCCCACACCCAAACTCCCTCCCAGAGCCCACACCCCAACCCTCCTCCCGCACCCCAACCCCCTGCCCCAGCCCTGAGCCACCTCCCGCACTCCAAACCACTTGGCCCCAGCCCGGAGGCCACTCCTGCACCCTAGACCCTTCATCCCCAGCCCCACACCAGCACCCGCGCCCCCAGATGGAGCCCTCACCACCTCCTGCACCCCAAACCTCTGCCCCAGCTTGGAGCCCCCTCCTGCACCCTGAACCCCTCATTTCTGGCCCCACCCCGGAGCCTAGGGAAGCCCTGAACCTTTCCCCCTCCTCTCCCCCGTGGGGCTTTGTGTATCCCATGACTGATTTTTTCGGTGGGTCAGTGGCCCTTGATAGAAGAAAGGTTCCCCACCCCTGGTCTATAGGATACCATTGGGGTCTTCCTCATTCATTTTCTCTAGGGATCCAATAAAATCAAATCAATGGCCTGTGAACTCTGAAGCACGTTTTCTCCAACTTCTCTAGGGAAGGAATTAATTGTAAAGCCAACTCACAGATGCTGACACTGCCAACGTGGTCCCCAGCCAACCTGTGGAGGGAGGAAAACAAAGGCAAGAAAGAAGAAGTTTGGTTAGACTTCTCATCAGATATGGTACCCAGAGGCTTTTGGCTTTGAAGACCAGCACAATGGGAATGTATTATGATTGCTATTATAAATAATGAATACGAGACAGCTGTATCATCAGGTACTTTGTCCTTTACTAACAAACGTGCTTCATCCCTTCAAGACATGCATTGTTAATGGCACGTCCGACTCTGACAGGAGCTGATGGGGTAAATCTGGTTGAAAATTTTCCATCTACATGAGTTATTTTTAATAGAAAACCATTTTGTTGGGTTTTTTTTTTTTTGACAAAATGGATGTTTCCATGGAAAATGTCACTTTGGTCAAAACAATTTTGGAATTTGGGTTAAAAAAAAATGAAAATTTTCCCATGCCCAATAATCTGTTTCTACACTGAATTTTTTTTTGCCAGCAAGAGAAAACAGAACATGCTTTGAGCAGGGGGTGGGACTAGATGACCTCCTGAGGTCCCTTCCAACCCTGAGATTCTACGATTCTATGATTTATTTAAAAAAATGAAACGTTTCGAAGAAAAATCCCGTCAAAACTAAAAAAAATAATTCATTTTCATTGAAATTTTTCACCGGGGAAAAAATCAGCTCGAAATGGGATTTTTGCCATTGATGTCCATGAGAACGCAGCAGGGCACTGAAATCTGTTCTGGGCTCGCGTGGGACTGATGTGGTGCATTCGCTTTTCCCTGCCTCTGGGGTTAACTTTTCTCCCACCTCCACGAATATTCCCAATCGACAGACACACCGTTGCATTAATGCCCCAATTCAGAGAGGAGCTGAGAACTTGCCTCTCCCATTGATGATGACGGTCATTGAATCCCATCTCTCAGGATCAGGTCCTGTAAGTCATTTACCTTTATGGAGCAGTTTTAAAGCCCTGAATCCTGCTCCAGTTAAGACAGTGGTAAAACTCGTTGACATCAAAGGAAGTAGGACTGAGCCCCGGATACAGCAAATGATGTCTCATGGGAAACTGTGAACAACACTGGATCTGATTCCTCACCGCCTGGTGCCTGTCACCATTCACCCCCACGTGCAAAACTGGTGTAATGCCCCCGTTCTGATGTGGGAGCATCACACATCTTCTTTGCACAGGTGTAAATAACCATTCAAAGTGTAGGACAACGGAGAAATGGGTCCTTCTTTCTAGAAACGATTTTGCGTGCTGCGCACACCATGGGTCAGACCCTCTGGGGTAAATTGGCCTAGTTCTGATGAACTATGCCAATGATTTTAGGCCTGTATATTGCACCCACCTGCTCTCTTCTCCCTCCAGCAGCTTTCTGTAGGTGGCGATCTCGATATCCAGGGCCAGCTTGACGTTCATCAGATCTTGGTACTCCCGCAGCTGGCGGGCCATGTCCTGCTTGGCTTTATTCAGGGCAGCCTCCAGCTCCTCCTGTTTTGCCATGGCGTCTTTGATGGCCCTCTCGCCACGTTCCTCGGCCTCAGCAATGGCTGCCTCCAGCTTGGCACGCTACAAGTGCACAACACGGGACTTCAGTGTGTGTTTCAGCCCCTTGGTGTGGTATTTCTGTTCTACTATCTAGCTATGCCCTCTATGGTATCCATCCATCCCTCTATGCCATTTATGGTATTCATCCATGCATGACATCTATAGTATCCATCCATCCCTCTATGCCATCTACGGTATTCATCCATGCATGACATCTATAGTATCCATCCATCCCTCTATGCCATCTACGGTATTCATCCATCCATCTTTGTACTGGATGGATAGACACACAAATAGCTAGACCTATCCATCTATCTATCCATCCATCTATCTGTCGATGACATCTTTGTATCAGAGAGAGATATACACAGAGAGAGATGGACTATCTATCTATTTATCTATGTATCTAATCTAGGCATTCCCAATGCACAATGAGTTAGTTGACTTCTTCTTAGAAGTCACTCCAGCTGGAGCTGCCATTCTAGATTGGACCTTGGGTCCATCTATGGTAGTTGGGCAATGAGCAAGACCTGACCTTCCAGAGGAGGACAAAAAACTCCCAGTGCAATCTGCCTGTCTACAGATGGATTGTATTTCTAGTGCACCCTTTACTGTAGGATCAACATTACATACATCTGTAGAATAATACAACTGTTGGGATGGAAGGCTTGCTTTTAAACTGCCATTCATTATTCAAAAGCAGCTTTACTGGCTCACACTATTTGCTTATGAATGTGTGTTCCAGCCACCCTGCCCTGAAACCAAATAAACACCGCTGAGTGATTTACAATAGCTTATCTCCCCACTTTTTGTGCACTCTGGTTATTCATTGTAAATATCCACGCCTTGCAGGCAGTGAGCCATCAACTTTGCAGGAGTTTTAAACATCCCTTTGATGCACTGATTAAAGCGGCAGGATGAAGTGAAGAAAAACCCCAGCCTGGCTGAATGAGCCGATCGTGTGCACACCTGGCTCTTCCCTGATACAGAAAGGGAGTGGAGAAGTTAGGTGGATGGATCATAGAAGTCAGAGATGGCAAAGAATTGAAGTGTCATGTCCCTCTCCGTAACCCATGCAGGATTGCTCCCTATTGCACTGAAATTAAAAACCCTGGACGGCTCGTGGCAGCTGACTTGGGCTTGTGGGTCTCAGGCTGTGGGGCTGTAAAACTGCATTGTAGACCTTGGGGTAGAGTGGCCATTTGTCCCGTTTTGGCTGGGACAGTCCCTTTGTGGCAAAGGTGGGCATTTGTCAAAAAAGTGGGGGGTGAAAGAACATGCGGGGGGTGAGTGGGGATGCCAGCCCCGTGCAGAGTGGGAGGCAGGGCTCAGGCAGGGGGCAGACAGGGCTTAAGCAAACAGCTACGCCAGCCCCAGCCTTGCGTGGGGGGCAGGCAGGGCTCGGGGGACCAGCGATGCCAGCCCTGCATGGGGGGGCTCGGGCGAGCAGCTCAGGACAACCCTGTGTGGGGGGAGGCAGGGGAAGGTCTCAGGCTAGCCCCACACAGTGTCTCTTTTTCCCTTTGGGAAATATGGTCACCCTACATTGAGGCTCAGGTTGGACCCTGGGATCTGAGATCCTCCCCCATCGCGGAATCCACCTTGAATTGTCCCTTAGAGTATATACTAACTACCTATGCTAAACAATGTGTTCCACCTTGAATTTAGCTGTGACACTCAAAGTTCCTTTCCCAGACCTGAAGAAGAGCTCTGTGTTGTTTCTCTCACCAACAGAAGTTGGTCCAATAAAAGATATTATCTCCCCTGCATTGTCTCGCTATTAACCTGTGTGTCAAGCGCATCTGCTGCAGTGCTTCATGGGAGTTGTAGTCCCATGTTCCTCATGGCCCCATTCTTTTTTATGGGCCCGGCTCGCCAGTCAGACTCCATCCTCCATGATGCACTGGAGTGCCTCGCTGTGGCTGAGCCATCATGACATAGAGCCAGGAATAGAAACCACGTTTCCCGACTCCTACAATAGTGCCCTATCCACTAGACCATGACTGTAATGGAAGTACTCCCAGAGTAAAGCACTGGCCAGTGGAAGTCATGGTGGCAGAACTGGGATCAATATAACAACGGACACCTGGACATTTGGCTGTTGCCTTCCCTCGCAAGATCTTCCTCTTCTGACATTATAACTGCAGCTTTCTCCAAGTGCTTTTAATAGGCACTGACCTTAAGACCTCTTACTGTATTTATGAACCTTCTTTCTATTAAACTCATGACTCAACACACTCTGGAAGAAGCAGCAGGAAAACCAGGCCAACGCCTCACCTGGCTTTTCACGTTGTCAATTTCAGCCTGCAGTCTGTGGATCATGCGGTTAATCTCCGTGATCTCGGTCTTGGTGTTGCGCAGTTCATCGCCGTGTTTCCCCGCAGTGGCCTGCAGCGTCTCAAACTGTGGTACACAACAACAGCTCCATAAAGGACAGCCATCATGGTAGCTCTCAATGGCCCCTCACAGACTAGCCTCTCCAGACACAGATTAAATAGCAGAAACTCCGAGTTCCCCTATTTCCATCATCGCTCACCTTGGTTTGGTACCAGGACTCAGCTTCCATTCGGCTCTTGTTGGCCATTTCCTCGTACTGCGCTTTGACCTCAGCGATGATGCTGTCCATATCCAGGTTTCGGCTGTTGTCCATGGTGAGGACCACAGAGGTGTCAGAGACCTGTGCCTGCAGTTCACGAAGTTCCTGCGAATTACATTAAACACATTATAATCTCAATTGGCTAATTTTCTATCTCAGCTGAGCTTCAGGGTTGCCAACTTTCTATTTGCAGAAAATCGAATACCCTTGCCCCGCTCCCTGCCCCACTCCTTTTCCAAGGCCATGTGCCCCTGCTCACGCCATGTCCCTCCCTCTGTCGCTCGCTCTCCCCCACCCTCACTCACTCACTCATTTTCATCGGGCTGGGGTAGGTGTTTGGGGTGCGGGGGGTGGCGAGTGGTGGTGAGGGCTATGGGTATGGGCTCTGGGGTGGGGCTGAGGATGAGGGGTTTGAGGTGCAGGAGAGGGCGCTGGGCTGAGGCAGGGGGTTGGGGTATGGGAGGGGGTATGGGATCTAGGCTGGGGGGTGTGGGCTCTGGGGTGGGGCCATAAATGAGGGGTTCAGAGTGCAGGAGGGGGATCCAGGGTGGGGCAGGGGGTTGGGGTGTGGGGGGGTAAAGGCTCCAGCTGCAGGTACAGGCTCTGGGGTGGGACCAGGGGTTTGGGGTGCAGGAGAGGGCTCCGGGCTGAGGCAGGGGGTTGGGGTGTGGGAGGGGGTATGGCCTATGGTCTGGGGGGTGCAGGCTCTGGGGTGGGGCATAAATGAGGGGTTCAGGGTGCAGGAGAGAGATCCGGGCTGGAACAGGGGGTTGGGGTGTGGGAGGAGTGAGAGTTCTGGCTGGGGTGTGGGCTCTGGGGTGGGGCCGGGGTTTGAGGTGCAAGAGGGGGCTCTGGGCTGGGGGAGGGGGCTGGGGAGCAGGATGGGATGCGGGCTCTGAGCGGCGCTTACCTCAGGGGGCTCCTGGGAAGCTGCCAGCATCTCCCTCCGGCTCCTAAGCGGAGGCACGACCACGTGTCTCTCTGCACTGCCTGCACCTGCAGGCACCGCCCCCTCAGCTCCCACTGTCCAGGGTTCCTGGCCAATGGAAGCAGCTGAGCTGGTGCTGGGGGCGGGGGCAGCGCACAGAGCCCCCGTGGCCACCCCTCTGCCTAGGAGCCAGAGGGAGATGCCGGCAGCTTTCCGGGAGTCACACAGGAGCTTGACTTTTAACGTCAGTGGTGCTGACCCGCAGCCGCCAGGGTCTCTGGGTTCCAAAACCAGACACCTGACAACCCTAGCTGAACTGTTTGATCTCTCTCTTCTGTTCTAAGGTGTTACTTGTAGAAACCAATTAAGATCAGAAAAGAGAAGCAAAGGAAAGGAAAGGAGATAAGAAGAAACTTGTCAAATAAATCATTAGCCAGGAAGGAATCCAACTAAGTGTCGCAATACAGTAGCTGCCAAAACAGATCATTCTGATGCTGCAAGGTGAAGAAAAAAAGCAGAGATGTACCTGACACCTGTATCCAAACTCACCCAAAGTTTAAGGGGGGTCAAGGAGCTTTGCCCCTCTGTAGAGAAAGGAGCCCAGCTGTGATGTGAAGGGCCAGATCCAAATTCATTCAAAGTTTGGATCCAGAGTTTTGGATCAGGCCCAACTTTACTACAAAGTTAGGGCCAGATTCTACCACTCTTAGCCAAGGATGTAAAGAGACTATCTCGCCATCTGAGCAAGCCAGGTTTAAAGTAAGAGGGCAGGGAGGGATAAATTAGAGATGGCTGCTCCTACTCTCCCTAGCAAAGGCAGTGAGAGCTCCTGCAATGGGGTGACCACCCCACACGGGACTGAAAGGGTTAAGGTGGCCAGGCAGGCCAATGAACTCCAGAGGCTGGAGGAAGAGCCAGGAGCAGGGAACTAATTGGAAGCAGGTTCAGCTGGGCAGGAACAGGTGGGGCCTGTAGAAAGCCAGGTAGCTGGCAAAAGTTGAGGAGTGCTGGGAAAGGCTGCAGGAAGGCAGGCAGCAGTCACTCCCTGGGAAGCGGGAGAAGGTTTGGAGCTGGTACACCCAGAGAGAGAAGGGGAACCAGGTGTGGTAGGAAGCAGTCTAGGGAAGGAGCAGTGAGGACGGAGAGAGGAAAGCCCAGAATGGCTGAGCTGGGGGGGGGTCCCTGGACTGGAACCTGGAATTGAGGGCAGGTCTGGATTCCCCTGCCAGCCACTGAGGGAGTGAATGGGAAGACTGCCTAGGACGGCTGGACAGGAAAGACTGGAAGGGGGAAAGTGCTGAGTGATCTAGCCGGAAGGAAGAAGACGCTGTGGTTCCTGGAGTGAGAGTGTGGCTGCAGACCAGAGGGAGAAGCGGAGCAATGGCATGCAAACTGCAGAAGGGGCGTCAACCTCAAGAGCTAATCCCCAGAGTGACCAGGAGGAGGCGCCAGACCAGAGGGGAGTGGTGCCCTCTGTGACAATTTGGTGGAGAACGCAGGCACACGGTTGCTCCTGCTACAAGGGGAGGTTGAGAGACTGTGGTGGACTGTGAAAGACTGTATAAGGCAGTTACCCTGATGCAAGGGGAGCAGGACAGACTATAATAGAGACACTTGAGGCAAAGTGGCAATGGAGCCGCAGTGCATGGAAGCTTTCTTTGCAGAAGGCATTTAGACCCTCCCAGGAAGGACTCCAGAATCCCCCCACCCCCTGCAGAAGTTGGGGGGATGACAAACAGCAGGGATGGATCCAGGCCCTGCTGCAGCAGGTGCTGGAGAACCAGCAGAGACAGTGGGAGACACGTTGGTATGTGCAGAATTATTTGGCGCAGCTGGCCAAACTGCAGCAGGCTCTAGTTATAAGCTCCTGCAGGAAGAAATTAGTAGAGGCCTCAGGGAGCAAGATAGGAAGGAAGATATCGGAGCTAGGAGGCTGGAGGCCTGGGCACCAGGAGTGTTACGCCTGTGAGTGAGGAGAACACCAGAAAAGGGAATGCCCCTGCTAGGATGGGGAAGAGAGGAAAGCCCCAAAGAGTGCGTCCTGTGGGGAGAACAGGAAAAGGAGGGGCATGTTTTGCCTGTGGTCAGTGGGGGCACCTTTGGAGGAGATGCCCATACATGAGCTGTGAGGTGAAGGCAAGCCCAGGGGAAGGGGCTGCGCAAGAGAAGGCCAAAAGGAAGCCTTGCTGACAAGGCAAAGAAAAGGGTTTGCTTTGGGTGCCATGAGGCTGGCCATGTAAAAAGGCATTGCCCACTTAAGAGAGGGTGTGGTAGCAAAGGGGAAGTATGGGTCCCAGTGAGGCAGGAAAAAAGGGGTTATGAGATAGAACAATTGGGACAGAGAGGGCCCAGGTGAACGTAGGAACGACCGCAGAAGGGCAGCAGACTACGGTGGGGACTCAGACCCTGATGGAAAGGGTATTGGAGGCTTTCCAATCGGAACTGGAGGGAGACCCAAGGTGGAGTCTTCAGGCATCATGACCAGGACTCAGTGAACTTCTTTTGCCACCAGAAAATCAATATTAATTTTTTTTTAGCTTGCACCACTTGCATCTTCTGCAGTAAACTCGCTTCAGAAGGAAACCTGTGATCCCCTGGCTCCCGAGTCTGTTTAAATACAAAGTTCACATGGAACAAAGAGCCGGATTTGCTAAACGGTGATTTGAGTCGTCTATGCAAATTACGATCAACCAGGGGGCCTACACGTGTTGCCACAGGCAGAGCTCCATTGTCAACTGTCCAGGACCCAAAGGGAAAATTTCGAAGTGGGGTATAAATTAAGGCTAGTTGAAAATTTTCCACTGAAACTGAAAATTGGATTTTTGACTAAGCAAAATAAAATTTTGTGAGAAGTGTCTGCTTTCCAGGGCAAATTTCAATTTTTGGCCAGAAAATGGAAAGTCTGAAAACGAAAATATTTTGATGATTAAATGCCACGGTGGTGCCTCATGAGTAATTGAAGTGCCTTGTGCCCCCATTCTCCTGTATAGACCAGGGTCCCCAGTTGGACTTCATCTTCCATGGTGCACCACTGCTTTGTGAGTGCCGTACTACACTGCTTTCCCCTACTGTAAGGAAGGACTGTGGTGCATCATGGGAGACGTAGTCTGACTAGGGAATCTGGTCTATAGAAGAGAATGAGGTCCTGGAAGTACAACTCACAGGAGGCACAAGGATGGCATTTCACAATCAAAATATGTGGGGTTTTCGCCAAAATATTTTGTCTAAAACACACACACACACATGCGTTTTCCAATTAGCTCTATTAGAAATGCAGTCACAAAATAAATTCACAACACTAGAGTTCTTCTTCAGCTCTTGTGTCTTTCATCACGGATGACAAGAAATCATTGCATGAGATCACAGGGACTGCAAACTTCATTTGATCTGTTTTACCCTCAAGCTGTTGCTTGGGTGGCCATGGGCTGTATTTTATGACACCGGGGGACTGGGACAAATATAGCACTTTAGGGCTTCATTTTTGAGCATCACTGAACAGATCCCCACAGTCTGAACCTCTTGCTCATATGCATAGGACCTGATTCTCCTCCTTACAAAAGTATAACTCTATAATCTTTCCGGAAGCTATTCCTGATTCTCACTTGTTTAAGTGAGAGAAAAATCAAGGTCTATCCATCCAACCATCCATAATACTTACATACCATAGCCACAAATCACGAAGCATCTCCTTGGAAACGTCAATCACTGATGGAGTTACACATCATCAATCTGTCTATGATAGAGGGAAAGGGCACTTACTGCTTCGTAGAGAGACCTCAGGAAGTTGATCTCATCGGTCAAGGCATCTACCTTGGCCTCCAGCTCCACCTTGTTCATGTAGGAAGCATCGACATCCTGAAGAATAATCAAGACACCAAGTTTGGCTTCTGTGGAGGTCAGGGGTGCTCACTGTCTCTGAAAATCAGGGTGTTTATTCAGGTTCCCAGATAAGGATTCGGGTGTTGCCTACATCCAGGGCTAGTCTATACTAGAAACGTTACCGCGCCTCTGCCCCTTTGAAACTCAACTTCTGCGATTTCGTTCAAAGATCGTGCCACTCACCTTTTTGAGAACGACAAACTCATTCTCTGCTGTCGTGCGCTTGTTGATTTCATCTTCATACCTGATGGGAGGAAAGGAAGCGGCGTGCGTGAGAGTGAAAGCTGGTCAGGAGTTTTTAGACAAAACATTTTCTCGTCGTAAAACGCCCGTTTGTGGAAACGGACACTGTCGGTTTGGATAAATCTCCCGATTTGAGAAAAATGGGTTTTTTTTTTTTCATTTTGAAATTGTACAAACAGGACTGTTTTACGTTTTAGACACAAAGCTTCGTTTTTCGGTTCCAAGTGACTTTTTTGTTTTGAACTTTCACTTCATTTTCTTGACCTTAAAAATAGCCTTAAAAATGTTAAAACGTTGAAATTGAAACACAACATTTCAGTTGGGCCCAATCTGATCTTTTCCCAGATTATCAGTTTACACATATCTGGGGGATTTTGACTTTTTGTTTTGATATGGGGTGGGGAAAAAGTCAAATCTCAGAAACTCTCATGGAATGGGAAAGCACCCACCTCTAGCTAGACCCCAGCCAAAAATTCACAATGAATAATTTAGCTGATCAATTTAACCTCTTGATCCATTTGAGAATCATCTCCAGTCAGAGTATGATTTCCCATGATGTGTTTGTCATTTGAAATTGTTTGCTGCAGGTTCTGCAGAGTGCTATTTAAAGTGGGGGGGCCACATAGATTTGCCCCCTCCCTCATTTTACCCTCCTTTTCCCTTCTTAGGGCTCCCCCGAGCCGCCTGAGCTCCCAGCCTATGAGCAGCCCCTACACTCACACCCTCCAAATTTAAGAAAATAATCCTTAGTCCTAGATCCTCAGCTGGTGTAAATCAGTAATGGTACTACTACTATTTACATCAGCTGAGGGCCTGACCCTTGGTCTGCCCAAACAGCTCATTGCAAGTGTCTAATATTTGAAATTCATGCTGTGTTATTTGTCTTTGATTGGACACATAAGTCACATGCTATTGTTTAGGCTGCCTGTTTGGATGAGCGGTAACTCATGGAATCAGGTTCCTGGTGCAAAGAGTCACAACTTCCTCCCCAGGATACCCACCAAAAACGAATGCTGGTCCAAAAAGGGTGTGAACAGTTACAGCAAATTCATCCAAACATCTTCCAAACTTGTCTGGCAGTATTTCCTCCTCCTCGTTATCATTGCTATTGTTATGCATATCTTTATACCAGGATTTCAAAGCATTTTGCAGGCATTGATTAAGCCTCAAAATACCAGTAGAAGGTAAGCAAGTCTAATTAGCCCCTTTCACAAATGGGGAAACTGAGTCACAGAGAGGCTATGGCTCAAATTTTCCAGTGCTCTCTAATTTGGGCTACATCAGTTTCTGGTTATCCATTTTTATCACGAGCTGTTTGTACTACAGTCGCATCTAGGAGCCCGGGTGACGGACCAGGACCCCATTATGCGACGCACTGTACAATCACAGAGCAAAAAGACCCATCTTTAGATGCAATGGGCTAGATCCTTTACATCATTCCACAGTCTTAACTGGAGCCACACTAATTTACACCCCCAAGGATCTGGCTCATAAACCCTGATTTTTAAGAATGCTGAACATTCATAACTCCAGCTGAAATTAACAGGCACTATTGGAGCCCAGCGGCACCTCTGAAATGCAGGTCTGCACGTAAGTCACTTGCCCAAGTGAATCCACAGCAGAGTGGAAAATGCAACCTGGAACAACCTGAAACTCAGTACAACAGCCCCTGAAATCCCCAGCAGAGCAACTCCGTGTTTTTCATTCTAGCTGAGCAGAGCTGTCTGTGAGATACTATTGTTGGGATCATAATAGCTGCTCTGTTTGCTTACACGGCTGCTGCACAGCTGGTACGAAACCTGTTGCTTTCCAAAGTGCTTTGAGGAACCTTGAGTTCAACAGGCACCCTGTAGGCTGCAGTTCTGGTTTATGTTGCCTGCAGCAGAACGGTGCGTTGCATATACAGAGTCAGGTCTTCAGCTCGTAAAACTCAATGCGACTCCATTGAAATCAATGGAGCTGCACGAATTTATAGGAGCTGAGGATCTGGCATTCGTGAGCAAATTGCATACCCTGACATTGACACTGGCATGCTCTGCACACAGAACCTGTAGTATGGAGAGAAAGGGAATGAAATAAGTGAACAGATGTCAAAGGAAAAGGAGTACTTGTGGCACCTTAGAGACTAACCAATTTATTTGAGCATGAGCTTTCGTGAGCTACAGCTCACTTCATCTGATGAAGTGAGCTGTAGCTCACGAAAGCTCATGCTCAAATAAATTGGTTAGTCTCTAAGGTGCCACAAGTACTCCTTTTCTTTTTGCAAATACAGACTAACACGGCTGTTCCTCTGAAAGATGTCAAAGGAGTTACCTGCCTCACCCCAAATAAGGGTATGTCTTCGGTGCACGTAGGTCTGAGCCCAAGCCCCTTCCATCCCCATACAAATCGTTCTGACTTGGGTCAGCAAGCATCCCGGTCCCAGAACCTTGCTTGGCCAGAGGGTCAGAGGCCGAGTCCCGCTCAGCGGATGGGTCCAAGCCCTGTCATTTTGCAGTGTGGATGCAGCTCAAGCACAGACCCGAGTCAGAAGGACTGCGTCGTACACTATGAATGTATCAGCACAGCTGGGAGACCCGGGTCCAGCAATTGTAAGCCCCAGTTTACAATGCAGTGTGGATGGTCAAGCGCAGACGTGGAAACACCAAGTCCACAAGTCTGGGTCCCACAGACCCGGGTTTACAATGCAGTCTTGGCACGCCCGTTATCGGTGTCAATCCAGGTACCGAATTCAGTATGACTCGCACCTGATCGGACGTATAGTGGTGTAAATCAGGAGCAACTCCACTGATGTTACTGGTGTAAAACTGATATGAGTGAGAGAAGAATCACAACCATCTTGATTAGCTTCATGCTTCAAAATGCTTAGGGCCCGATTCTTATTTACACTTTGACCCTTTTTTACACTGCTCTGCCTTTGTAAAGGGGCCTTGCAGTGGGGGTTAATTACAGGCACACTCAATTTAAGACCCCTTCACCTTGCCAGAGCTTTGAAGTCCCTGTACTTGATTCTCTACTGCCTTTGCACCTGGGCAGGCATTTACACCCATTTTGCACGGCACCAGAGAAGCTACACTTACGCCAGCTGAGGATCCTGGGCTGAGGAATGGAAGCTTTTTAAACCCTCTTCGCACAGGTGTAAAGCACTGCTCCATAGGTGAGATATTAATAACCCAAGCAATGGGGGACATCCGTTAGGCAGGAGATAATGCAGCCCCCAACAGTCTTTGTTTTGTTTCATCTACACGCCCCTCAGCTGCACCTGTGCAGGGATTACCGGTTATTGACTTTTCTCCTGACACTCCCTGGGGTTTATCTGCGCTATTTACAGTTCCTGTCTGCTCCAGTTTGCCAACTCAGATGGGCGCGGCCTGGGATGAAAGGAGTGAGGAGTGGTTTGAGTTGGACTTTCCCAAAGGAGTTGGTTAAGATTGAGAAGCCCCTTGTTAGATCACAAGTCATTTCCCCCCCCCATTGTTTCCATGGGTCTATGTCAACGACAGGTAGGCAGCATTATGAATCATAGGGACCTACACTATAGGCAGCGTTGCCTACTGGATAGTTTTAGCACTGAAAGTGGCAGTGTGGACACAGCTTTGGGAGACCTGTCTCTGCCACTGGCCTGCTGAGTGACCTTAAGCAAGTCATTTCACTGCCCTGTGCCTCAGTTTCCCCACCGGTAAAAGTGTTGTAAAGTGCATTGAGACCTACTGACAAACTGTGCTGTATAAGAGCTAGGTGTTATTATCTTTAATAGCTGTGATATATGTAATTTAGCATTTTATATGATGATGTTGTGACATTACCAAACCAGAACATGGTGATGTTTTCAGGAAGAACTATTTTGAAAGCGCCATTCCACACACAAAAAATTGAAAAAATTCCTCTTGTCTGTTACAATTCAGAACCAAAACACATTCTGAAATGTCAGCATTTCCCCCCGGGAGTGGAAATGCTGTTTCCCAGCCGTCTCTAGTACAAAGTCTCTGTTTGCAAACAAAGCTTTCTCCCTGGCTGCAATCGATCTGTCTTTCCTTCTGGAGAGGGTTTCCGTTCCCTCTTCCAATACTGTAACTGTAAGTCAGCCAAAGGTCAGCCACTGACTACAGGGTTGGAAATCTCTTCTGAATGAGCCATCTAAATTGCCTTAGCACATACAGATCACGTCCCTTAGAAGTTTAGATAGATTCTACAGAACTGTGTTGCTAGACGCACGTGTGTACAAATGTAACACCGGCAGACCCTGGTCGTCGGTGGGCGGGATCGAACCTGGGACCTCAGTGCATGAGCCTCTACTGCATGAACTAAAAGCTATTTGGGGACACACACAAACACACCCCCATGTGGCCCTTAGCTAAGGCTGTAGAGCAGACTCATTAATATAACACACACACACACGTCTCGGTGCAACTAGATGGGACAGAACACCACACCAAGAGGTGTGGCGGGATACACAAGCAATAGCAAGCAATTACTGTGCTGGCGTGTAAGCTATTTTCTGCAGGGGGTCATAGTCCCCTGCCTTAGAAAGGATCCCCCATTGAAGAGCCTGAGCCACCTTTGCAAGGATGTCAGACAGCTCTCCCGGGATCAGCATACCGTTAGACAACTAGATGATACATTACTTGTTCCTGAAATCCTCCACAAGATCCTGCATGTTCTTCAACTCGCCCTCCAGGCGCCCTTTGTCATTCAGCCACCCGTCGAGCTGCCTCCGCAGGTTGTTGATGTAGGCCTCAAACATGGGAGCAATGTTGCTGCGGGTGGTCTTTTGGTCCTGCAGGAGGCTCCATTTGGTCTCCAGTATTTTGTTTTGCTGCTCCAGGAAGCGGACCTGCAAGCCAGGAGGGGAACCAGACCTTGTTAGCGAGCCAGCTATAACGGCACAAAGCTAGGAGAATAGTCTATCACTGCAAGGACATGCATGTTGTACGAGATGTGGGGGAAGGGAAAGGCATCTGAACTATTCAGGGAGAGAGTTTGAGATTCTGAAATGAGATAACACCCCAGATTTCTTACTACTGGTTCACTAGGCAAATGCAGCTTTTTCTTGTTAGAGAGGGACAGATTTGGCTTCCCCTGGGAATCTGCCTAATGACTTTGAGGGTAACTGGATCATAGAGCTGAACGCCCGTCACCCTTCGAGGGGATTTAAAAACTCCCAGCCTGGATTCCCATCCAAATTTTACAAATGGGTCAGTTGCCCAACTGGGGTAAAACAGTGGAGCTAAATGGGTGTCAATTAACTTCAGTAGAGCCACACCGATTTACAGCAAGCCTTGAGAACAGGTCAACTCAAAGCCCCAGATCCAAGCACCGCCTTGAATTTGGTGGTGTTGGATTGGCACCCAGATCTGACCTTTTGGGGCTTCTGAAATCCCTGGGATTTTTACAGCGTAGCCTAGGTTCCCTGAATGGCCCCAGCTTAATCAACAGGGAGCAAGCACCAAGGCCTTCACTGAAGCAAAAATTGTTGTGGAAGTCAACATGAGTAAGAATTCAATAAGAGCTACAGGATAATTTTACCATCCATCTTTAGAACTACGGGGCCTGATCCAAAGTCTAGGGAAAGTCCCCCGCTGGTTTCACTGGGGTTTGGATCATCTCCTGAGTTGCCACCCGTTCCTGCATCTCACCTTGTCGATGAAGGAGGCGAATTTGTTGTTGAGGGTCTTGATCTGCTCCTTCTCCTCTTTACGGACCATCTGGAGGGTGGGGTCGATCTGCACGTTGAGGGGCGTCAGGAGGCTCTGGTTGATGGTCACCTCTTGGATGCTGGCAGGTGTGAACCCACCACCGGCTCCTGCGCCAAACCCAGCGCCCAGCCCATATCCAGAGTGGATGCTGTAGGAGCTGCCTCCTCCAGCGCCCAGCGAAATCCTCTTGTTGGCAGAGCCTAGGCTATAGAGACTGGAGCTGCCAAAGCCACCTGCCCTTCCCAAGCTGGCACCCCCGCCCAAGGCACGGGTCGAGGAGACAGTGCTGACTCGGACCTGTCTAAAGCCCCCTGGGGGAGCAGCCGAGCGAGAACTGAAACTTACAGCCCTCGACATGGTTACTGGGCTGGGTTCTGTCCTTCCCCTCCCGAGAAAGCTCAGGCAGGCTACAGGGGAGATCAGGAGAGATCAAGTGCGTCCCTCTGAGCCTCCCTCTCCTTTTATCCGTTAGAAGAGCAGGGCTTGGTTTGAGGGCAGAGAAAGGATCATTTTACGGAGGGGTGGGTGTGTCTGGCAGCTGTCCTACCTCTTTCAATCTGCTGAAGGCGGACCGTTGACATAGTATCTCTGCTCTCCTCTCACAGATGTTAGCAGAGGGTTCTTTTACTCCTGAACCTTTCTTTGTTTCCTTGCGGCTTAGAGAGAACTTTCACAGCCTCGAGACATTGGCATTATTTTGGATATTTCCTCTAGGTTCACACAAGCAAAAATAAAAGGCAGCCATCCCTTAGCAGTAATTTCAAACATAGGGGGACCTGATTCTCATTTACACAAAGCCCCTTTACACTGCTCTCGCTCTGCACAGGAGCCTTAAAAATGCACGTGACGTTGCCAGGGCTGTTCTCCATGACACAGCCAGAATGGGGGGAAGGGGCCTTTTGAGAATCAAGCCCAGACAATCTGACATAAATCAAGAAATCTATAGCAACCACCTTACTTCCTCCACAAGAAACAATACAGTAGAACCTCAGAGTTACAAACACCTTGATAACGGAAGTTGTTCAGAACTCTGAAATATTCGTAACTCTGAACAAAACATTAGGGTGGTTCTTTCAAACGTTTACAGCTGAATATTGACTTAATACAGCTTTGAGACTTTACTATGCAGGAAAAAATGCCACTTTCCCTTGATATTTATTAGTTTACATTTAACACAGTACGGTCCCGTATTTGCGTTTGTTTTTGGTTGTTTTTCTCTGCTGCTGCCTGATTGTGCATTTCTGGTTCCAAATGCGGTGTGTGGTTGACTGGTCAGTTCCTAACTCTGGTGTTTGTAATGCTCAGGTTCTACTGTATATGGCAGATCCCAGTTAAACTTCACAGAGCAGGAGAAATAAGGAAAGGCACTCAGTGAGCGCTCCTCTGAACGGAGCTGCAGCCTATATTATAGACGAGCCACGCAGTGTGCCTGGCATCTTTCCGTTTCTTCTGACTTGTTTCCCTTCTTGATCTAAAATAAAAGCCAGCTGAGCCTGGAAGTGCATGTTTTGCACTCTGGGCAAGGAAATGTGCACCTGTGTAGCTCTGTGGTCAAAACAAGGAAGGTCAGCTTCTGGGGTAATCCATCTGACTCCCGCACAGAAGGATGCACAAAGTAAAAATATTTTTGAAAGCCTCTCCCACTTCTGAATGTCTGCAACAAGAAAGGGTATATCCCTGCTAGGCTCTTTAAGTCCTGCCCTGATATTTGAAAATCGTGCATGGATATTTAACCCCCTGTGCTCTTCTGCAGGGCAGAATGGGGTGGGGGGGGGTGAGGGGGAGGCAGAGAATGATGGTACAATGTTCTGGCTAAATCACTTTCAAAATATTTGCCCTCCCCTGTGTGGGCAAAGTGGCAGGCAGCTGGAGTGGATCTCAGCCGTTCCAAGCAGGATCCTCTATGTTAACCATGTAGGAGAAATAGCCATGAGCTTTATTGACTGACAGACACATTGGATCTGCTGCTTTCTTTCTTTGCACCAGCGCTCAGGTTGGATTCAGTTAACACATGCTAGCAAAGCCCAGCCCCAGCATAACCTTTTGCCTAGCATACAACTGGCTCTTGGTTTTTAGCTGATTGAGCTTGACCGTTGACTTCTTTGTATTGTCATTTACATGAGTGCAAAATGGGGATAAAATGCAGCCAAGAAAATCTGGGTGTGTTTCACATTCAGTTTGCACAAAGAGAAAAGGACAACATAAATTGCAAGGCAGGAGGGAATCAGACCCATTAAAAGGTAACCTTGATCTCAGTTAAATTCATATAAATCCAGACTTACGCTAATGAAGCCAATGGCCCGCCCTAATTCAGATGTCACTTATACCAGTTCTAACCCACGGTAACTCTATTTATCACAGTGGACTTAGTCCTGATTTACATCAGCAAGAGAGAAGAATCAGGTCCATTAAAAACCAGTTTCTACTCTCATTTACACTCAAATAACTTCACTGATTTCAACTGAGTTAACTCCGGATTTAGACCAGGGAAAGTGAGAGCAGGGTTCGGCTCTGCATGTTTTCTCTGGCAGTCCCAGCAGATTAGAAGCAAAGTTTCTTTTTGTTGTTGTGGACACCATGGTAACTCTGCATAGTTTTGCACCTGGATGGACTAATGAATACTTACAAATCAATGTGAATGGCCCTTAGTGACTCTGCAACAAGACACAGTATGAACCTGTTAAACACCTTCCCTTTGGGAAGCAAAAGCGTTGGAGTTCTGGATAGAGCTGGGGTAACATTTCCCCAAAAAGTCAAAATGTTTCATTTCACCTTTTTTCAAAACAAAAAGTTTGGACTTTTTGATTCAAACTGAATTTTCATTTTGAATTTGATTTAAATTTTGTTTTTAAAACATTTTTAAAGGTGGTGGTGGAGAACCTTCCAAATGAAACAATGTTGCATTTGACCGGAAACAAAAAACCCCCACCTTTTTCGGTTTGCTGAAATTTTCAAAAAATGTTCGTTTCAGATCGAGGCAAAACTATTTCCCCTGATTTTATGGTTCAGCCATAAATGGTTCAATTATTTGAACAGCCCAGGTTCAGGTTGTTTGTTTCCAAGCTTAATCTTTCTCTTTGTTGAGTCACGCCACCCATCCGATGCAAGTCTGAGAGCAGTCCCTTTTCTGCGTGCACACAGAGGAAGCAATGGAATGAGTCATAACAGAGAAAATACAAAGTAAATACGAAGTCCTTATATAAACACATGGGCATACACAAGGAGGTGCGGCCTCATTTCTGCAGGTCCTTGCACAGCAAGAGCTAGCTGCTGCACTCTGGTGTCTAAACACAACCCTCTGCATTAAGCAGCAGTGAATCTAGCCCCGTGTGAACCTGAGTTGTTAATGTCGAGAGTGCGGGGCAGGAAAGAGAGTCTGAGTTGGCAGGAAACGGACATGATTCTCATCATGAAAACAAGGTGCTTATGTACCACAGATTCGTAAATTTTCATAGAATCATAGAACTGGAAGGGACCTCGAGAGGTCATCTAATCCAGTCCCCTGCACTCAAGGCAGGACTAAGTATTATCTAGACCATCCCTGACAGGTGTTCGTCCAACCTGCTCTTAAACATCCCCAATGATGGAGATTCCACAACCTCCCTAGGCAATTTAGTCCAGTGCTTAGCCACCCTGACAGTTAGGAAGATTTTCCTAATGTCCAACCTAAACCGCCCTTGCTGCAATTTAAGCCCATTTTACAGCCAGACGGGACCATTAGGTCATCTAATCTGGCCTCTTGTATAGCGTAGGCCATAGAAGTTCAGCCAGCTACCCCTCCATTGAGCCCAGTAATTTACGTTTAGGTTTGGCAGAAATAAATTTCTATTTTTTCTTCATTTCGGTGGATAATATCGATTCTTATTTTTAAGCATTTTTCACAGCTGCACAAAATTATGGGGTTTAAGCAATTTTTTTTATTGATTTAAATTTTCACCATTTCGGGACATGATAGGAGGCTCGGACAATAGGAGGGGTCAGACGACAATTATTTCATGACAGGCGACACTGAGATTCGGAAAGTGAAAGCGTTATCGCCGTTGAAACACCGATTGCCAACGTCACGTGCAAATAGCCTTTGATCAAACTTTAATACGTTCTCAAGCAGCATTTCTCGTATTTTGCCTATCTGTGAGTTTTGATTATTCCCAGTGGAACTGTCTTTTGATCAGTTTCCGTGTGCTGCGGTGAAATCAGCATTTACCTGCAACCCTTTGTAGTGTAGACATACCCAGAATGGCCTGGGTAGGATGATGATCCCTTCCCCAAATGGTGCATCTGAGCAGTATCTGGCTAGTGATTAAACACAGGCATGGGTTAGAGTTTGCCCTCCTATGGAGGTTCCCCGGTGCCTCCGTTAGTAGGCTGTGCTGGTGAATATGGAGCTGAGGAAGAGCAGTCGTAAGTGTGTCTGATGACGGAGCCAGGAGGAAAGAGAAGATCCGCACTGCAGACCCAATTGTAAAGCAGCAAGCTCTGCAGTAACTTGACCCCGGCCAGCCTCTGCGTGACTGAGAATCTCTTGCAGAAGTGCTGGTTATGCAGGTTAAGCCTGCTCGGGGCGGAGGCTGGGGGCTGTTTTGATCCACAAATTCTCCACGATTGTCAGTAAGTGAGAAACTTGTTTGGGTCAGTTCCATCCTCTCTTCGGTCACCTTGAAATAGGCACCTCTCCCTCCTCTGCCTCTTGCATCTAGCGGCCACGCAGTTGTGTACATCAAGACAGCATACTTTAAAAAAGAGACCAGCATTACATCACCACCTTGTCATTGAGGGCCTGATCCAGGCAAAGAACTGACTCCCTTTGAATTCAGTGGGAGTTGGCTCAGATCAGAACACACAGGGGCTTGAACCAGGGACCCCCAGAGATTTAAAAAAAAAATGGCTTACTACAGTTTGAGCAAATCCAGGCTCTGCAGAGTGGGCATATGTAACAGACCCTCATTGCACCATGACTTCAGTTACTACAAATACCAACAGAGCACACCATAGGGTTCTTGTGGCTCCATTCATTCAAAGAACACTTCAAAGGCAGCTTTCTTCTCTTGTGTTTGGTTCGTAGATTGCCTCTGGATTTGCAACTGCATACAGTTCTGATGCAGACTGGGTACACAAGACACCACCCATGCTCTCTCCTGGAAACTTTGTTCTTTCTCATTTGCCATCCTTTAGATCCCATCCATATGGCCAGAATTCTTATGTTTTGAGCAAACCTTACACTTTCAATACAGATGGCTTCTATTTTAGAGTAAGAAAAATAATAAAGAAGAGATTAAAGTCTGTGGGAGAGAGCACAGTGTGTTTGCCTCTGCAACAGGCTGCAGCGGAGCTGTGCACAAAATGGTCCCTATCTCCGGCAGACTCTTAGGGCTTGTCTACATGGGGACGCTCAGGAAAGTTAATCCAAATTAACTAAAGGTGTGAATTTAAAGTGGAATATGTAGAGCACATTAAACTCCTTTGTGGACAGTCTTACTCTGAATAAAAGTGGCTTTAATTCAGGTTAGCTGAATTCATTTTCTAAGCAACGATTTGAATCATAGAATCATAGAATATCAGGGTTGGAAGGGACCTCAGGAGGTCATCTAGTCCAACCCCCTGCTCAAAGCAGGACAGATCCCCAATTAAATCATCCCAGCCAGGGCTTTGTCAAGCCTGATCTTAAAAACTTCTAAGGAAGGAGATTCTACCACCTCCCTAGGTAACGCATTCCAGTGTTTCACCACCCTCCTAGTGAAAAAGTTTTTCCTAATATCCAAGCTAAACCTCCCCCACTGCAACTTGAGACCATTACTCCTTGCCCTGTCCTCTTCTACCAATGAGAATAGTCTAGAACCATCCTCTCTGGAACCACCTCTCAGGTAGTTGAAAGCAGCTATCAAATCCCCCCTCATTCTTCTCTTCTGCAGACTAAACAATCCCAGTTCCCTCAGCCTCTCCTCATAACTCATGTGTTCCAGACCCCTAATCATTTTTGTTGCCCTTCTCTGGACTCTCTCCAATTTATCCACATCCTTCTTGTAGTGTGGGGCCCAAAACTGGACACAGGACTCCAGATGAGGCCTCACCAATGTCGAATAGAGGGGAACGATCACGTCCCTCGATCTCTGGCAATGCCCCTACTTATACATCCCAAAATGCCATTGGCCTTCTTGGCTACAAGGGCACACTGCTGACTCATATCCAGCTTCTCGTTCACTGTCACCCCTAGGTCCTTTTCCGCAGAACTGCTGCCTAGCCATTCGGTCCCTAGTCTGTAGCTGTGCATTGGGTTCTTCCGTCCTAAGTGCAGGACCCTACACTTATCTTATTGAACCTCATCAGATTTCTTTTGGCCCAATCCTCCAATTTGTCTAGGTCCCTCTGTATCCTATCCCTGCCCTCCAGCGTATCTACCACTCCTCCCAGTTTAGTATCATCCGCAAATTTGCTGAGAGTGCAATCCACACCATCCTCCAGATCATTTATGAAGATATTGAACAAAACCGGCCCCAGGACCGACCCCTGGGGCACTCCACTTGACACCGGCTGCCAACTAGACATGGAGCCATTGATCACTACCCGTTGAGCCCGACAATCTAGCCAACTTTCTACCCACCTTATAGTGCATTCATCCAGCCCATACTTCCTTAACTTGCTGACAAGAATACTGTGGGAGACCGTGTCAAAAGCTTTGCTAAAGTCAAGAAACAATACATCCACTGCTTTCCCTTCATCCACAGAACCAGTAATCTCATCATAGAAGGCGATTAGATTAGTCAGGCATGACCTTCCCTTGGTGAATCCATGCTGACTGTTCCTGATCACTTTCCTCTCATGTAAGTGCTTCAGGATTGATTCTTTGAGGACCTGCTCCATGATTTTTCCGGGGACTGAGGTGAGGCTGACTGGCCTGTAGTTCCCAGGATCCTCCTTCTTCCCTTTTTTAAAGATTGGCACTACATTAGCCTTTTTCAAGTCATCTGGGACTTCCCCCATTCGCCACGAGTTTTCAAAGATAATGGCCAATGGCTCTGCAATCACAGCCGCCAATTCCTTTAGCACTCTCGGATGCAAGTCGTCCGGCCCCATGGACTTGTGCACGTCCAGCTTTTCTAAATAGTCCCGAACCACCTCTTTCTCCACAGAGGGCTGGCCATCTATTCCCCATGTTGTGATGCCCAGCGCAGCAGTCTGGGAGCTGACCTTGTTAGTGAAGACAGAGGCAAAAAAAGCACTGAGTACATTAGCTTTTTCCACATCCTCTGTCACTAGGTTGCCTCCCTCATTCAGTAAGGGGCCCACACTTTCCTTGGCTTTCTTCTTGTTGCCAACATACCTGAAGAAACCCTTCTTGTTACTCTTGACATCTCTCGCTAGCTGCAGCTCCAGGTGCGATTTGGCTTTCCTGATTTCATTCCTACATGCCCGAGCAATATTTTTATACTCTTCCCTGGTCATATGTCCAACCTTCCACTTCTTGTAAGCTTCTTTTTTATGTTTAAGATCCGCTAGGATTTCACCGTTAAGCCAAGCTGGTCGCCTGCCATATTTACTATTCTTTCGACACATGGGGATGGTTTGTCCCTGTCACCTCAACAGGGATTCCTTGAAATACAGCCAGCTCTCCTGGACTCCTTTCCCCTTCATGTTAGTCCCCCAGGGGATCCTACCCATCCGTTCCCTGAGGGAGTCGAAGTCTGCTTTCCTGAAGTCCAGGGTCCGTATCCTGCTGCTTATCTTTCTTCCCTGTGTCAGGATCCTGAACTCAACCAACTCATGGTCACTGCCTCCCAGATTCCCATCCACTTTTGCTTCCCCCACTAATTCTTCCTGGTTTGTGAGCAGCAGGTCAAGAAAAGCTCCCCCCAGTTGGCTCCTCTAGCACTTGCACCAGGAAATTGTCCCCTACGCTTTCCAAAAACTTCCTGGATTGTCTATGCACCGCTGTATTGCTCTCCCAGCAGATATTAGGAAAATTAAAGTCACCCATGAGAACCAGGGCGTGCGATCTAGTAGCTTCTGCGAGCTGCCGGAAGAAAGCCTCATCCACCTCATCCCCCTGGTCCGGTGGTCTATAGCAGACTCCCACCACTACATCACTCTTGTTGCTCACACTTCTAAACTTAATCCAGAGACACTCATGTTTTTCTGCAGTTTCGTACCGGAGCTCTGAGCAGTCATACTGCTCCCTTACATTTGGCCGCATGGGTCTGAGTATCCACTGCTCTGCACTTTGTGATGCTATTTACAGCTGTGTAAAGGGAGGGGTGATGTGCCACCCGATCGCGGGTGCCAATGACACCACTTTACAATGGAAAATTAGGCTGTGTGAGTGGGATGAGAAGGGGGCCAGTAATAATACATAAGGAGTTTTAATATACCAACACCCAGGCCTTTCCTTAACGAAAGACAAAACACGTAATTAATCACAGCCTTCCCAAAGGCGTCTGAAAATAGGCGCTAATCATGACATGGCTAACACAAGCAACTCCCCTCCTGGTATTACCCACAATCCCTGTGTACAATAAACAACCCAACAGCAAATGACTCAGGGCATGTCTACACTGCAGTGTAAACCCAGGATTTGAACTCAAACCTAATCCCCCCTACCATCTACACACAAATCACGCTAACCTAGGGCTCGGATCTGGGGTGCAGAGTCTGAGCCTGAGTCAAGCTGGGATGCAGGCTTCAAACCCTGTTGCTTTGCAGTGTAGACACAGCCTCGCTGGACTCATGCTTTGGGAGTCCACCATGAGTACCCCACAAGCCGACTTCCTTTGTCCTCTGGTTGGTTGAGTTTTCCCACATTGCACCATGAGCCAAGGGCTAGAGAGGCCATGTTTTGGGAGGGCGCTAGGAAGTCTGGGATTGGGGTGGTTGGATTTAGGCCCACATAATGCAGTGTAGATGCTGCAGTCCCAGGTTGGGACTCAGAATGCAACAATTCCTTCGAGGTTTTTAAGGCCTGGCTTGAGAAAGCCCTGGCTGGGATTATTTAGTTGGGGTTGGTCCTGCTTTGAGCAGGGGGTTGGACTAGATGACCTCCTGAGGTCTCTTCCAACCCTGATCTTCTATGATTCTATAAATTCCTAACCTAGGGTTACAAATGAGTGTAGACACTCAAGCCCTAGCGTAACAAACCCAGGGCCTGCTAACTCGAGTTCTACTAACCCAGGGCTTGCATGGCAGTGTAGACATACCTTCAAGGGCCGATGGCCTCCTTGCCCTGGGGGGATGCTACAGATGGGTTATGGGGAACAGCTGCAACAGCTCATCTGCAACTGTCTGCACTACAGTTTGAAGAGGCACATGCAGTGATGGGGCCAGATCCATGCAAGGGGGCACAGACTCTCTGCGAGGTCTACGCCACAGCATGCTGGAAATAGATTTTAAGGCCAGAAGTGACCATTGGATCACCAGTGGTCTCCAACCTTTTCACACCCAAGATCACTTTTTGAATGTAAGGGCAACCCAGGATCTACCCCGCCTCTTCCCCGAGGCCCCGCCCCTTCCCCAAAGCCCTGCCCCACTCACTCCATCCCCACCTCTCGCTGTCGCTCGCTCTCCCCCACCCTCACTCACTTTCACCAGGCTTTGGTAGGGGGTTGGGATTTGGGAGGGGGTGTGGGCTCTGGGCTGGGGCAAGGGGTTCGCGGTGTGGGAGGGGGCTCTAGGCTGAGCCTGGGGCAGGGGGTTGGGGTGCGGGGGGGGGGAGAGGCGCAAGCTCTGGGAGGGAGTTTGGGTGCAGCAGGGGGCTCCAGGCTGGGGCAGGGGGTTGGGGTGCAGGAGGGGGTACAGGGTGCTGGCTCTGGGAATGGGGTCAGGGATGAGGGTTGGGGAGTGTCCTCCCACCACTTACCTCTGGCGGCTCCCGGTTGATGGTGGAGCGTGGCTGCTGCTAAGTCAGGCTCCCTGCCTACCCCGGCCCCACACCACTCCCAGAAGGGGCCGACGTGCCCCTGCGGCCCCTGGATGGGACGGGGGGCACATGGCTCCGTCTGCTGCCATCTCTGCAAGCACCACCCCCGCAGCTCCCATTGGCCGGGAACGGGGAGCTGTGGCCAATGGGAGCTGAGGGGTGGTGCTTGCAGAGATGGCAGCACACATAGCCACTTGCCCCCTGCCCCGTCCAGGGGACTCAGGGGCACGTCGGCCCCTTCTGGGAGTGGTGTGGGGCCGGGGTAGGCAGGGAGCCTGACTTAGCAGCAGCCCCACTGCACCACCAGAGATCGCGATCAACTGGGAGATCCTCTAGGATCTCCCAGTCGATTGTGATTGACCGGTTGGTGACCACTGAGTCAGTCTGACTTGTGAATCACAGGTCACAAAATTTCACCCCTGTGTTGAGCCCAGTAACTTGTGTTTGGCTACAGCGTCTCTTCCAGAAAGGCCTCCGGTCTGGCTCTGAAGTAATGTGCAATTGTGCAAGTCCAGATACGTCCTGTAGAATACACCTGCACAGCTGGGTGGATGCCAGGGTGCGTAGAGCATAAAGTGTTTATATAAACAGTGTAATATGATTGCATGTATACAGTGGCGCATGGGTGAGGTAGGAGAGTCATCCAATTGGGGCACACGACTAGCCAGCAGATCAC
Source organism: Caretta caretta (assembly GCF_965140235.1). Classification (NCBI taxonomy): domain Eukaryota; kingdom Metazoa; phylum Chordata; order Testudines; family Cheloniidae; genus Caretta; species Caretta caretta. The sequence continues at coordinate 7,427,046 of NC_134225.1, forward strand.
GATACTGTGTGACCTCGGGCAAGTACCTCCCTGCCTCGGTTTCCCCCTTCTGTAGAATGGGCATCGTGAAACAAGGAAGCTCAGGAGGCTTCATCCATTAAAGTTTCTGGGATTCCTGGATATTACACTGAACAACGCCACAGCAAAGCCTCTAAATAAACAAGGAGCGTCTCAATGACACAACGCCAGTGGGCGTTAGGCACCCAAGTGCTACTTGTGCCTTTGAAAATGTCACCCTACGAAGCTACCAGTGAATATTGTCTCTGGGCCAGATCCTCACCGGCTGTTTATACCTTGTATTGTGGCTGCTGCCTTGGTAACTGTTTGTCCGGTACGTGCAGATGAACGGTGCAGCTGAATGGTGCTCACTGAAGTGACTCATTAAGGAGTCCACCTTGGGACCCAGCAAGGTGCTGCATGTCGCAAGATCCTTAAACATCTGTTTGTAAGCAGTGAGTTTTCCCTTCCTGGGTTTTCCTTCCTTTTTGTGAGTGACTCTCTTGGGTGTAACTAATTATATATTTCCTTCTGTGTCCTACACCTTTAAATCTCTATGAAGGGTGCAGAGACAGGCAGTCATTTTGAGTTCATTTCAGTGCAGACCATCTCCTGGAAGACTTTACCATAGGTTCCCCTAGCGTTCCTCTATTTTTGGATGCCTAACACAAGACACCTTAAAGGGCCTTCCTTTTTTGCCAACCCCAAACATTCAAAAATCGCGAGTCAGGTCTCCAGAAAACACGAGACGGGCTTAAAAATATGGGGTTTTCTTTTTCAAATGAAAGCTGCGATTTTTCACGCAATATCATGATTCCGGCAGCTGAAGCTTTAAGAAAAATGCTAAAAATCACAAGACTTGTGATGAGATCTTGAAAGTTGGGCACCCTTGGTTCGGTGCTTTCTGAAAATCACGTGTCTCGAGAAGAGAGCTGAAAATTCAAGGCACCCAAAAATTACTAGTCTTTCTGAAAATAAAGATCTTTAATTATTGACGTCAGTGGATCTACGGCAAATTACACCAGTTGGGAATCTGACCCACTGTCTTCAGTGAATCCATGTTGATTTATACCAGCTGAGGGTCCAGCCCAATGCATATATGTTTTAATTAATTAATCAGATTGCATAATGTGCCAGATCCAAAGCTGGTCTAAATTGGCATTGCTCCATTGAAGTCAAGAAAGTAACACTGCTTTACACCAGCTGAGGATAATTGCATTTCTATGGTACTTTATGGGCGTGATACAACACTGTGTTACTCTAGTGTTACTCCAGGCTCAGTTGAAATGAATGGAGTTACACCAGGATAAATACGAAGCTAACACAATAGGTAACCAGAACCAATCTGCCTTATCTTCATCTGGTGTAAACGGGTGTAGCTCCACTGAACTCAATGGCGCTGTGCCAGTTTACACCAATTGACCCCGCACGTTTAAAGCGGTGTAAAGGCATTTGAAACTTGAGTTTCAAAAAGACTTAGCCCCCAACATGTGGGACACTTTAGAGAATCTCATAGACCTTAAGGTCAGAAGGGACCATCATGATCATCTACCCTGACTTCCTGTGCATCACAGGCCACAGAACCTCACCCACCCACGCCTGGAATAGACCCCTCACCTCTGGCTGAGTTACTGAAGTCCTCAAATCATAGTTTAAAGACTTCAAGTTACAGAGACTCCACCATTTACAGTAGTGTTTGTGTTTGTACAGTGCCTGGCACATCGGTGTCCTGGTCCAGGATTTAGCCCCTTAGGAGGTCCAACAGCAATAGGAATGGTAACTATAACCATTCTGCTGCCTAAACGGGAGCTGAGCTCTCCTGAAAATCTCGGCCCAATTGTGAGCGCCGAGATCTTTTGCAGATCAAAACCGTCAACGCAAATTTTTTGCTTAAAAGTCTGAAGGAATGTTCATGGGCAAGTTGCAGGGGGAAGGGAGAGACAATTTGCTGCATTTGCCCTGGTAACTCAGCACCGAGGATGCCTTAGCTGGATTCCTGAGTCTAGTTCTTGGCACTGCTCTTTAGGAACGATGTAGACAAATTGGAGAGACTCCAGAGCAGAGCCACAAAAATGGTGAAAGGTTTAGAAAACCTGACCCGTGAGGAAAGGTTAAAAAAAACTAGTCAAGTGTAGTCTTGAGAAGAGAAAACTGAGAAGGGACCTGATAACAGCCTTCAAATATTTCAAGGGTTGTTATACAGCAGACAGTGATCAATTATTCCATAGGCTCAACACTCACCAGCCACCTGCCGATCAGCTGTCCGACTGTGGGCTGGAGGTGCTTGGTAGAGGGGGCGGAGCTGGGATGGGAAGAGGTGGAGCGAGGGTGGGACCTTGGGCGAAGGGCGAAGTAGGGGCGGAGCGGGGGGGTGGAGCACCCATAAAGAAGTAGTGGACTTAATCTGCAGCAAGGGAAATGTAAGTTAGATATTAGGGAAAACTTTCCAACTGTACCAGTAGTTAAGTCCTAGAACAGGTTTCCAAGGGAGGTTATGTAATCCCTGTCATTGGAGATTTTGAAGAATAGGTTGGCTGTCGGGGTGATCTAGGTATGCTTGGTCCTGCCTCAGTGCAGGGGACTGGACTGGACAACCTCTCAAGGTCCCTTCCAGCCCTGCATTTCTATGATTCTAGGATATTATCTAAGAAAGGAGACTTTTTCAAAGCAGGAAGGAAAGAGGCAAAATTCCTTCACACTGCTCCGTTCCCAGCCTGCATCCTTGTATCAAATTGAAGGGCTGATGTTGGCAGCAGCGTAGGGTGGATTTGATCTCTGACAGGCACAGGGTTAATAATGACAATCTTTCTTACACCAATGTCATCAGGAATTCAGTTACTCCAACCATGTCTATGGGGGTTATGTGAGTGTGAGAACAGTGTAAGATCACAATCAGGTCCTTGAGTGTGCGGGGCCCAATTTTCCACTGCACCTGGTGTTAGTCATTCCGACCTGGGCAAAGTGTTCGTGCTTTCCACAGGGGTAAGCGACGGCACGAGATCCTATGTGTGCATGGAGGTGTTAACACCATCAAAATTGCCCTGGAAGAACAGATTCACCAGCGCTGCCTAGGGTGTGAAACACCAGCATGGAATTTGGCCCTGGGAATTAAAACTAGGATGAATCAGATTATGTATCACAAACAAAGAGGATTAAATACTCTCCTGAGAGTTTTTGTTTGGAATTTTCTCTTTCTCTCTCTCTCTCAGACACACACACACGTAAACTCTGCAAGCAAGAAGATAATTCCTCTGTCCCCCTCAAGGGGAAGTGCACTGACTCAGAGGAAAAGTTACTGCCTGGTGTAAACTTGTGCAATGCGCTACAGGGCATGCGATTTGCTGCCAAAGTTTCCCATCCAGACCAACTAGGACAGCAGGCGGCACTGTTCCAAAACAAAAAGAACAGGAGGACTTGTGGCACCTTAGAGACTAAGAAATTTATTTGAGCATAAGCTTTCGTGAGCTACAGCTCACTTCACGAAAGCTTATGCTCAAATAAATTTCTTAGTCTCTAAGGTGCCACAAGTCCTCCTTTTCTTTTTGCGGATACAGACTAACACGGCTGCTACTCTGAAACCTGTTCCAAAACAGGTGATACTAGGAGTTAGTTGCCCAAACAGCATTAGCTCATGCCTACAGCACCACTGACAAGAGCCCATTAAACGCTTGACCTCAACACTGACCAACATGCGCGAGTTGCATAACCCAACCAGCTCTGCAGCTGGCTGGGTTGTATCATTTACAAGGTGGTTCACAGTGTGGAGCCATACAGCCCTGAGGAGGGAGCTTTGGGAGGCATCTAACCCCTGCTTCGCGCTCATTCTGAGCAGCTGCTAACAATGGAACACGGTAGCGGAGAATCCTCAGCCGTAAGTGGCAGGAAATCAGGCCCTTTGCCTTATAAAATATCTTTTTAAAAATCAGATTTTTGACTGTTTGAACTTTCAGATATTTGAAATGTTGGATTTTCTAATTTGTGACTTTTGTAATGTTCAAAAATTTCAGTTTTTATTCCCCCCACCCCTTTTCCCCCTTTTTCTCTTCCTTTTTTGCCACTGAGTGCCATGAAATGAATAATTTCTGGGGTCCTTTCTCCTCAAGCACTTTTCCCACTCTGTACCTTTCTTAGACTTCACCAATTTGGAAAACGTTACCGAGTGGAGAATAACAGAATTTCATTTTTCCTGGTGCGTGGAAAAAGGAAAAGGTGGTGTGTGTTTGAGTGTGTGTGTGGGTGGGGGACGACAAAACAAAACGGGGCTTCATTCGTGTGGTTACATTCTGTGGTAAAAAGTGGGGGGGGGGGAGACCTGAAAACTGAAGTGAAACAAATTTCAATTTGAAGCAAAACTAAACGGAACATTCGGTTTCACAGCGTCCCGCTGAAAAATTTAGTTGAAAACCTTTTCCTATGAAAAATTCCACACTCGACAAACCTTTATTTTTCATCATTTTCAAGTAATGGCTCTAGCTAGCCACTCTGTCTAGTGTCTTCCTCCCTCTTTATGACTCCTCCTTCCTCTGATTTCTCTTTCCAACACAAGGCTCCCTTCTTAGCCCTGCTCGGGCTCAGCATATCGCTACAGTTGTTTTCCAGTACCACCCTGGAACAAAACTGCCCTTTACCAGAAAATAAGGAGGTGGTTGTTTTGTTTTGTTTTGTTTTCAAACAAAGGTTGCAGGGCATTCTAACCTCACGATCCATCTAGTGCAAGCAGGTACGCAATCGTATAAATACCCACGTTGCTTCATAAACCGCTAGCTTTGAAATGTTTGCAGCGCCCACTGTAACAGAATACACCATGACTGATGCCATAAACAATGAGTTAATGAGACATAATATAAAACCACAGGGCATCGTTAAAAAAGATGATGCAACAAAGCAAGCCAGATCCTAATCTCATTTACAGCGGTGTAATATGGTGTACTGTAACTGCATTGAATTACTTTATTGTGGATTGGATTATATTTAGCAGCATATGTCAGAGCACTTTGCAAAGACAGGTATGTATCACTTATGCCCAATGGGGAAACTAAGGCACTAAACAGCCATTTCACTTGCTCAAAGTAACACAACAGGGAATAACAGTAATACCTAGCTCTTATATAGCACTTTTCATCAGGAGATCTCAAGCCACTTAACAATCTTTAATATTTTTAGCCTCACAACACCCCTACCAGGTAGAGAAGTATTATCCAAAATTTACAGCTAGGGAACTGAGGGGCTACATACAACCCACAGGGCCGAGAACAAAAAACAAGATTTTGGGGGTCCCATGGTAGCATGTTAGCCACAGAACCATGCAGTTTCCCTGTGCATAAGGGTAACTGAAAGTTCACACTAGGCAGCTGGTTTAAAACAAACAAAAGGAAGTATTTCTTCACACAACGCACAAGTGGAACTCTGGAACTCTTTGCCGGAGGATGTTGTGAAGGCCAAGCTAAAAAACAGGGATCAAAAAAGAACTAGATAAATTCATGGAGGATAGGTCCATCAATGGCTATTAGCCAGGATGGGCAGGGATGGTGTCCCTAGCCTCTGTTTGCCAGAAGCTGGGAATGGGCAACAGGGGATGGATCCTTGATGATTTATCTGTTCTGTTCATTCCCTCTGGGGCACCTGGCATTGGCCACTGTCGGAAGACAGGATATTGGGCTAAATGGACCTTTGGTCTGACCCAGTATGGCTGTTCTTACGTTCTTACATTATGTTCTAATTTTGCTGTGTTTTTTGTTATTGCTGTGTTCGTGGCATGCAAACAGATGTTAGATAAGAACACAAACAATTCTTTGTCGAAGATTGCAACATTAACCCTACTTTATGTCTTCAAATCCGGAATGTAGATTCATAGATACTAAGGTCAGAAGGGACCATTACAATCATCTAGTCTGACCTCCTGCACAATGCAGGCCACTGAATCTCACCCACCCACTCCTGCGATAAACCTCTCACCTATGTCTGAGCTATTGAATGTAAACACACAAGACCCAAAAACAGAGAGAGAAAAAGCAGGCTGCTCACTAATTCAACTTAGACAGCTCACCCGGCCTTATTCAAGGCTGGCTCTTAGAAGGTTGGCTGTGGTAGATGACCCAGAGCTCATGCATCCCTATGGAGCCCACGTAGCCTACAAGCAGTCAAGAAAAGAACCCTGATTGTTTAAAGTAATAGCACACAATTTGAATATGGTTTTCAATGCACCACAGTTATTACCGAAGTTGTCTATCCTGGCCTATGTTCACCACTGCTGAAACTCCATTGAGGTCACTGATGTTAAATCAGGGACGAAGCTGGCCCAGGATAGAAGGGAATTATCCACAATTACGCCTAATTTGGAACCATCTTGTACACTGCAGGTTTGAAAGACCTCAAACAGTATCAGCTTCTTGTTACACTTGGATGAGGAGAGACTGAAAACCAAAAAAGGAACAGAGAGGGAGAGAAATAAAAAGAAACCAACCAATGCCAGGTTTGAAAACAGAGCCGAGAGCAGCACGGAGTAAAACACACAGAGAGATTTCCCTGGGTAGCTAAGCCCTTAGTCTGATGCAGTTAATGTGGCCTGGTGGATATTAAATTAGGACTAAGAAGAGCTGGGCTCCTCGTGTTGTGCCTCAGTTTCCCCATCTGTAAAATGCAGATAATGATACAGCCCTCCTCTGTCAAGCACTTTGAGAGCTACTGATGATCAGGGCTATGTAAGAGCCAGGTATTCTCATCTCACTCAACATTGCACTGGAGCAGCTTGTGAGATTTTAGCATTGCCGAGTTGGAAATTAGCCCCTGGTCTGCCTTGAACTCCCTCATTCCAGCCTAAGCATAACCCAGAAGCTGATGTGAACTTTGCCCTTTGGATAAGTGAGTCTGTCTGTGTCCCTCTGTTGCCTCTTGTCTTATACTTAGATTGGAAGCTCTTTGAGGTAGGCACCTAACATAATGGGGACCTCCTGGTCCATAACTACTGGTAGGCAGTGTGATTTAGTGGTTAGAGCACTGGGTTGGGATTCAGGAGACCTGCGTTCTATTCCCAGCTCTGCTACTATCCTACTAGTTGACCTTGAGCAAGTTTCTTCACCTCCCCATGCCTCAGTTTCCCTGTCTATAAAATGCAGATAATGAGACTGACTTCCTTTGTAAAGTGCTTCGTGAGCTACTGGTGAAAGTGTTATGCAAGAGGGAGCTACTATTATTGTCACTGCAATACAACTAATAAATACATCATTAAAAAAAAATAACAGCATGCAAGAGCAAGCTAAGCCACACAAGCCAAAGTCAGGCTTGTACCTGCCCCTAACCCCAACACCCGTCCACACACAAAGCCCTCTCTCCTGAGCTCACAGTCACAAACTTGCGATGGTCAGAAGTGTGAAGAAGCAGATGCTGAACCAAAGGCAGGGTGGCATGTGGAGACCAGAGAGGCATATTCAGGGAGCTGGGCACAGACACTGTGTTTACACTAGAGAACTGAACCAGCTTCAGGTGAACCCGTTTAAACACAAATGGGCTGAAATTTTCCAAGTGGTTTAGTGGATTTAGACACACAGCCCTCTTAATTTCAGTTTGCATCTAAAGCTCTTAGGTGGCTTGACAATCTCAGTGACATGCCTCAATACGTCCACAATAGCAATGCTGAACTGGTTTGAGTTTTGCCTCATAGGCGTTATTCTAAGGGTCTAACTCTGCAGTGAAGATAACTTGGGTGATCGGCACCTGGGTCTACCAAGCCCAGGTCTGAGCCACCACACTGGAAAGCCCTCTCCATAGTAATGTGTCCTCACTGGTGCCGTGCTACATGGGGGTGTGTCCCCCTTGGACTTTCCGGGGTTATGTCCCATGGGTCCTTGGAGCGTCTTGTGGGAAGGCATTGGAGGGTTATCAGCATCAGAGTGATTTAGCCTTCACTGCAAAGTGGTTTAAGTGGGCAGGATACCAGAGCAACAGAAGAACGAGTCTCTAACCCACCCCCCAGCCAGGCCAGCTAGCCCAAGTTGAAAGCACCACTAAACTGGGGAGAGAGGGTTTTGTGTGTGGCCAGGTGTTGGGGTTAGGGGCAGGTACAAGCCTGAGTTAACTTGGCAGTGAAGACAGACCCTAAACCATTTCAGCTGCAGTGCTTTCTGGATACCTATCCCACAGTTCTCAGCACAGCTCCAAGAAGCAGTGCATTTTGGGAGATTTTTGCAAGACCACCAGTGCAGCAGTGACTAGGACAAGTTGACCTGTTTTAGCTTATCTGCGTCCAAACTGGTACTAAACAAGGTTGGACTGAGCCAGTTTAACTTTGAACCAATTTAACCGCTATTCTAGGTAGCTATTGGACCAGCATTTGTGTGTGCGTGTGAATACAAAGCGTTCCATCACAGTCTGAGCCTTTAACTGGGATTTTTAAAAGAGACCAAAGGAGTTAGGCACGCAAATCCCATTAAAAGTCAAATAACTCCTTTGAAATTCTTTTAGAGTAGACCAGAACAACAAGACAGGGAGTAGAAATGGGTGTGGAATACGTTCCCCCCCCAATCCTGTTTTGCATTGGGACTAAACTGACACCACTCAAAATTCTTTGTGAAAAAATAAGGGAGTGCCCCACAGCCCTGATAGTCAATGGGCCGGTAGTTAGGGTGCTCACCTTGTAGACTGGTGACTCCGGTTCAACGCCTTGCTCTCCCTAATTCAGACCAGACACTTCAGTCTGTTAGAGCGCTGATTGCAGGGGAGTGACCTAACCACTGAGGTGTGGGTCTCTCTGGATCTGAGCAGAAAAATTCCATCCTGAACCTGATAAACTGCTCCTGGCTAACATGACTTTTGATTTCGATGAACTGGCATTTTCAGATGAAAAATGGTTTAGTCGGAAAATTTGCAACCAGAGCCAGCGGGGGTGGTGGGGGGGGAGGGGGGTCGTTCCAGAGGTGCTGGGGAGTGTGGGAGTTTCTCTCGGCCTTCCCCTGCAGGGCAGAGGGAAAGAGACCTGGTGTCCACCAAGGAAGGCGGGCAGGAGAACAGGAAGAGACAAATGATTCTGTCACCGCTTAATTGATGTTGTTGTTACTTATTATTTAGTGCCTGAAATTCCCAGGAGCTTACGTGGGCAGTGAATGGGTTGAAATCATCCTTGCGTGTGAAATTGGAAGTATCGTGCTGGCCTGTCCCGTCCTGCCTTTTACAACTCTTTGTAAAATTCTCTTTGGGTGATGTCTTTATTTATTTATTTTTAGCATCGCTGTTAGATTTGGCAGCAGAAATCTGGGTGAGAGGGGAAAGGAAGGAAGGGGGCAGTGGGGTGCTAGGAGGAGTGGTGGGGTGGGGATGGATTTGGGGGAGCAGATAACAAAGGGAAGAGAGAAAGGAAGAATGAACTGAGACAAAAAAGGGGGAAGGACCAGGAATAAATGAGAAAAAAGAGGGAATAGATGAATAAATAACAGGGGAGCAGAATAGTGTTGGAAGAGAGCTGGGATGGGGAAGGAGCCAGGGAAGAAAACTGGAGCAGTGGGACCCAGACTGGGACCCTTTTTTTTCCATACAGAGCAACCCCTACTCCGATGCTCCCCAGCCCCAGCTTGCTGAGGTCAGGCCAGATTCCCCCTCCCATTTAGCAATATGGGAAGCAATATGCAACCCACCGGACACCCATATGTGAGCTTCCAGGTTGAGAACCCTTGGACTAGAGCAGCCGTTTTCAAACTTTAGCAACCCGAGGACCCCCGTTTTGATTTTAAAATGTTCACGGACCCACACCCCCCACCCCACTCAGCCCCAGGCACCGCACCCACTCCACCCCTTCCCCCAAGGACCCACCTCTTCCCACCCCTGCTCCAACCCTGCCCCTCCTTTTCCCCACCTCTTTCCGCCCCCTCCCCCAAGCGTACCCCCTCCCCGCTCCTCCCCCTCCCTGCCAGCGCCTCCTGCACACCGCTGAACAGCTGTTCCCCAGCGTGCAGGAGGCGCTGGTAGGGCGGGGGAGGAGCTGAGGTAGGAAAGGGGAGGAGTTGATCAGTGGGGCCCGCAGGGGTCCATGGTCCCCAGTTTGAGAAATGCTGTACTAGAGGGATAAGCTGAACAGAATGACAGAAGGGAAAGGAGAGAACTAAGACAGGAAGGCTAGTTAAAGCACTAGCCTGGGAGTTGGGAAACCCAGCATCCATTCCCTGCTCTGCCACAGATTTTCTATGTGACCTTGGGCTAGTCACTTAGGCCCTGATCCTGGGAGGTTTTTAGCCTTCTAGCGTCCATTTAGTTTCGCTAGGAGTTAGCAGCCTAACTATCTCGGAGGCTCTGGGCCTTAGTCTCTCTCTGCCTCAGTTCCCCACCTGTAAAAGGAGGCTAATAGCACTTGTGAGAATTAAAGATTATGAGGTGCCCAGATACTCCAGGGAAGGGGGCCAGATAAGTAACAGCGTGACAGCATACAAAGAGCAGGAATGGACAGAGACCCAAATAGAGGAAAGAGAAAGGAACTGCTCCCCTGGTATTTACACAGCTGAAAATCAGGAATGAGGCCGGGGGAGTTATTCCTGTTTTATGCTGCTGTGAGGGAGAGCTGAATAAAGGGATTGATTGTCTCACATACTTGGAAAGGTGGGGTTGAAAAAAGTAGCCCAGCCAGACTTCCCCCAGGCTTCCCTTCTGGGACCTTCCCCCTCACCCCCTCGAGGAGTCCCAGAGCCCAGGCTCCGGCCCGAGCCCGAAGGTCTACACAGCAATTAAACAGCCCCATAGCCCAAGCCCCACGAGCCTGAGTCAGCTGACATGGGCCAGCCCTGTGTAGACAGGTCCTTAGGGAGAGAATTGGCCTCCAAAGCACACCAGTGTTTGCTTTTGCACACACCCGTGCAGCCTTCTCCAATACAGTGGGGTCTGAGGGGTGTTAGTGAGGACACAGCTTGGACCTCTGTCCTTATTATGGTGGCATCTGCCATCTCTGGGAGGGAGAGCTAAACACTTACACAGCGCAAGTCAGGGCTTAACCCACAGGAACAATTTGAGCTTTACATGAGACCTCCCCGGGGGGAGAGGGAGGGTCGGTTGTCCCACATCTGCCCGCTGGGGGGTTCTAAACCTTCCTCTGCGCCACCCGGCCCCCACCTGTGTCACAGACAGGCTACTGCACGGCATGGTCCTGGGTCTGATCCCAGTGCCCTATCCACCACCCATCCTAGTCGCATTTGCCCGCCCCGAGATAGATCTGTGATATCGGGCCATTCCCGTATGCCTGCGTTGATTAACCTCCTGCGGTCCCACTTCACATACGCCTCACAGGCCTGAACTGGTTTCAATGAACCCTGTTGACCCAGGCCATTATAAAGCCAAGACTACAATAGCATTCAAAAAAGAACTAGATACATTCATGGAGGATAGGTCCATCGATGGCTATTAGCCAGGATGTGCAGGGATGGTGTCCCTAGCCTCTGTTTGCCAGAATCTGGGAATGGGAGCCAGGGGATGGATCACTTGATGATGACCTGCTCTGTTCATAACCTCTGGGGCACCTGGCATTGGCCATTGTTGGAAGAAAGGATACTGGGCTAGATGGACCTTTGGTCTGACCCAGTCTGGCCGTTCTTATGTTATGTTCATGCCCATTCCCCTCTCTGGGTCTTCCATTCCTCTCTTGCCTGCCCTTTGTTGTTCAGACTCCGTGGGGCAGGGCTGGCTTCTTTATTTGTGACACGCAGGGAACCTGCCTATAGCCCAATAAACAGCGTTGAATGAACTAAGAAATAACCCCACTAGGCAGGAGAAACCTGTGTCAATAACCGGAGGAGGTCAGTTTTGGGGTGGTGGGGGTGAATCACGGCAAGGTTTCTAGGAAACCCGTGGTTCGTCTGAACTAGCTGGATTGTCACGTCTTGCAGTGACACAAGGGCTGGGTTTTTGTTTGTCAACCTTCCCCCACCCCCCACTCCGCGGCCCAGAAAGCGCCAAGTGTTATAGACGGGAACTGCAGATTGCAGCCTTCAGAGACCAGCCCATTTTCACTTGCTCCAAATACCTTGCCCAGGCGGGTATTTTCAATTGCTCCAAATACCACCGGCCGGAAGGGAAGGAACACCCTGAGACAGAACGGCTGCCTCTCCCAGAGGGCAGGGGAGAGATACAAACACAAAGCAGGATTCATGCTGGTGGCACTCAGGGTACCCACCCCCTCCATCCCTGCAGTAAGATCACACAGTGATGCCAATTCCTGCTGCCGGATTGGTAGGTGCGGAGTGGCTGCGGGCTTCCCAGCGGCAGTGCCATGCCAATGCCGGGTCAGACTGGCAGGCGCTTCCACATAGCAGTGCCCTGGCTGGATGCTCCCCGTATCAGCCTTGCAAATAGCTCCACCAGAGAGGACACCAGCGGTGTGAGCTCTCCTACAGCAGTGCCGTCTCTTAAAGGGCCAGACTGGGCCCCCTCTTACACAGCCATATAGGGCAGAGTGAAGGGAGGAAGGAGCCTGTACCTTGCAGTTCCTGCTCAGAACAGCACTCCCTGCCCAAGCTGGAGAGAAGAGGCCCTTACCAAATTGCATCTCCTCCCTCCGACCCCCTGCTTGCCCCACATGAAGCTGGGAGGGGGTCGGGGGGTGGACAGAGCTCACAGGTGCTGCAGAGGGAAACAGGGGGTAGCAGAGCATTCTGGCACTCCTTAAAGGGCTATACCTCTCTGCCCGGCGCAACCAGAGAGCTCTAGGGGACGTGTCTACTCTGCAGCTGGAAGTGAGCCTTCCGGCCTGAGCAGACACAGCCGCTAGCGGGGTTCAAGCTAGCGTGCTAAAAATAGGGCGGACACAGCAGCTCGAGATGGAGCGCGGGGTCTGAAGCCCGCCTGCCCCCTTCGGCTCGGGAGCCCAAGCCGCAGTGTCCACACTTGCCGTTTTTAGGACACGGGCTCGAGCATTCTAATGCAAGTCCATTCACCCAGGCTGGGCAGGGTCCAAGGCCCCCATCATCATTGTGATCACCTAGGCTGACCTCCTGTATAACACAGGCCCGAGAACTTCCCTAAAATAATTCCTTTTGAACTAGAGCAAAGCTTGTAAAAAACAAACAAACTCCAGTCTTGATTTAAAAATTGTCAGTGAGGGAGAATCCACCATGATGTCTTGGCAAAATGTTCCAGTAGTTAATTCTCCTCACCGATATTGATGCTCTCGCTATAATTAAACCATGAATGAGCAGCCCACAATGCAGGCTGGGTAATCTTGCCTTGTCTTTCAAGAGACATGAGTTTCTCCATTTCCTACGTCTGGATTTTGCTTTGAACCTTTGTGTTATTTTTTTAATTATTTGTATTCCGAAAAGCCCTCGTGTGAACTTGTTGACCCATCGTGCGAGGCACCGTAAAAACGCTCGCAATGGTTGAAAGTTGTTCAACGAAACGTTTGTCGCCCTTTGAAAATGCCGTTTCGTCAAAAGCAAAACGGAAAATTGAAACTGGCCGCAGAACTGTGTCGCTTTCGATAAAAGTTCGTTTTTTTAAAAAAAAAGTCACAGACTTCTCGCAATGGAACCTTTTGATTTTTCCTTTCAAAGGTTCTTTGATTTGGTATTAATTGTAAATTATAATAGACATTTAAAAAATAGGAATGACACGTTCAGATGGACCAAAAATTTTCAAACTTTTTGTTGAGTCGGAAATTTGGAATGGTTTTGGTTTCGTTCCAGTTTGGAATGAAAACAAATTTCAAAATGTCAACATTTCCCGCAGAATGGACATTGTGAGCTTCAGCCAACTCGAACCACCTCAGCGTAAGGGCTAATCTCTTCCCCCAAGAGTTTCTCATCTAAACAGACAAAGGGTGGAAGACAGGCTGTAGCACTTTAGCCTCATGAGGAACAAGAACCATAGATGGTAAAATTGTCAAAAATGACTCACAGTGACTTAGGCGCTTACGTTTCATTGAAAGACAATGGGACTTAGGCTCTTGGGGCCAGATTTTAAAAGATTTTTAGGCACCTAACGATGCAGGGACATGCCTTGTGGGGTTTTCAAAAGTACCTGGGTGACGAACTCCTACTGGGTGCTTTGGTGCTTTCAAAAATCCCACTAGGCACCTCTCTGTGTATTCAGGTGCCTAAACACCTTTAATAATTTGGCCATAAGGGCTCGAGCCACTTTTGTAAATGGGACTGAAATTCCTAAGTCACTTAGGGTACATCTACACTGCATCATAAGCCCACATCTGTGGGACCCCGGTCTGTGGACTCAGTATTGCCGAGCACGCACTTGAGCATCCACACTGCATTGTTAACCTGAACCCGGGTCTCACAGCTGTAACGTGTCCACACTGTGCTACCCAGATGGTCTATTTGTCTGCAGCTTCAGTTGCCTCCCCACTGCAAAATGACAGGGCTTGGGCCGGCGTGACAGCAGGACTTGGGCTCTGACCCATCCCCTTCGCAAAGTCCTAGGACCTAGATCCTGAGCGTTTGCTGATCCAAGTCACAGTGATCTGTGTGAGGATGGAAACAGGGCTGGGGCTCAAACCCGAGTGAGAGCGAGGGCATAGTGTGCAGATATATCCTTAGATGATTCTGAAAATTGTATTCATACCCAGCGTCACAGAGGGGGCTATGACTTTCTCTGATGACTAGTGATTTTGCATGCCTTAAATTTTAGGTGCCTGACCTAAGACGACTTAAAAGGGCCTCATTTTTAGAAAGTGCTCAGCACCTGCCCTCTGAAAACCAGACCCTTGTAGGGAGCGATAGCTCAGTGGTTTGAACATTGGCCTGCTAAATCCAGGGTTGTGAGTTTAATCCTTGAGGGGGCCATTTAGGGATCTGGGGCAAAAATTGGGGATTGGTCCTGCTTTGAGCAGGGGGTTGGACTAGATGACCTCCTGAGGCCCCTTCCAACCGTGGTATTCTATGATACCTCCAGCCAGCCACCCAAAATTGCTGGTCTCCTCTGAAAGCCCAGGGTAGAGTCAGGAATTGAATCACCACCTTGTGAATCATTGCCCATTACCTTAATGACATACCTATCCACTTTGTATGAGGGAGGCAGATCCTTGTGCCACTGGCTCGTTTCTTCACCATTTAAGGATGAGGAAGTCGGCTGCTCAGGGCACGTGGGTGCGAGCGATTTCATTTCCCTGTGAGTATCAGGGCCTGTGTGCTCGCTCCCCAATCAAACAAGCTGCACATGAAAGGCGGGAACGTAAACAAACAAAAAAGAGGCCAACAGGTTGATCTGGATTACCTCAACGGTCACGCCCTTCTCATTTTATGAACATAGCAGCGCAGGTGTTTGTAATGCATTAGCTAACCCCAGCTCAGTGGAGGCAGGAATTAAACAGACCATATTCCCCAAGGTGACACTTCTCTTTCCCGGCAGCAGCGGGTGGCTTAGTTCATACACCTTCCCCTACCTCCCCACCACCTGCCGAGCCAGGATGACCAGCCACTCCAATGAATTCAGCAGCCTCAGCAGCAGTTCCCTCTCATCTTGGCAGGCATCATGGAATCAGACCAGGGGGAGCTCAGTCGTGACGTCCTCCGAATACTACGGCTGCAGCAGTCCTGGCGGTCCAGCCAGCAGAAGCTTCAGCACCTCGAGTCTTGGTGGACACACGTCTTCCTCTTGCCCATCCGTCTTCAGCAAGGAGAAGCTCTGGACCCCACTGAACCTAGACATGGACCCCACATTCCAGCAGAGGAGGAAGCAGGAGAAAGAGGAGATGAAGATCCTCAACGACCAATTTGCATCCTTAATCGGGAAGGTAAGAGGAGCGCCAGGTTCTAGTGACCACAGAGGCCAGCAGGGGATGGGCTGTGAAGTGCCTGTGGCAGGAGAGATTCGCAAGGATAGCCATTCCCTGGTGCTAAATATTAGCTAATTTCCCCAGTTGGGGGGATAGTTCTTTCCTTCCGTGCTGTCTATTTTACCAAAAGTTTGCATGATTATTAGCTAACTATGGTAAGTAGCCCAGTCCACCGCTTCCAAGACCCTGCCCATCCCCATCGGCTAGTAATCTCCCTGGGTGATCCCTGGGAAAAGGGAAACTCGGCCACTGACAGAAGTAGGAATGGGGTAAGCAGCAAAGACAGGGGCTGTGAGGACAAAGGATAGAGCAGAAGGAGTTTCATACCTGTAGCTAGGCAGAGAACCAGTACAGAAGCTGCGATCAGTAAACTAGCCTATGGTTCCTGCTCGTCTTGTTGTCTAATGGCTAAAATGAGAGAAAACTAACCAGCCAACAATGTGGCGGATGATGGGGGGTTGGGAGGAAGGGTGGCTGGATCGGCTAAGCAAAGCTCTCCTGCAGAGAGTCTTTCATCTGCTAAGATCCAGGGGAAGGTAGAAGATTTCTCAAAGCAAAACAGTTCACCTACTTGAGGCAGGTTCCTGCAAAGCTCTTATACTCTGTAATCAGATGGTAATCTCCCGAAAGGGTTGCTTCACTGAAGTATATTATGTAGGCAGTTAATGCCAAGCTACTATTATTTAAAAAAACAAAACAAAAAAAACACAGTGCTAATATGGGTCTGAACTAGTACCGTGGGGCTCTGTTTTCAACAGCATCTGCCCAAACTGCACCTACACAGGGTTCCGCATTTCTGCGTGCATAAACAAGCATCCAGGCAGGCCCAGCTGCCCCCTGGAGTGTGCAAATGTGACCATCTGTGCATTGCACTTTTTCAGATGCCAGCCCTGAGAATGAAATCTAGGGTGTATGAAATTCACCCCTGGGCAGAGGCCAACATGAGACCCAGGCCCCACTTAAACCCTCAAAACTGGCCTTAAGTGGCGCATACGAATCCCACTGGTGAGTGTGTATTACAGGGCCTCTTCTGTGTCTGACCCACAAAGCGTCTGGTACAACCCTAGCTAGGGTGGGTTGGCTCTTTAGCTCAAGGGCTTCTAGCTCTGGAGATCTCTGGTGTGTCAGCCAAGATGGCGCCCATCTCCCACTGGCCTCCTACACAGGGGTGAATTTCAACCCATTGGCAGAGAAACGTAACAGACACTTGCGAATGTGCCACTGGACAGGGAGTGTGTCTTTTTATCAGGAATTCACATGACCTCAGTCAAATGCCACACAAGCCATAAACCCCCAGGGAAGTAGCTATGGCCATAGCTGGGAGGTAGGGGTTGACCATTCCCAGTCAGAAGGCCACGCACCTTTGGGATCTGCCACGCGGCTGAGGATGAGGAGTCCTGGTCAAGCTCTTACTGACTCTGGGTTTCTTTTTGATGTGGCTCACATGTGTTTGGAGAGGAGGCAGAAATGGCTGGCTAGTGGGTTCTCAGTTCTGACCTCTTCTGCAGGCTAACGAATGCAGGAACACAGGACACTGGACTGGAAGAGATCTCCTGGGTCATCGAGACCAGTCCCTGCTATCTCAGGCAACCCTGGCTTCTCATCCTGTTCATACTTAGCAAACTAGAAACAAGAGACCTCCAGGGACAACGTGTATGGCAGGTTCTCCCATTCTGTGCTCAGTGATGATTATCTAAGGCCCATAGGTCAAATCTTGGGTCCCCCTATGAATAGCCCCAGTAACTTTGGAAGGAGGGGAGTGGCATGCTCTCCCCTCAATCAAGGCTTAGGGACCAGAACACCCAGGCTGCAAGGTCTCAGCCATCCCTGCAGCCTCTGAGCAGGAGTAGCAGCAACCACCAGCTATGCCCCTTTCACACTGGTGTTTGGGGTCCCTGTGTTGTGCAGGGACCTGGTAGCCACTTCCCTAGCCCACCAGCCACCCCCCTGTCCATGACTCCTCCTCACTGAGCTCTGCCACTGAGCACTTGTTCGGTGGCACTTTGCAGGTTGGCTCTCCATGCCCTGCTGCCTTGTACCTCCGAAACAGGGCCTTTCCTAGTGCATCCTGGAGGATCTTTCACACAGGCCCGGGGTGGACTTGGCTCAGTGTTTGTGCCGGCCGTTTCCAGTGGTGCCTCTGTAAGCTTCTCTGTTTAGGTGTAGGCGCATCAGGGTAGGGGTTGCCTCTTATTTTATTTATTATTTGTATTACGGTAGCACCTACGGGCCCTAGTCATGGAGCAGGACCCCATTGCGCTAGGTAGTGACCCCTGTTGTGCTAGGTGTTGTTATCTTATTGATTAGGTGTACTATGTTAGCAGCTAGCCACTTACAATCTAAGCATATGACAAGAGATAGCAGATGGATGCAGACAGGGCTGGGGAGGGACACTAGGAAACAATAAGCTAATATTGGTCAGAGGCAGAGATGTCAGCAAAGCAACTGCCTAACCATTGTCCAGCCTTCCTTGTAGGCTGCATGGCAAAGGAGAGTTTTAAGCTGGGGGTTGGAAGGTGGGTCACGAGGGGGCTTTGCAGACGTTCACAGGGAGTTCCTCCAAAGCATGGGGGAGGGGGCATCATGGGAGAAGGCAGGATGGTTCTCCTTGTGTGAACAGTGCTTCGCACAATGGGGTCCTGATCACAGCTGGAGCCTCGAGGCACTACTGTAACCTAATGAAGAAGGCAGATCAGGAGGGTCGTTCTGTGACTGCTGACAGACGCCAGACCAGGGACAAACTAAGCCGATAAAACACACTCTATTAGAGGGTCTTCTCCCAGGGGCCAGTGCAATTTTCTACCCCTGGGCAAAGGAAGTTAGATCAGTCCTCACCTGCTCAATGTCTTGGATGGGCAGGAGCAGGCAGCTTTGCACAGGTGATGCTGTTACCATCCTTCAGAGAGGATGCACGGTGTCTCATGAGTGAACCATCCCCTCAGTTGACTTATGGCCGCTTTACAGCATTTAGCAGCTGTCACCTGCCAAATTAAGTGCAATTAAAGCAATTTGTTTTGTGCGTGGAGAGGAGAGCTGGCAATTAAATCATTACTGGAAGCACTTTGAGGCTGAGCCGTATGGCTATCGCTGTGAATATGGGAGTGTGCCAAGTTAGACTGGAGGGTGGACGACCTCCTGCATGTACCAAAAAAAACCATGCCCGCACACACACACAGACAGGATACAGCGTCTGTAATTCTTGCGGTGATTGTATGTCGTTCCATAGGGGTGCACGGCCCTTGGCAGTGCAAACGTTGGAACCTGATTCACACGACGTTACTCCAGTTTTGCCCCAGCGTCGGCCTACAATTATTTATTTATTGTATGGCTGTAGTCCCGAGCAGCAATAGTCACAGCCCAGTACAGCTCTAGTTGTACAAACACAGATCAAAAAGACAGTCCCTTCCCTGAGGGGCTAATAATCTAAGTCACCCTTCTGATTTCAGTGGAGTGACACTGGAATACGCTGCAAGGACGCAGCAGCGAATCAGGCCCATATTTATGTTTTAGGACCAACAGTTATTACTGATACTTGCAGGGAAGTGAATATCATGCTGGCCCAACTGGGCTGAGGAATTGTCTTATCATAGTGTTATCATTTGTAGTATTGTAGCAAGATGGAGGCCCCTGTTGTGCCAGGAGCTGCACAAACACATAGCAAGAGACAGTTCCGCTCCTAAAGAGCGTACAGTCTTAAGGGGAAGAGGCTGGCGGGGGGGGGGGGGGGGGCCACAGGAAGGATGGTCCAGTGGCTAGGACATGAGTCTGACGCTCAGGAGATCCCAGTTCATTTCCCTGCTCTACCTCGGATTTCCTCTGTGACCTTGGGCAAGACACTTCTCGCAGTGCCTCACTCCCCTGACTGTAAAATGGGTTTAATAGCAGCACCCTACCTCACAGGGGTGTCGTGAGGATAAATGCATCAGAGATTGAGGCGTGCTCAGATACTACAGTAATGGGGGGCCAAATAAGTACTTTAAATAGAGGGGAAACTGAGGCACAGAGAGGTGAGTCACTGGCAGAGCTCAGGTCTTCTGCAGCCCAGGGTGGTGTGCTACTCGCTGGACCATGTTCCCTCAAACCAATCCCCAGCTGCATGAAGCCGGCTGGACGCAGCCCATACAGAAATCAAAGCACTGCCAGCATATGTAACAGAGATGCTGCCAGACAGACTGCAGGCTGAAATGGGGGTGGGGGGTGTGTGTGGAAGCCCTAGCAGATGAAAAGGCAAGTTGTTACTTGTAAAGAAAGACTGCAAAGATGGACAGAGAACAGAAGGATCAGGCAATCAAATAGGGATGGCGCCTATAAATGGGTGGATGGATAGATTCAATGCATGGGCCGATGAAGAGTGTATCTCTGTTAGCTCACAGGAATGTTATCCATGCTTCAGATTCATATTGAGAAGGGGTGTTTACACAGAGGAGATAGTGCCCTGTATTGTTTATGCCCCAATCACATCCGATGGTGTGGGAAAGATTCCAATACAGATTAGTATTATTCTGTCCATGAGACCTTGCCTTGGGATTCTCCTACCAGCCTCTTCTCTCCACTCCTACTCATTTCCAGGGGTTGGTTTTGCTAGTTGAACCCTGATCTGCCACATTCTCTAGAGGGTGCTCTCAGCAGCCATCCACACTTGCTCCCCTCTATCCTGGGCCGCTCTTTGCATGTCCTCTATGTTGTTCATTCCCATAAGTTTACCCTCTTTAACGTTCAATGGAGGGGTTCTATTGGTTGGCCTTTTGTGTGTTCCTTCAGCTGCCCAATGGCATGGTAGAAGCTCTGGCTTCAGTCTTTATGCACGTCCTAGATATTTTCCACTGCTTTTGTATAAAGCTTTGGCACTTAGGGGTCGAACTCTGACAAATCTCAGCATTCATTGTAAAGTCATTCCATTTAATAACTAGTATTTTTCTAAGGCTTTTGTTCTTGACGGCATTGAGATGATTGTCCGTCCCCTTGGTAGATCTCCAGCTTTTCACATCCATATGTGAAGACGGAAATAACCTTTGAGTTGGAGCTTCATAGCTTGGTCTTTAAGTTGTCGGGTTTTGATGCCATGTCCAATAGGATGCGCTAATCAGCTGTGATTTGACTTGAGTGATGGTCTGTCGAGAAACCACTGAGTATGTAAAGCAAAGCCTCCATATGTCAATGTAATGCCCTTCTGTGCCTGATCTGCGTGGGATGGAATTTTTTTACCGCTCCTTGCTTGAGAGCCTAGTTGGGTCCCCCAAGATATAAAGGTTCATGCATTTATTTCTGGGGTTCCCTATCTAGTGTGTTGGCTGAGAGGTGGACATCAGCCTTCCACCATCAACCTTCCTAATGTCTCCGGATTCCGTTCTGCAGGTCCAATGGCTGGAGCGGCAGAACAAGATTCTCACGATCAAGTGGAGCTTCCTGAAAGATCAGGACAATTCCCGTTCTGAATCAGACATCAAACTCCTCTACGACCAGTACATGAGCAAACTGAAGCAAGAGATAAGGGCTATCGGCCACGAGAGAGAACAGCTGGAGTCGGAGTTGACTGAGGTGTTGAAGTCCATGGATAACATACGAAGCAGGTGCCAGTTGTCCTAGTTTGTTGGGGGTCTTTGGAAATAAAGGGATTAATTTCAGCCTATTGTTAGGTACTGTTTCAAAAGTATGGACTGTGGATAACTAAAATAATAACATGGAGTTCTTCTCTTGTTGTCCATACTCAAAACCCTCAAGGGTCTGATTTTGGGGGGGGATGATGAGCTTTCAACAAGAACTGCAGGTTCTGAAAATAAGGCTCACACTTTTTTCATGCTTAATGAACTTAGACAAGTAGACAAATAGAAATCCATGGAGAGTGAGAGAGAGAGAGAGAGACACTAAGGGCTTGTCTACCCAATTTACATGCACAAAATCACATTTGCATGAACAGTGGTGGGATTTTTGAATGCACAAGTGCCCTGTTTGCACAAGTCAATGATTGTATTTTGACACAGAAATGAATACCTCACTCATTTCAAGAGAGTGCTCTCTGAGCCCCTATGAAATGTGCCCCCTTCTGTCATGTTCTCCCAATCTGTGACTTTAGAAAGTGTGACTTTACCCCTGGCTTAACTGTTGTATTGTCCAGTTATTAGGGGTTTACAACTATTAATGAGCCTGATTCTTCTTTCACTTATGCAAATTTTACACCAGTGTAACTGCATGAACTACAGTGGAGTTACTTCTGATTTACACTAGTGTAGACTGAAGAAGAATCAGGTATAATATTCATTATGAGTCTGACTCTTAAACCCTTTACACCACTTTGGCAGTTGAGGTAGTGTTGCCTAGTGGTTACAGTATGGGACAGAGACTCAGCAGTCCTAGGATCTATCCTTGGCTCTGCCAGTGGCCTATCTGATAACCTTGACCAAGTCACTTTACCGCCTTGTGCCTCGGTTTCCCCATCTGTGCAATGACGATAACAATGCTGTTTGTTTGTAAAGCATTTTGAGATCTACTGATAAGTGCTATAGAAGAGCACAGATGTAAAAATTAGTATTACTTAAGTGGTTGTAATTATTTAATCTAATTTATGTAGAATTTAAGCCCACACTGTCAGAGTGGTGCAAAGGAGCCTTAGTTGCAGTTAGAATCATGCCCCTCTGAATTCAGCCCCTTTGTTAATTGACAAATCATCCCCAACCATTACGGGTTTTGAACATATTGGTTATTTGTACCTTTTCAGCCAACACTGTGAACAAACCATTTTCACACAATGGCCTGACCGCTCACCTTGCTTAATTCGATCTGTTCCCTCATTGGGATGGTTCATGGAACTGGTGAATAATTAACAGTGAATGTGCTTCACAGAGCAAATTCAGACCAAACAAACCACTGGAGTAAAAATTCATGGCATTTTGGGGCATTCGTGAAAAGTTTCTTGAATGAATGGTAATCATGCAAATTTGTGCTTAGCTATTTGACCCAACAAATCATAGTGAAGCCAGCTCCCTGCTTTTATTCCGGGCTGGTTCCTCAGCAGATGAAAACAAATGTAGCTCCTGGATGATTCACCAGCTGAGCATCTGGCCTCAAAGCCTGGACTTTCCTTTACTCTTCAACCAGCACTTGATTTTGCACAGAAGGTTTTTTCTCAAGCATTTAGAAAATGTTATTCTTTATCTCATATTTCCCCAGGCTGCTATAATAATACTTACCTTTTATCATCCAGAGATCTCAGGGCACCCTTTACAAAGATGGGTAAATATCATGATCCCCATTTTACAGATGGAGAAACTAAGACACAGAGAGGTATCACTAGACAACAGCAGAGCAGGGATTAGAACCTAGGTTTCCTGATGCGGAAACAGAATTGAAAAACAGAATTTCTGTCCCCTGGGAAATTCTGATGTTTTGACATTTTGCTCGGTCCTGCATTGGAATAAAATGTTGAAACTTTTCATGGACCAAAAATGTCCAAAGAATTTCAATTTAGAAATATTGTAACGTTTCATGACCAAGACATAGGGAGAGATAGAGAGGGGTGCATCATGGGAAATGTAGTCTGGCCAGGTAGCAGGCCCCATACGGGACAATAGAGGCATGAGGGGTCCAAAAGTACGACTCCCATCTGGCACCATGGTGCTCAGGCGGACTCAGCGATCAATGTCAAATCAATCACTCAACGAAATATTTTGTTTTGCTTTTCCCAACAGAAAACTCCCTCAAAACCAACTTTTCCCCACAGAGAATTTGCTGATGGGAAAATGCCTGGTTTGAAATCAGCCAAGCAGTCCCTAGCTAACTCCCAGGCCACTGACTCAGACAGGAGGGCCTTGTACAGTGCGGTTTTGCAATTGTGCACCCTGCTGCGTTGCTACTCAATAGCCAGACCAGTTACCCTTAAAGCTACACACTGCCCCACAGGTCCTCAGGATCGGCCTGAAGGAGAAAGTGAGCCGTGATCCGTTTGTGCTCTGAAAGGGTTGCTCAACCCCCTCACGAGTCACCTCCCTGCTCCCAGGCCCTCCACATCTGAAGGCGCGTCTCTGCCACCCGTCTCCAGCCAAAAGCTGGCTAAGCCGGACGGGAGGGGGGGGGTTGGGGGATGAGCATCGGTTGCGGACAAGCCCGGCTGCCATCCGGTCAGGATTGTTGTTTGCGCAGTAGGTGACATGATGTCAATGCTCTGCAATGAGTGAAGCGTTTTCAGCAGGGATTGGGGTGAGGATGGCGCGGGAGAGAGGCAGGCTGTAATTAAGAACAACATACGTGTGCTGGCACCAAGTCAGACATTCCAGTTAAGAAGCAGAAAAACCAGAAGAACCAACCACTTCTCCCATTCGCCTCCCGATCAGGGCTTATGAAACAGTTAAATACCAGGGTGAGGCAGAAACAATGGCATCACCTGTCATTGTCATTTTTTTCCCCTGTTCTCCTCCCTTGTGCCCTTCCCCTAGACCCGGCTACTTTAGCACTCAGATTGTAAGCTCTCAGGGACAGGGATCATCTTCCTGGGTGGTAACTGGCGCTCTGACCGCAATGCAAATGATTATTACGAACGATCAATGATTAAGAAGAGCCACAGTAACTGTGGGATGAGTTTGGGTTCTCTATTCCCATGTAGATTGGTCTCCTTTGCAAGGGTTACACTCACTTGGGATCCGGCACGTTTCAGTTAGTTGTCAGATGGAGGCTACATTTATATGCAGGTTATAAAGGGTTAGTGGCCAAGCAAGTCACAAGCGAGAGTAGCACGTCCCACGCACTCCCCATAAAGCACATCACTACAGGTGTGGAAGCCTGGTTATGAGCCAGGGTTAAGAGCGACTGATTGACTCCGTAACAATTGATTAGCCAGGTCTTAAAACCGCTAGGAAGCGTTTATTAACCCTTTGCAAACTCTTTATGCAGGTAACCCTCAATATAAAGGTGTAACGATGCTGCCTCTGGAGGGACACAACTGAGAGTATCAATTCAGGACAAATTGCTTAGAGCAGGGCAGTCACAGCCCAAGGCTGGGGTCCTTTACTATTAAGGCACATCAAACCAGCCATACAGAGAGGGCTTCGGTCTCACCCCACTGGCTAACCAGAAGTCATACAAGCAATTCCCTTAGACCAGTGGTCCCCAACGCGGTGCCCGCAGGCGCCATGCCATGCCCGCCGGGGCATTTCTGTGCACCCGCCTACTGACAAGGGAGTGCGGCCACTGGACAACCCGCCGCCGAGGAGTGCGGCCGCCAGACAACCCGCCGCCGAGGATTGGCAACGCCGCTGCATTCAGCGGCATTATGGCAGCGACGCTTCTTGACGACACCCCTTCTCGGCGGCTGGTCATCCGGCACCTGCCACGCTCTTCTGGGAACATGAATACGCTACTGCAACAGAAAGGTTGGGGACCACTGCCTTAGACAGTCCAGTTTCCCAGTATCACCACCAACGCCACTCGTTACGGGGAGGAATGGTTATGAAAACCAATACCCCAGTAAAACAAAAAAGGTTCTCTTGGTCCCAAAGGCCCAAGCCCCAGACCCAGGTCAATATACTCATTAGACTCAGACTATCAGGGTTGGAAGGGACCTCAGGAGGTCATCTTGTCCAACCCCCTGCTCAAAGTAGGCACAATCCCCAATTTTTTCTGCCCCAGATCCCTAAATGGCCCCCTCAAGGATTGAGCTCACAACCCTGGGTTTAGCGGGCTCAATGCTCAAACCACTGAGCTATCCCTCCCCCCACAAATCTTACCCACAAATCACACTGTTGCCAATCCTTTAGACTCTAAAATCTAAAGGTTTTTATTCATAACAAGAAAGAAATATAGATGAGAGCTAGGATTGGTTACATGGAGTCAATCACATACAGGAATGGCAAAGTTCTTGGTTCAGGCTTGTAGCAGTGATGGAATAAACTGCAGGTTCAAATCAAGTCTCTAGAATACACCCACAGCTGGGTCATTCAGTCCTTTGTTTAGAGCTTCAGTTTGTTGCAAGGTTCCTCCAGAGGTAAGAAGCAGGATTGAAGACAAAATGGAGGTGCTGCAGCTGCCTTTTCTAGTCCTTTTGCCATGTGGCTTGTGCTTCCTTTGTTCCAAACACAAGCCACCCAGCACATGGCATGAAAAAAAACTTTAGAGTTTGGTCCATAGGCACATCCCTGCACACCTTGCTGAGTCACAAGGTGTATCTGCCTTCTCTCAATGGATCAATTGTATAGCTGATGGTCCTTAATGGGCCATCAAGCAGGCTAGGCAGTGGTGACGCCCCATTGTCTGGGGTGTCACCCAGAAGCATTGCACAAGTTTGAAATACAGACAGTACAGAGCCAACACTTATAACTTTAAATACAACATGATACATGCATTCAGATAGCATAATCATAACCAGCAAATCATAACCTTGGTTGCACCAATGATCTATACAGTCACTGTTCACGTCAATAACTTCAAAAAAGGGTTACCATCTTTTCCTTTAAAATGGCCCTTTCCCACTCTGATGGAAGTTGAAGGAAAGCTGCCACTGTTGGGCTGGGTTGGGTTGTTCCCTTTTGAGAGCGGCAAATGGGGAATTTGGTCCCCTGGATGCAGGGTGGTCCAATGAGGAGACCATTGGCCTTGGGTTCAGAAGACCTTGGTTCTATTTCTAGCTGGACCAGCAACTTCCCCTCCCACAGTTTGTCTGTTCCAATTATAAAAACTGTCTGGGGATCACTGTGACTCTTATTGATATATTGGTACAAGCGGTGTTAAACAAAGTGACCTGCAAAATCTCCAGTACAGGATTTAGCTAAGCCTTGCCGGGTTTCACACCAACCTGCTTCTCTCTCCGTAGATACGAGGATGAAATACATAAACGGAGTGGCATGGAATTCACCTTCACGGAGCTGAAAAGGGTAAGAGGCCATTCATCTTCACAGCGGTATAAAGGGCTGCGTGCCCATCTATGGAGAAGATGCACCTGCAGTGGAAGGAGTGTCTAGTGGTTAGGGTCCTAGCCTGGGCTCAGGAGATCTGGATTTGCATCTCTGCTCTGCCACAGACTTGCTGAGTGGCCTTGAGCAAGTCACATCGTCTTTCTCGTGCAGGGCCTCAAAGATGCTGTATTTAGGTGCTTAACTTCCTTTGATATCAGTGGGTGTTAGATGGCCAGATTTCTTTGAGGACCTGGGCCTCAGATCTCTGTGAAATGGGAATAGTAGAAGCATGGTGAGGTGCAGAGATACTACATTCACGGGGTCAGGTAAGCACCAAGAAGAGGGTTGGGTTGGCTCTGTATTCGTATGAGAGACCTGCCCCTATAGGAAATCTAGAGCATGGCTACCCAGCACAAAGAGACCAGCAGCCACGAGTTGCAGAGCCCAGGTCAACTGTCTGCAGAGCTAAAACAGACGTTCAAGCCTCGGCTCTGAAACCTGGAAACGGGGGAGGGACTCAGGGCCCAGGCTCCAGCCCAAACCTGAATATCTACATGGCCGTTTTTAGCCCCACAGCCTGAGCCCCACAAGCCCTAGCCAGTTGACCTGGGCTCTCTTGCTGTGTAGCCATTCCCTTACAGTGCTAAAGGCAGGGGGGTTATAGGCTCAGTAGATGGCAACCTGGGCCAGGAGGACCACAGACTGGTGGAGGTGATGTATTTTGAAATGAACCATAGACAAATGAGGACCTGAGCACCTGTGGTTGCTAAAGATCCTGTGCTTTTGCACCAAATGCTGTGGAGTATTATCTGCCAGGTCTTGGCCAAGTTCTATCAGGCAAGATTCCTATGCAGTTTCAGTTGCATACACCATGGGGTCTCAGCCTGGGGTCATGATCCAGTAGGGTCACAAGGACGGGTCGTAACCACCTTCCCTTCAGGGGCGCCCTGAAACATTTCTCTACATGCGGTCACAGTATGCCAAGGTTGAAAACCAGTGGCAGACAGTATTCTCCTTCACTCCCTGTGAAATGTAGTGCAGGCAGGCTCTGTTAAACAGCCACCTTGTTCCATCCCAGAGGAAGCTGCACTTGTGATGAGTGAATGGAAATCAGTTGTTGTGTATGTGGGTTTGGAATCTTTGGCAAGGAAAGCTAGGGTGTCATGAGCTGTGGGGAATGCTCACCATAAATGATTGTTATGGTTAATTACAAGTTGTTCCCAAGCATGCTCATGGCCTGGTAAGGGCAGTTTGTGCGATTTTTGTTTATTGCATCAGTGTTTTCAACAATCTCTGCTTTTCCTTATGATTAAAAGATGACTGTTTATGGGCCAGTCCTGCTTGTTTCCTTTTATGGAATGGTTATTAGCCAGGATGGGCAGGGATGGCGTCTCTAGTCTCTGTTTGCCAGCAGCTGGGAATGGGCAACAGGGGATGGATCACTTGATGATTCCCTGATCTGTTCATGGCATTGGTCACTGTCAGAATACAGGATCCTGGGCTAGACAGACCTTTGGTCTGACCCAATATGGTCATTCTTATGTTCTATGCCCCACCTCCTTTCATGCACTCAAGCTCTAACAAAAAGAAATTCTATCTAGAGGTCTTCTTCTCATATCACCCAACCTCAATGGAAACAGCAAAACAGGGTCCCACCAGCAACATCCACCATCCTGCAGAATGGATGGATAGTATCCCCAAAGGACACTGCTTTCTCCTGGGACTGGGTAATCAGTGCACAATGGAGAAGATCTCTAGCCCCAACAGAGCCCAACGTACAGACCATTTGTTAGCAGCGCTGATATGTCTTCTTTGCCCCACAGGATTTAGACGCTGGTTGCATGCATAGAACCGAGCTTGAGGTCAAACTGCACGGGCTTCAAGAGTTGATGGAGTTAAAGAAAGCCGTATACGAGCAGGTAAGAAGCAACAATAAGACCAGATGCCTAAGCGTGTGCAATGAGGCTGGTGGAGCTGGGCGAAATGTTTCAGCTAAATACTTTCTTTCTGGGGAAAAAATGCAGTTTTGGCAGCACCAAAGAGTCAGGTGAATTTGTGTCCATTGTGCCAAATTGTTGGGTTTGGGGGGGAGGGGGCAGAAGGGGGGGGGAAAATGCAAAAAAAAAGAATTCTGAAAAAATTTGACAGATTTCACGGCTGTGTTTGTGAACTCATTGGGATTTTCCCCGTTTGAAATTACTTTCTTTCAAAATTTCCTTTCGTTTGATGTTTTCAGGGTCCACTGAATAGAACAAACTACCTCTGTGCATACGTCTGCAATAAAAAACTCATGGCACTAAGTCTTAGAACCCGGGAGAGCTGACTCGGGCTCCGGGAGCTACCAGTTGCCGTGTAGATGTTCGGCCTCAGGTTGGAGCTGGGGGTCTGAGACCCTCCGCACTCCCAGGGTCTGAGAGCCCGGGCTCCAGCCCAAGCCCAAAAGTCTACACCAGTATTCCCTCTACTTTTTGACAGGCCATATGCTCAAAAAATTTCTGCTGTGCAAATTTTTGTGCGTGCGGTGTTTTGCCGTGTGCATGGGGTTTAGGATCTGTGTACACAGCTTAGAAGGAACAGTGGTCTACACTGCAATTCTATAGCCCCGCAGCCCAAGGCAGCTGCCCCGGGCCAGCCCCGGCCATGCCATGGGTCTCTTATCACAGTGTAGATGTAGCCTGTGTCATTTTCGTAACAGGGTGTTGTTAAGGGAAATAGCTTAGCGAGATTCAAAGGAAGGGGATTAAGGCATATTAGGATCAGAAGAACGGCATCAGCAGTTGAGCTAGCTAGGATGATTTTACCAGCTCAGTGCTGCAAGGCATACACTTGTCTCCAGCTGGGATCGGGATGGAATCCTCAACCAGCACCCTTATCTGCCGCTCCTCTATGGTATATTTTAACAGAACAGGTGCCCTCTAACCGTGTTCTACCTTCCTCCAAAACACCTGGAACAGGCCGCTCTCCAAGGAACGGGCCCGGCCGTTCCGTTTTGGAAGCGAGCTGAGCGACAGTCGCCTTCAGACTCACACCGGGCGCGAGGCACCCATCAGCCTCCTGCCGAAACAGCTGCTCGGCAGCTGTTGGGAGGCGTCGGGGGGGAGAGGGAAGAGCGGGGGTGGGAAGAGGCGGAGCAAGGGCAGGGCATGTGCAGCGAAGGAGGGGCAGGGCGGGAAGAGGCGGAGCAAGGGCGGAAGAGATGGAGTGGGAACCAGGCCTCGGGGCAGAGCAGGGGTGGAGCACCCACCCACAAAGAAGAAAGTCAGCACCGTAATATCAATGAATTGACCCAGAGAGTGCAGCCGATTTCCAATGGTGCATCAGGCACCATGCAACTGAGAAAGGCCATGCTTTTCAACAGTAAAGCTCCAATTGCTTTACAAAGCAGGCCAGTATAATTATCCCTGTTTTATAGGTGGGGTGCACTGGGACTAAACCCCAGGTTTCCGGAGGGTTAGACCTGTGTCCTAGCCACTAGACCATACTGCCTTCTGAATGACTTTATAAGCTGCCAGGCTGTCTCCCTGTGCTGACTGCACTGCTGGAAAAGGACGCACTAGAGATGGGAGGAAGCCATCCCTATGCGCTGCAGCACCTACTGGCCTGGCTGTATGTGCCCCTCGCTATGTTCCCAGCTTCCTCTTGGATTAGTTTCTGTTGGGATTCACACTGTTGACTTTGGCAACCTGTTGTATTCTTTAATCCATCCTTCGCGCAAAGAAATTATACCTGCCCCGGCTATTCCTCAGACTGAGCCTGTATTCAGCTTAAGCCACTTTCCTAGCAACCCTTATAGAGCTATTTGACATCAAGGATCTTGTTTCCTGGATCCCTCGCTTTGTCTCCTCTTTTCCAAAGCTACAGGGGCCAAGGGAACTAGTCTTTCTTCTATGGCAAGAGATATGGGGGAAGGTCTCTAAGGGTATGTCTACACTGCATTGTAAACTTGGGTCTGGAGGACCGGGATTGTGTTTCCAAGCCCACGCTTGAGTGTCCACAATGAATTGTAAACCTGGGTTTACAATTGCTGGATCCAGCTCTCACAGTCATGTTAACACATCCACACTACTCTGCGTAGACCTTCTGCCTTGAGTCTTCAGCTAGAGTTGTGTCCACACTGAAGAATGACAGGACTTGGACCTGAGCTCCAGCTGGACTTGGGCTCTGATCTATACCCCTAGCAGGGTCATAGGACATGGGTCATAAGTGCTTGCTGACGCAAGTCAGACTGATTTGTGTGTGGACAGGAGGAGGACTTGGGCTCACACCTACAGGAGAACTTGGGCTTAGTGTGTGGTTTAGACATACCCTAACCATATTATACATCTGTTGTGCATAGTTTTTCCCTGGTACAATTCAAAATTGATAGTGAAAGGTCCCTTTAACATCATAACGTTTTCTGGGACTTCCATCATAATTTACAGAGGTTTTTTGTTGGTCTTGCTGTTCTGGTAAATCTGGATTAGTGGTTAGAGCAAGGGGAAGTCAGGATTTCTGGATTCTTTCCCCAGCCGTGGGAATAGAGCCTAGAGCGAGTGGGACTTGGGAGGCAAGATTCCTGCGTTCTATTTCAGCCTCCGGGAGTGTACTCTACTGGAAGAGAAAAACTTGGTTCTCTTCTAAATGAAAAACTTTCCTTTGCAATTGATTTGTCAAAAGGTCAGGAAAATCTACACAAAAAATTGAACATGAAATAATCCCCTTTTTTGAACCACCCCTAGTCCTCCCTGAGGTAACTGATACACCACCTAGCTCCTAGTTTGAATTGGTTTCCTCCATTATTCCGTAACGACAGCCGTACTAGAAGAAAAGTTCTTGGGCACGATTCTGCTCTCATGTCTGTTTCACAGACTTGTAACTCCACGTACCTGATTCTGCTCATCCTTATAACAGTGGCAATCACAAGTAACACCGCTGAGTTACTCCTGATTTATACTGGCATGAATGTGAAAAGGCCCTCTATGCATGGAAACTGCTCCAGCATATGAAATTTACATGTGTTCGTCCACATTAACCTTTCCTCTAACAACCCCTATAAATTTACCTGGGGATCAAGTCTCAACGGGGAAGAAATACATTTAAAATCCTGTTTAATGGAAAGAGATTTGTCATCGGTAACAGATGAATCATCCATCCAGTCCCAATCATTGTTCCCCCAGTCAGGGAGAGGTAACGCAAACAAAGCCATAAGTACCCTACCTTCTTGCAAAGCCTTCCATACAAAGGGCCACAAAAGCGTGGAATAAAAGAACGTTAATGGAGACAAAAGGCCAAAAATGCTGAGTCTTATTGTAAAGGGGTAAATCAGGAGTAATCCCATTGAAGTCAGTCATGTTACGCCAGCATAAAAGGGGAATGAGACCTACAGCGAGATGCAGCGTGAAAGAGGATTATCAGGCATTCCATTAGTTTACAATCCCTTCAGGTTTGGTCTTGTCTGAGTACCAATGGCACAGGAGTGTGGTTTCCTAGCATCGATTAGGGTGTCTTTTTTGATTTGCTGAGCCATGTCTGTATCCGTTCTCACTTCCCCTTAGTCATCAAGAACAAACACCACAGAGTCAGGAGTTGCAACATGCGTATGCTGGCTGAGGTGTGCCTACCACTACTGCCCAGTGTTGGATGGAGTCACACCTTCTCACATGCGGGAGAAGGCATAAGACATAGAGTCCCCAT
The DNA here is from genome assembly GCF_965140235.1 of Caretta caretta. Taxonomy (NCBI): domain Eukaryota; kingdom Metazoa; phylum Chordata; order Testudines; family Cheloniidae; genus Caretta; species Caretta caretta. The sequence continues at coordinate 7,459,350 of NC_134225.1, forward strand.
TTATCCTTTGGGTGGTGGACAATGGAGATCCCCCTTTAGTTCGGCTGTATGCCCAGAGAAGAGCGTCTTAGTCCTGTGTCCACCTGCTAGACACTGTAATCATGAGACGGTAGCAACCCCACACCACTGACCGTTTCCTCACGGAGAGCATATATCACCAAGGACACATGGCCACCTTAGCTTTGCAATGGGTGCAGGCACCACACTGCCCTCTACTGGATGGCAGGCATGTGTCATAGGCCGTATATTTTCAGGAGTTAGTTGCGATTCTTCTTAAGTGCTCCGGGGCCTTTGCCACAACATGTGGACCCACGTTCTCTCTATAGCATTGATTTGGAGTCCCAGGGGGCTGGGTTGTACAGTCCAGAGTCAGCCCTGAAGTCTGTGGGCAGCCACAGTATGTCAGCAAGTATCTGGCACAAACTAGGTAACAAAGAACATAAGAATGGCCATACTGGGTCAAACCAATGGTCCATCTAGCCCAATATCCTGTTGTAGCAGATCGCAGACTCACTGGCGCGACACCTCCTGCTGGTCAACCAGGAATTAGCTCCTCAGCCTCAGAGCACCCCCTGCTGGCCAGAGTCTCGCCTGCCACAGGCCCTGCATCCCTCCCGGACCCCGTTGCCCTCTTATCTTGGGATGCTGCCCACAGCAGCACCCCCCCACTCTCTGGGTCTCCCCTCCCAGGGGAATCCACACCCTCTATGCCCACCTTACCTCAGTGGTTTGTTGTCATCTAGCCCTCTTTCTCTGGGGCAAACTGCAGCCTGTAATGGCCCCTCATCACTGGCAAGGGGGTTGGACCAGCTGCCTCTGCCTATCCCTGGGCTGCAACTCTGCAGCCCCAGTACCTCCTTAGGCCTTTACCAAAGCCTCAGCCTGGGGAGTTGCAAGGCTGGAGCACGGCACGGCACGGCACGGCACGGCACGGCACGGCACGGCACGGCACGGCACGGCACGGCACGGCACGGCACGGCACTGCAGCCAGGTCCTTCTCACTCCAAAGCTAGAGAGAGACTGACTACCTTCTGGCCCTGCAGTTCTTTTATAGGACCCAGCCTGGCCCTGATTGGCTGCCTTCCCACCTCTTCTTATTGGCTCTCAGCCCCAGCCCTCTCCAAGGGCTGGCTTTTAACCCTTTCAGGGCCGGAGCGGGGTGACCGCCCCGCTACACCTGTCTTCCGACAGTGGCCAGAACCAGATGTTTCAGAGGGAATGAACAGAACAGGGCAATTATCGAGTGATCCACCCCTGTCATCCAGTCCCATCTTCTGGCAGTCAGAGGCTTAGAGAGCACGGGGTTGGGTCCCTGACCATCTTGGCTAATAGCCATCGATGGACCTCCTCCGTGAGCTTTTTATATACTTGGGGCCTTCACAGCATCCCCTGGCAAAGAGTTCCACAGCCCTCAGATTAATTCACACCCCCTTGGCCCTACCCCACGTGCCCACTGCATATGAGCATGGTGTCTGGGTATTGACATGACCACAAACTCTTGCTAAATCAACCAACATGCACATCGTGCTGCATACAATTTTGCCCAGGATCGGGGGGAATTTGAAATCCCAGCAATGGCCAAACCCACAGCCACTGCTCTGAGCCCCAGCCCAAACCCTGAGGGGGGCTGTTTGAATTAAGCAGGACACCAGAGCCAAACCACTCCATGGTGGGGTTTGCAAACCTGAGCCTTGACTTATGAAAACTTCCCACCTCCCAGCGGTGTACAGGAGGGACTGGGCTGGCCACGCACAGCTGACTGTGACCTTGCTTCCTACGTATCCGCTCAGTTCTCCTCTCCTCCCTGCGATCCAGGAGCTTCAGGAGGTGCTGGCGGAAATCAAGGACATCTCAGTCGTCATGGGGATCGATAACAGATGCAACCTTGACCTGAGCCACATCGTGGAGGAAGTGAGGGCGCAGTATGAAGCCCTCGCTTTCAGGAGCTGGGAGGAAGCAGAAGCCCTTATCTGGAGCAAGGTACTCGTCTCTCTCTCATGGGAGACATGCCGCAAAGCCATTGGTGCGGGGGAGCAGGAGAGAGCCAGCCTAGGAATCATGAGGATTGGTGAGCGGTAGATAAACAGCGAGGTGGTGGAGAAAGAAGGGGGGGCAAGGGGAAGTGAGAGAGAAGGAAGAGCTAGACAGTTTCTGAACTGGCAAGAGGGTTGGGCGGAGGGATAGTTCAGTGGTTTGAGCATTGGCCTGCTAAACCCAGGGCTGTGAGTTCAATCCTTGAGCGGGCCATTTAGGGGTCATGGGCAAAAATTGGGGATTGGTGAGCAGGGGGTTGGACTAGATGACCTCCTGAGGTCCCTTCCAACCCTGATATTCTATGAACCCGGCACCCGTGAGGGACCAGCTCCCTGCAGAATCCCAGGCATGGCTGCAAGGTGGGGAGGGGGTGACTCCATCTCAACTCTTCCCTGCAGCTGAACGAAGGAGCCACCCACTCCGCCACGTACAGGGACCAGCTCTTCAGCAGCCGGCGGGAGATTGCGGAGCTGACCATACACATTCAGAAGCTGAGGTCCTGCATCGTGTCCCTGAAGAGCCAGGTAAGGCCGGGGTCTTGGGAGAGTGGGAGCCTCGGGCATTGGAAACACAAGAGAAACGGCAGCCGCCCCCAGGTCCGAGCCAGGTGCCCACGCACACCCATCACTCCCCACTTGGGATGAGTCTGCCAGGGGAGTCTCTTGTTATTCTCTGTGTTACTCCGGCACTTACAGGCCTCAAGTGAGATCAGGGCCTTGTCCTGCCAGGCATTGCACAGACACACAGAGGGAGACAGTCCCTGCCCCAAAGAGCTCACAGTCTAAATAGCCTAAGGGTGGGAGGGGAAACTGAGGCAGAGAGAGAGGCTGTGATTTGCCAGTGATTTGTGTGATGGGGAGCATGGGGATGGAGGTGGGAGAGGGCTTTGGGGGGCAATGTCATAGGAGAGGATTATGGAGGGAGGGTGGGGGTGGGAGAGGGCTATTGAGCGGGGGTGGGGATGTCATGGGATGGGGGTGGGAGAGGGCTATGAAGGGAGTGGGGTGGGGATGTTATGGGGTGGGGTTGGAGAGGGCTATGGAGGGAGGGGGTGGGGATGTTCTGGGGTGGGGGGTTATGGAGGGAGAGTGCGGGTGCGGGATGTCATGGGGTGGACATGGGGGCGGATCATGGAGGGAGAGTGAGGGAAGGGGTGCCATGGGGGTTGGGTTGGGGGAGAGGTATAGAGGACGAGTGGGAGGGGGTATGTGTGTTATGGGGGTGGAGGGGAAGAGCTTTGGAGGGGGAGTGGGGCTGGGGAGAAGGTGATGGGGGAAGATCGGATGGAGGTGGGGGCAGATGTGATATGAGGGGAAGTCGGTGGAGAACGCTTATTGGGGGAGGGGGGAAGATATATTACGGGTGGAGGGAGGTTGATGGAGGCAAAAAGCACTTGGAGAAAACAGCTGCTGGCCCATCTGGCTGTTTCTAAAATGTGGGGAGTCTCGCAGAAGTAGGAACTCAAGCACTTCAGACCCCCACCTCACCCCCCCATAGACCCACTGCAGCAGCAGCAGTCCCCAGACCTCTTCATTTATGCTCCCGGCTGAAAAGCACCCAGAGATCAACTGAGGCCAAGAAAGCCTGTGCAGAAAACCAGGGGTGAGGAACCCTAGTCACGGGCTGGGGGGCGGGAGATGCCCATCTGGCTCAGCACCCGCTGCCCACCTAACGGCGCTTCCCTTCCCCTTCGCTGCCCCAGTGCCTGCATTTGGAAGGTGGCATCAAAGAGGCCGGGGGAAACGGCCAGCTCGCCCTCCAGGATGCTGAAGCCAAGCTGGCCGAGCTCCAGGAAGCCCTGCGGAAAGGCAAGGTGGACATGGCCGGCTTGGTGAAGGAGTATCACGAGCTGATGAACATCAAGCTGGCCCTGGACGTGGAGATCCTCACCTACAGGAAGCTGGTGGAAGGCGAGGAGAGCAGGTGGGTCAGGCGGACGTGTGCAGGGGAAAGGACGTGCGTGAGCCTCCCAGGAGAAAACCAGGCACCTAGCACGTGCGTCTGGCTCTTTGAAGGCCGGGTCCAATGTCCTTTCATGTCAATGGAGAAGCAGATCCTGAGCCTCATCCTTGTCTCGGCTGCCAGCCGAACCAAACCACTGGGCCTGAAACCTCCTGCCCCAGATGTGGGCGTGTTCACATCCGGACCTGAACTCTTTGGCTTGGAGGCATCTCCAGACATAACACAGAAGGTGGCGGGGTAACACAAAGGGACCAAGCTGTGCAGTCAGCTACACCTGTGCAAACCCATTGGAGCACGGAGCAGGGGGTCCCAAACTGGGACATCTCGGGGTGGGGAGGAGGGCACACGGGAGAAATTGTGCAGTGGTGGATTTTATTAATTAATTTGTTGCATTTCCAAAATAGGCTACTCAGACAAAGCGTTAAAACTCTGTGGGAACTTGTTATATAAAATGCGGGAATTAATTCACTTCAAAATGTACCAGTGAGAACACAGATAGACAGAGACACTAACGTACAGAGCCCTCACCTCCAATCACCGTACAGCGCGGGTTCAGTTGCCCAGCAACTGTCAAGTCTAACTCAGCTGGTAGATCTGGAAGGGGGTACGCGGGTCAGCTGGTAGATCTGGAGGGGGATGTGCAATACTCTGTTATGTAGAGTGTCAAATTCTGTCTTCACCTCCACCCACGTAACCCCATTCAAGTGGGGACAGTACACAGGATCAGGTCCTACATCCATTTCCACCTATCTAACCTCCCTGAGGACAGTTGGGTCACTGTGTCTGGGTATAACATTGTTTGGGAGGGCGGCACTTTGCACAAGGGTCTGAAACTGTCTGTGTTCCATAGCCTCTTAACGTCTGTCTTTACTTCCCAGCATGGAGTCACTGACGTGCCCTGTCGTCAGCAGCATCCACTCCAGCCCAAGGCACTGTAAGCATTTATTACTATAGCTTGATGAAAGCAGCAGCTGTAGGAAAAATAAATGCCAAGCCACTACTCTCATCTCCTTTCCCTGCAGTTTCATCCATCTCCAGCTTCTCGGGGTCTTCCCAGCTGGCTTCTCGAGTGAGGGGCAATTCTACCGATGGGGTGACCCGAAATGGAGCAGTGGCAGAAGCCGTCCCCACCAGGAGCCAGAGCAGCGGCTCAGCAAGTTGGGATGCAGAAGGACAGCCCAGTGGGGCACGTCCGAAGCATCGCTTGCTGTCTGATGAAGAACACAGCCATGAGGAGTCAATCCCTGCGGAATAGATGCTGGACAGGTTGGCAGCTGCGCCTGAACGAGACCAGAATGCTTTCTCCTGAAGCCCAATTCTTGCCAACGTCTGCGGGGCCAAGAATGGGAATCAACTTCAAACCAGCTCTTCCCAGCGTTTACGTCTTCCCATCTCCAACTGGTTAGAAGCGGGACCCCCATCCTGGCAGAACGCTCTTTGAACGTGCCCAATTCTCAAGCCAGTGCTGACAAACTCATCCTGATCCTACCTCCCTGAGGTGGGGCTTGTAAGGCTTAATTCATTGATGTGCTTTGAGATCTTCAAACAGAAAGCTCTGCAGAAGGAGAAAGTGTTATTACTTAGGCTCCAACGATGGTAAACTGAAGGATAGTAGCAGCATAGCGGAAGGTAGCACGCGGGAGCCTAGTGGGTAGAGCTGGACTCAGGAAACCTGGGTTCTATTCCTGATTCTGCTGGGTGAGCTATGTCCCTCCATATGCCTCAGTTTCCCCATCTGTGAAATGAGGATAATGCTACTGACCTCCTTTGCAGAGCGGTTTGAGATCACAGTGCTAGCTAAGAGCTAAGTATTATTAGTTATTTTACCAGTATTACCAAAAGGTTTCTCGCTTTCCTTCTTGCTTTCGTTCTTTGGTTTGTGCGGATTTGCGTTAGGGTCTCTTTCACCGGCTGATGAAGTGGTGCGTACGAACGTTCTCAGCCACATGACTTGGCAGAGGCTGTGTTTGGTGACGTTTCACCACTGGCATTCTGGCTGCTCAGGGGAAATGGTTGTGTAGTCCCAGAATCCTCAATCAAAGGGTTTTTTCCTGTTGCCGGCGGGAACTTTATCTTGATGGTGTCCTTTAAAAATAAAATAAAATAATCGTGACCTCAGGTATGCTGGTGTAAATCCGGAGCAACTCTGCTGACTTCAAAGGAGTTTGGCCCAGATTCTGATCTGAATTACAGTGCTGTAAAAACAGGTTTACTTCAGCTGGGTCAATGGCGTGAGGGCCTGTCTTTAATCTCATTTCCACTCGCATAAACCCAGAATGACTCCAATAATTTAAACAGCAGGTTTATCCTAGTGTAATAGAGATTTTAAAAGAAACCCATACGTTTGTAAGTGTCCTTCTCTGTGTTGCTTGATAATGGCCATCCCTCCTGGTTTGGGGGAGGTGGGACAGGTGCACTCTTCTCAATTGGACAGTAAAGCTAGATGGGTCAGTTTTACTTGCGGCTCGTGGTGGGTCGAGGAGCCCAATTCGGCAAGGTGCCGAATTCTCCTCTATTAGATGCCTCAACCCAGCCCCTTGTATGGCTGGGTGCTCATGCAGTTGCCATAGGAAATCTCACTGCATGCTGGCTGTTAACGTAGCCTTTCAGGGCTGATCTCTGCACCCTTCAGAGAAGCAGCACAAGGCGCGACACCATTCGAAGTTCACTTCAGCATGCTGAATTAGACACAGTGCACGAGGGAGAACGTCATCCTCAGAGCTCCTGGAGGCTATGAAAAACCCAAAGCGACTGTAAAAGACAAGCATCGACGGGGGGTGGGGGGTTAGTTGTTATTTGTTCTGGGATGTTTATTGGTTGTCATTTAAAGAAAATAATCAGCATTATATATATATATATATATATATATATATATATATATATATATATATATATATATATATTTCATAACTTATGATGTCGCTTTACACTTAATTAGCTAGATCCCCAGCTGGCGTACATCAGCATTGTCCCATTGAAGTCAGTGGGGGCACACCAAATTTACACCAGCTGAGGATCTGGCCTAGTGTATATATTTGATTCCCTCTTGCACAGACTCAAGTATACCCTGCATTCCACCGAGGGCCAAAGCCAATGGGCTTGCTCTGGTGGCAATGAGTCAATTGCAAGGTCCTTTTTTTATGGTTCTGTTACGCATGTTGCAATATATCCACATGTTTCTGTAGGGTCGCCACCTGCTATGGCACCCGTGGAACCAGCATGTCGTCTGCTCCACGCTCTGGCTGTGTTATTAAAGTATGATTCCGAGTGAGCATAGCCGTGTGGGTCCTAGGATATTAGCGAGACCAGGGGAGTGAGGTCAGATCTTGCAATGGACCAGCTTTTGTTGGTGGAAGGGGAGAGACAGGCTTTCGAGCATACTCAGAGCTGAAGAAGAGCTCGTCAGAAACTCCAAAGTTTGTCTCTTTCTGACCTGCTTCATCTCTTTCATAAAGTATTGAGAGGCGCGGAAGAGGGGAAAGGCGGGGGCGTGTCAATTATTTCTTTACAGCGTGCTGACAGCTAAGGCACAATCCTGCTCTCAGAAGCCAATTCCAACACCTGCTAGAAACAGTTCCTTGGGTATCGACTCACGTCAGTGGCTGGAGAGGAAAGCTGGCCTGGGGGCTAGGCTGCAAATTGGCAGAGCCGCGTCCAGATCTCTGCTCTGCCGTTGGCTTCTTGTGTGTGACCTGCAGCAAGTCGCTTAGTCTCTCTATCTCTCTGGGCTTCAGGTCCCCCTCTGTAAAATGGGGATCATCCCACTTTCCTACCCTGGCTGGGGTGTGGTGAAGGCAAATACATTGGAGATGGTCAGGTACTATGGGAAAAGGGACCAGATGCGGAGCTAAGATCGAGCCAGCTCTGTCAGAAATCAGTTGGGTTTCACTCCCACCTTAGCCTTCCTGCTCATTCAATGAAGAGCCTCCCCCACCTTGACCAACACCAATAGCCTTTATCTCTGCCCTAGATGGACATCCCTTTGCTTGGGGTAAAAAGGAAGCTCAGAGGAGACTGCCCTCTCCTTGGAAGGGGAGAAGAGAATACGGCCTTTGCTCCGAGTGGCAGTAGGGTCCAGTGGCTAGACCAATGGGCTGGAACTCAGGAGAGGTGGGTTTAAGTCCAGACATTGCCCCCGGCTAGCACAAGTTTCCCCACCTTTTCCCCTCCCACCCTTTGTGTCAGCTATTTAGACTGTAAGCTCTTTGGGGCAGGGATTGTCTCTTCCTATGGGTATGTACTGCACCTGGCACAATAGGGGCTTTATCGAGCTAGACACTGCTGTAATGCAAATAATGCATCTGATGAAGTGAGCTGTAGCTCATGAAAGCTTATGCGCAAATAAATTGGTTAGTCTCTAAGGTGCCACAAGTCCTCCTTTTCTTTTTGCGAATACAGACGAACACGGCTGCTACTCTGAACCAATAACAATCATAATAAATGTTATTCGTCCAGTTCAACCCTGAGCCTCTGATCATGTCATAAAGTGATGCTAGACCCTTGAAGATTCAGGACTTCATGGTCCATGTATTTGATGGGCTACCCAACAACAGTAGCACGGGTGTTCTCAATCCATCCACCTCCAGCGTGCCGATCTAGAGACCAGTTTAGACGGGAGGGAACCTTACCATTGCTCTGGCATTCGCTGGTATGAAATGTGTCTCCTGGAGAGACCCAGGGATCTGACCAGAACTGGTGGAAAATTTGCCATCAGAAAATGCTGATTCCATAAAATCGAAACATTGCATGGGAAGGTATCACTTTTGTCTAAAGTCTAAAAACGTTTTGTTCTGACAAGATTGAAATGTTTCGACTTGTTGCTCTGTACCATAGATTACAGTTGAACACACTAATCAAAAGGAAACATTTCAATAAGATCAACATGAATTTGTTTTGTGAAAAAAATCTGACTCCTCCCCCCCCCAAGTTGCTATGAATCCAAATTCTGAAATCGCAGAATTTCCCATGGGACAGAAAGTCCTTATTTTGGCCAGCTCTGGATTTCACACCTCCCTGAAGTTTGTGTTTCCCTGAGACACGTGAAGAAATGCAATGTGGCTTTTGAGCCTGATGGGCCTGTGCTACCTCTTCGGAAACAACTGTGGGACATCTCTTCTCCAACCCACTCCTCCTCCCTGCAAACTGCACCAGCATCTCCCCACAAATAATAAAATCGCCCTCCTTTGCCAAGAGTAAGTTTGGGAACAACCTTGGCAAGGAAGCAGCCTGCTGCATCCTGAAGAAATACACACACAGAGAAATCAAGAAACCATATGGGAAAGGTATACCAAACACGGGTGGTGGCTGGAAGTGGATGTAGGGTGTAGCAACCTGGACTTCCACGGGACACTACTTAGCTCTCATTCGAGATGCCACGGAACTTTTCATAAGAGTAGAGACTTCCCTACACACAAACTTGAACCAGTTTAATGAAGCAGCGCCAACCCCTGTGTGGACACTCTCAGTTCCATTTAGGAGTGGCTTATTAAGACTTAGCTTAAGCCTGGTCCTTATTTCCACTCAACCAAATGAATCTATGCTCCAACCAAAGTAAGTGTCCACACTTAGAGAACTGTTGCACTGGTTTAGTACCATAAATTAGACCAGTATAACTTTACATATAGCCACGCCCTTGGGGTATTGGCCCTGCTGTGCTGGCTCAATCCTAACTTGGGAAAGCAAATTCTGTCTCCTGGGATATAATCTCCTTCTTTATATTATGCTCTAACCTGTAATGCCGTGTTGCTGTTTGCTGTTAAATAGCTGCTGTGTTCCACCCCAGAGGCAACTGCATTTCACAGACAGGCGGCGAGATCCCGGTATATCTCTTTGGCTCGTTTATTAATACCATGCAAAGTCTTTTTCAGGCTCTGGAGAAGCTCAGGGCAACGTTTTCAGACGTGGGTGCCTGAAGCGAGGCACCAAAATCCATATGTAAGGAATCTAAATGACAGTCTGAAAGTCAGGCCGTGTTGATCGAGGCGCCTTACTGTGGAATTAAGTGCCTAACTTTAGCCACCCAAATGTCTACAACATACCATCATCCCAAACAGAAAATGAGACGTTGATTTTAACAGGGGAGCTGGGCCAGGAAGACTCAGAGGGGTAAGGAGGGTCTCCCACCAGCACTGACTCACCTGAGAGTTACCTTCACAGGTAGGGTTTTTTATGCATCTGCTGACATCCCGTTTATTCGATTTTAGAATGTCTCCCGACACGGGGAGCAGCTGTCACGGCAACTCTCCCTTGCACAATACCAGCAGCCTAGCTGTGATCAGAGCATGGAGCTTTTACTGGAATGATCGCATTCCTTCCTGGAAAAGCCAGGCCACTGGCCTTGGAAAACACCTGCCCCGCACATCTCTGCTCTGACTGCCCGCTGGAGGACTTCCCTCCTCTTGGCTGGATCACTCGCCGTTACATGAGATGGGATGAAAAATATCATGAAAAGATGTAAGACCTGGTCTAAAGCCCTTTGAAAGCAATAGAAAGACCCCCCTCATTCATTCCAGTGGGGCTGCAATCAGGCCCATGAATACTTGCTGTCTGTTTTGGCCTGTGGGGTTAGCCATTATTCGGAGCCTTTCCAGGTTGCTTCCACTGGGAGGAGAAATCACTGATAGGCACACAAAAAAATTAGTTTCAATGAATCGGCACTTTCCAATGAAACCAACGTTTTGTCGAAGAAGTTCCCCACCTGCTCTATTTTAATAAATAGAATAATTAGGCTGGAGAAAGGGAGAGAAAGCAAACATGAGACCTAGCCTTGTGGATTCACCTGGGAGATAGGAGATCCAAGGTACATCTACACGGGAATGAATGACCCGCGGCACAGGGTTGTATCCCGGACCATCTTGGTCAATAGCCATTGATGGACCGATCCTCCATGACTTTATCTAGTTTTTTTTTTTTTTAAAGCCAGCTATACTTTTGGCCTTCACAACACCCCAAAGCAGTGAGTTCCACAGGTTGTGCATTGTGTGAAGAAATACTTTCTTCTGTTTGTTTTAAACCTGCTGCCTATTGATTTCATGGGGTCACTCCTGGTTCTTGTGTTATGAGAAGGAGTAAATAACACTTCTTGAGTTACTTTCTTCATGATGTATAGATCTCTATCATATCCCCTCTCCCCCATTAAGCACCTGGTTCCTAAGATGAACAGTCCCACTCTTTTTAATCTCTCCCAATGATTTTCTAGAGGCTTAAAAGTTAGACATGGTGATGCCCAGCAACTGTCATCCTGCCTACGTTTCTTTGTGAATCTACTTCTCAGTGTGGCCCACTCTAGCAATTTAGCATGATTTACAGCGGCTGAAGGGCAATTTAGCATGAGTCTCACAATATTGAGTGCTTTTCATAAAGCCCCAGCTTCTGGAGTCAGGTGATGATGTAAGAATTACATTTTTAAAAAAGAGTCCATTTCTAGCCCTTGTTATGGCAGAGAAAAGCTAGAAAAGACTACCGCTAAAGGCTCCAACACTGGAAAGCAAATGAAAAGCACCCAAAATGTATTATTATTTTCAAAATACCATGATTTTTAAGCCAATCTCGTGATTTGTTTTGGAGACCTGACTCATAATTTTTGAACTCTCTGGGCTGGCAGTACTGGGTGCTGTACGAACACATCAAGGGAGAGAGAGAAAAGCCCTGCCCTGATGCGCATGCAGTCTGAAGAGACAAGCAAGGCAACTGATCCCATTTTACAGACAGGGCACTGAGAGTATATCTAGACTGCAATGAAACACCCGTGGCTGGCCCATGTCAGCTGACTCAGGCTAGGAGGCCATTTAATTGCAATGTAGATGTTTGGGATTTCATGATGGGGTGGGTCCCAGAGCCTGGGCTCCAGCCAGAGCCCAAATGTCTACACCGCAAATGTACAGCCCCGTAACCGGAGCCCCGTGACCCTGAGTCAGCTGACACAGACCAGCTTCAGGTGTCATTGCAGCATAGATTTACCCAGGGATGGCAAGGCCCAGATCCTAAATACCTCTGCGAATCTGCACCTACGTGACTTGCCAAAGGTGGTGTAGGAATCTAAATCCAGAGCCTGACTGGAAACAAACTGCCTGCAAGTGACACTGGAGGATTGTTCTGCACGGGAGGAAGCTTAACTAGCGCTGAGATAATTACATTACAAGGCATTACAAGCTGCTGGCAGGTCAGGCTGTCTCCCTGCCTCAGATGCTCACCATAACCCAGTCATTAATGAGCTGGCAGTACTGCAAGTCAACTGAAAGGCTGGCACAAAGGCACATTTCTGAGCTACTAATGAGCAGCCCCTGTGCCAGTCATGCCAGAATTTCAGCAATTTGTATTTACTTCTTGGAACATCCCCAGCCATCTGGAGTGTGCTGGGCTCCCTGCAGACACAGGGTCTAATGCTGATCTCACACCTGTTTCATCCTGGTGGCCTGGATGCAGGAATTACCGGGTGAGCATCTCGGGCCTGTGCTATGCAGGAGATCAGATTAGATAATCTGGTGGCACCTTCTGGCCATAACATCTAGGAGTCTCCTTTGTCCTCACCTGATTTGCACCAAGCTAAGGGCAATTGTTCACGATGGGCCCCTTGGCTGCTCTCCTCCTTTGATCACTTTCTCCTCCTTCTTAAGAGTTGGTTTGAGTTTAGAAATTTCACCAGAATGGGAAGAAGAACATTTTTCATGGAGAGTTTTGTGAAATTTTCACTGGACTGGTCAAATAGATATATATTTGGAAATTTGGAATATATATATATATATATTTGGAAATTTCACAATATTATCCACCCCCCCTCTCCCTACCATTCTAGTTTTCATGATTCTCTCTCTGCTGATTCTTCTCCTGCCTCCAATTCACCACTCCTCTCAAGCTCTTCCTTCTGTCTCTCAGCAGCTTTCAGGGTTTTGTCCTTGACTCCCCACCACCACCACCATCCTTGCCTCTCTACCTGGGTAACCTTTTGTGGCTTCCACTGCCACTCTATGCAGATGAATCCAAAATCTACCTCCCCATGACTGAACTCCTTCCAGCCGCTCACTCACACATTCTGAGCCTCTTCCACATGTCTCCTTTGGGGATGTCCTCCCAACTTGCCAACCCAACTTGCCTTCCAAGCCTCCTTTCTCCATCACTGCTAGAAAATCTTCATCTGCCCATCCTGGCGCTGGCTCCGGCTCCACGTTGCTCAAGATTCTTTGCTCTCCAATCTCATGGTATATGGGATGTTCATGAGAAGGTGCATGGGATGTTCAGTGGAAAGTTCATGGATGTTAATGAGAAGATATATGGGATAGTTATGGCAAGGTACAATGGAAGTTCATGATAAGGTACATGGGATGTTAATGAAATGTTCATAGAATCATAGACCTGGAAGGGACCTCAACAGATCATCTAGTCCAGTACCCTGCACTCATGGCAGGACTAAGTATTATCTAGATCATCCGTGACAGGTGTTTGTCTAACCTGCACTTAAAAATCCCCAATGATGGAGATTCCACAACCTCCCTAGGCAAAACAGTAACTACCTCAATTAGCTAGCGGCACTTGTAGGTTTTTCATGACATGTTACAAGGGATTTTCATGGTAAGATCGAAAGGATTTTCATTGGAAGGTACACTGGATGTTTGTGGCAGGGTACATGGGGTTTTCATGGGATGTTCTACATGGGGTGTTCTCTGAAGGGTACGTGAGCTGTTAATGTCAAGGTACATGGGACATTCGTGGTAAGATATGTGGGCTACTCAGGCAAAGATAGGATATAGATCCACAGAATCCAGGGGAAGGTCCTCATACCAGCACTGCATGCACAGGGCCAAGAGAAGCCTGTGGCACATGCAAAATTAAAATGCAATACGGTAAAATAATCCTTTCACCCCCCCCCAACTACTGCAGGGCAGAGGATGCCTCCCTGAATTTTCCTTTGTCACCAGTGGTTGTGCCAGGGGGTTAATAATAGACTCCTGGCATTATATATAGCTCCTTTCAGCTGAGGATCTCAAAGAACCTTACTAACATTAATTAACTAGCAATGTCCCGGGAAGCTAGTTATTATTATCCCTGTTTTGCACATGGGGGAAATGAGGCACAGAGGTAGCATGACTCAACCGAGGTCACCCCACGAGTCAGTAGTGGAGATGGAAATGGGACCCACACTCCTGATTGCTAGTCCCATGCTGCCCTGGTCACTGGTGGTAGTTCGCTTGTTGCATAAGGTACCTGCTGATAGACTGCATTGCCATTGTGCTGCCTAGCCCACCTGAGCAACACAGGTGTGATTCCGCAACCCTTATTTGTGGTCAGTTGCACTTAATTTTGCAAGCGGTTGTACTGAATGAGTGCCGTCCAGCAGCCATAAGGGCTATAGGATTGAGCCTTGCAAGTTTGCAACTAAACTAAATATTCAGGGTGATATTTATCAGCTGAAACTTTTGAGGGGGCGGGGCAAAACCACCCAAATTTCATCCCTTCCAAGGCCAGAAGAGACCACTCAGATCATCTAGTCTGACCTCCTGCATAACATAAGTCACAGGACTTCCCCGAAATAATTCCTAGAATGGATCTATCCAAAAAACACCCAGTCTTGATTTTAAAATGATCCGGGATGGAGAAACCACCACGACCCTGGGTAAATGGTTCCAATGGTTAATTACTCTCACCATTAAAAAAATTACGCTTTCTTTCTGGTCTGAATTTGTCCGGCTTCAACTTCCAGCCATTGGATCATGTTAGACTTTTCTCTGCTAGACTGAAGAGCCCATTCTTAAATATTTGTTCCTCATGAAGGTACTTACAGACTGTGATCATGTCACCCCTTAACCTTCTCATTGTTAAACTAAATAGATAGATTTTTTTGAATTAATGATTGTAATGCAGATTTTCTAATCTCTTCTCTGAACCATCTCCTATTTATCAACATCCTTCCTGAACTGTGTACTCCAAAACTGGACACAGTTTTACAGCAGCAGTCCTCAGAACAGCCATACTGGGTCAGACCAATGGTCCACATAGCCCAGTATCCTGGCTTCTGACAGTGACCAGGGCCAGATGTTTCAGGGGGAACAGGGTAGTTTCGAGTGATCCATCCCCTGTCATCCAGTCCCTGCCTCTGTCAATTGGAGGTTAAGGGATGCCTGGAGCATGGGATTGGATGCCCTTGGATCTCTTTCAGACCATTGCTAGGCAGCATGACTTTTCCTCTGCTCATTAACACATGTGCCTGGGTCCTGTTTTGATACTGCAAAGCCCCTCTGGGAATTATTGTCTCGGGATTGTCTCCTTGATCAGCTAAGGTTTGCACTTAAAATTTAGGTCGACACAGTTACGGCGTTCAGTGCCGACCTAATCCCCAATGTAGACGCAGCTAAGTCTATGGAAGAACACTTCCTTTACCACTCTGAGTGATGGTAGCTAGGGCAGAGTTCCTATAGTGGTGGAAAAAACCCTTCCATCACTGCTGCATCTCCACTACGGGAGTTATGCCAACATAGCCACAGTGCCGTAACTATATCATGATAGTCCCCGTAGTGTAGACATAACCAGCGTGAGTTCCTTAAGCTCAGACTCTCCTGATATGACTAAACCCAGCAAACTAGCTGACATCTGGTTCTGGCCATTTGTCCCCAAATTCTGGGAGCGTGGAATTGATTGTGAATGTCTCCCCACGGGAAACAGGTATCCAGCTGAGAGGCATTGGCATTGAAAGGGCATCAGATGGATAATTCAGTCCCAGGGTCTAGAGACTATGGTGATGGGCACTTGACAAACGCCAAAGAACTTAGCAGCTCAGGCCAATCTGCCCTACCCATCTTCCCCCGCTCCACTCAGCCACCTAGATCAGACTCTCCCAGCCAAAGAGAAGCAGCTCTGAAAGTGAGCAAATCTCTGGGATTGCGGAAGAAGTGCTCACAGCACGGGAATGCTGGGCATGAAACTTCTCCATGGAACATGGAGATATCCCATGAGCTTCAGTTTGGGCTGCACATTCTTAGGAGGTAGGAAGTGGAGAGAGAAGGCCCTCAAGGAAGGGATTGTGCAAGTGAGGAGCACCTTGCACGGTGTCTAGGGATGAGCTCACGCTGCAAAGTTCTTGCCCAAACGTTGTCAAAGTCCAGGCAAGTGTGGATCTGGAGCTACATGTCAGGTCCATCCGTAGCTATGTCTGGGTCCCAAAGAGCTCTTTGGTTCAGGGACCATCTGAGAAACAGTCCCAAAGAGAAACTGGCTACAGGGCACTGGCTATGGGCTGCTTAAGCACAACATGGAGAGTGTGAAGATGACCTTGTGGCTAAGAGACATTGGTGTCCCCTGTTCCATTCCTTGCTTCATTATAAGCTTCCCGTGTGACCTTGGACAAGTCACCTGTGGCTGGATTCAAGAGCTGAGCACCTGCTATTGGGCCCAGATGCAATATTGCCAACATAAGCACTCAAAAGTGATGCGTCTCGTCTCCACCTTCTCCCCAATAAACCAGGAGATGGGCTTAAAAATCAGGAGATTTTTTTTTTTAAATGCACGGAGGGATTTTTTTTTTATTATTTGCCTCCTACTTCTGGAGCATTGAGGGGGTCAGTTGCTTCTCTCTGCTTTCCTCTGTAATCAAGAGGATTCGAAATTTCTTTCTATTTTTAAGTGAAAGCAGCTGTTCTCAGGTAATAAACTCATTCCGGCATCTGGGGCTTTACGAAAAATCACCATTCCACCCCCGTTAGGTCTCAAAGTGGCACTTGGAGGTTTCAGCACACTGGGTGGCAAATGGATAATAAATGTGATAATAGGTTTCAGAGGGGAAGCCGTGTTACTCTGAATTAGCAAAAACAATAAGGAGTCCTTGTATTACAATTCTTGAGGTCTGATTTCTATGCAAAAGAATAAATGGACACAAATCAGACCTCAAGAATTGTAACATTCAAAAACCAGTAAGAGAGCACTTCAATCTCCCTGGACACTCAATAACAGACTTAAAAGTGGCCATTCATCAACAAAAAAAACTTCAAAAACAGACTTCAACAAGAAACTGCAGAACTGGAATTAATTTGCAAACTTGACACCATCAAATTAGGCCTGAATAAAGACTGGGAGTGGCTGGGTCACTACAAAAAGTAATTTTCCCTCTGTTGATACTCACACCTTCTTGTCAGCTGCTGGGAATGGGCCACATCCACCCTGATTCAACTGGCCTCGTTAGCACTACAAAAAGTAATTTTACCTCTGTTGATATTCACCCCTTCTTGTCAACTGTTGGGAATAGGCCACATCCACCTTGATTGAATTGGCCTTGTTAGCACTGACCCCACCCCCAGTCGGTAAGGCAACTCTCATCTTTTCATGTGCTGTATATTCATACCTGCCTACTGTATTTTCCACTCCATGCATCTGATGAAGTGGGTTATAGCCCACGAAAGCTTATGCCCAGATAAATTTGTTAGTCTCTAAAGTGCCACAAGGACTCCTTAAACATGATAATCTAGCTCTTGAATCTCTCTGTACCTTCGTTTCCAATCTGTCAAATGAGGGTGAGAACAATTATGTCTTTATTTGTATGGTGGTAGCATCTGGGAGCCCTAGTCACGGCCAGGATCCCATTGTGCAAGACGCTGTACAAACAGAACAAAAAGATGGTCCCTGAACCAAAGAGTTTATAAGCTAAGTATAAGACAAGGGACACCAGATAGACAGGGTAGCACATGGAACCAATAAGATGGTCATACTTCCTGATCTCCCAGGGATTCACTGGGCCTGATTCTCCTCCCAAGATAACCACAATAACACCTCTCATACAGCGCTTTCCATCTGTTGTTCTCAAAGCACTTCACAAAGCAGATCAGTATCATTATCCCCCTTTTACAGCGGGGGAAACTAAGGCACAGAAAGGTGACATGACTTGCCCAAGATCACCCGTCAGCAGAGCCAGGAAGGGAGCCCAGCTCTCCTGAGTCACAGATCAGTGTTGTATTTACTAGGTCATGCTGCCTCCCTAGCACATGAGTGAAACATCTCCTGATTTACACTGGCATAAAGTGACTTCAGAATCAGGCCCATCAACAATTGCAAGGGGCTCGTCTTGCTGTGGAGGTGGAGGCCACGGAAGAACCTGCATAATTCTGGGTGAACCCACTACCATCCTCTGAGTTCCCCCTACCCGGCCAGGACCAGGACTGGAGGAGGAAGAGGAGGAGAAAACAATGCTGGCTAGGAGAAGCAGCTCCCCACATTTTAGACCTGAGGGATTTGCAAGGGGATCCAGTTGTCAGTTCCCCGGCTGCCAGAACCCTGACTTGGGTGGAGTCCCTCTGGCTTTACAAATTGCGAAACAGTCAGGAGGGAGATTGTACCTGGGTGCAGGGCTCCCCCTAGAGGCGGAATCTGGCAAAGCCCTTCGCCTCCAGCCCAGCCAGCCGAGAACAAAGCAGGGCTTGTGTGAAGTGTTCTGAAACGAAGGGTGCATGAAAGCCGGAGGATTAATGACCAAGCTCTGAATAGCACCGACCTCTCTCGAGGGCAGGGTGGGGCTGAGGTGCTGCAGAGAGACAGAGAGAGATGGAATGAAAAAGGTCATATTTCCAAAAAAAGAAAGAAATAGCTAATTGTTTGGAGGGCAAGGGTGGGGTGCGGGGCTGGGGGGTGGATTTGCACATTTGACTCTGGGCGAAATGGGGACAGTTTGAGACGTGAGATCATGGGAGGGTTGTAAGCATCCCAGTCTCTGCCAGCAGCCACGGCTCTGTGTTGTAAGACAGGGTCTGCTCCTAAGGCCAGCCTCCCTTGCTAGTCTGATTGTTGCTTGCATATTTATACCCGCCTCTGGGAATGTCCACTACATGCATCCGACGAAGCTTATGCTCCAATACGTCTGTTAGTCTATAAGGTGCCACAGGACTCTTTGCCACTTTTACAGATCCAGACTAACATGGCTACCCTTCTGATACTTGACACCCCTTTGTATCTCAGTCTCCTGGGAGTGTGGACGGTGGAGAGGAGACAGGGGTCTAGGAGTGAGAGCAGGGGATTGGGAGACAAGCTGCCTGGGTTCTAGTCTCAGCTGTGGGAGGGGAACAGGGCTGAAAGAAAGGATTGGATCTCAGGATTTCTGTGTTTTATTCCTAGGTCTGAGAGGGGAGTGATGTCTAGTGGCTGCAACAGGGAAGTCAGGACTCCCGGGTTCTATTCTTAGGTCTGGAAGAGACCAGGAAGGGGACTGGAAATTAGGACTCCCGGGTTCCCATGTCTTCCAGTGACTCAGTGGGTGACCTTTGGCAGGTCTCGGCACTAATTGTGCCTCAGTTTCCCCCATCTGCAATCGGAAGAATAAAACAGACCTTATGGGGGGGGCAGTTTAATTCATCTTTGGCCTCTTCAGACAGAAGGAATAACAGCTGATGGCTCCACTGTGATGTGCCCAAGCCTAGAGGGAGTCACTTTGACTTTACTGCTCTGATTCTTGCCCTTCCCCCTCCATGCCATTATCCCTGCTTCTTCTGCCAACTCTAAGGGCCAGACAGCCTCAGCTGGAGTAAATCAGCATAGCTCCTCTTACACCAGCTGAGGATCTGGCCTGAAATTTAGCTCTTAAGCGCTCCATGATGGGGACCAGATTTCAATTTGTTTCAATGGGAGTTCGGCGCCTAAATGCCTTTTGAGGATGCAGACCTTATCTTTTTGATTGTCCAGTCAAGCACTGTGTCAGCTAGGGATATTGACGCAGCTCTGGAGAACAGACTGAAGGGTCGGCCCTGCCCCTGCTTGGCTCCTGAGGAGCATACGGGTCTAACTCCTAGGAAGGGACTTTGTTTGGCCTGCTGGCATCTGTAAATTGCCTTCTATTTACCAAAGAGGCAACCTGGGTGTGGTAATGTCTGGTATGGGGCCAGCTTCTGTTGGTGAAAGAGACAAACTTTGGGCCGGAAAGAGCTCTGTGTAAATTTGAAAGCTTGGCTTCCTCACCCACCTTGTCTCTTTAACATCCTGGGACCAACCTGGCAATCACAACACTGCAAACTTCCCTTTACTGACATTTCAAACCCCACTACTCCACTGTAGAAGCCACTTCAGTCTCAGCTGGGAAAGGTTTCTCTCCCTGAAGACCTTGGCTAGAGGCAAAGACAGGCATCTTCCCAGTGCAAGGGATGGGGATCTCCCAAGGCCAGGGACACTGCCCTGGCTTCTGGAAGACACACTGGGCAGGGTGTTGTGGCTGAACCGAGAGACAAATAAAACTCCACTCCTGGGGGAGATCATCGGGAAAATATTCATCTCTGAATAGCACCATCTGGGAAGGAATCTGGAGGATGTGCCGAGGCAGATCCGAGTGGAAATGTCAGGAATCGGCCCATGTTTTCAGGCGTGGGAGAGTCAGTACACCGGACCACATCTAAGCTATAGCTGCATTCCTGGGCAATGCTATCTCTGGGTGCAAAGGTGCGTCTAAGTGTGAGCATCAGGCTCCCCCTAGAGGCCAGGTGTGGCCAGTGCAAGTGCACCGAGGACTGGATGCAGACTGCAGCACTTCACAGCCCATGTTCCAGGCCGTCCGTCAACCCTGAGCTTTGGTGGGAAGGGAAAACAGCCTCCCTGAGCCTGTGGCATGATCCTCTCATATGCACCCAAATGAAGCTGCTAAATGTGGAGAGATTAGATTCATGACCCTCTCCCAACCCCAGAGCTACCTCCGGGTCCAGGGATTTCAGAAACATATAGGTGAGGCATGGGAACAGAGCACAAGAAGTGACCTCACCCCACAGCCCCTGCCTTCAGAATAAGCCTGTTAGTGCCCATAAGTATCAAGTAGGATTAGAACTAACTCTAGGCTTTGATGGATAATTGCAAAGTGGAAACCCCTCTGTCCTCCACCCCCAGTACAGGAGGAGAAACAACAGCGGGCCAGTGGTGAGGGCCCTTTCCTGGGACTTAAGATCACTGGGTTCAGGTTCCTGATCTACCACTGACTTCCGCTGGGCTCTTGGGCAAGTCACTTAGCCTTTCCGTGCCTCAGTTTCCCCATCTATCAAAGGGGGATAATGATGCTGCCCTACCTCCCAGGGTATTGTGAGATGCTCGGACACTGTGGTAATGGGTGGGCTTTAAACAGATCCCTCCATTACAAGGAGTCCCTTTTTGGGTTTACCATGCACACACTCTTCTGCTGTTTGTACCAGTGACATAGCAACCTTTTGAGGGGACAAAATAACATTTATGCAGTGGGGACTGCTAGGAACAAGCCATCTGTGCTAGGTGCTGTCCA
This sequence comes from Caretta caretta, assembly GCF_965140235.1. Classification (NCBI taxonomy): domain Eukaryota; kingdom Metazoa; phylum Chordata; order Testudines; family Cheloniidae; genus Caretta; species Caretta caretta. The sequence continues at coordinate 7,480,567 of NC_134225.1, forward strand.
GCTTACAGTCTAGTACTTTTCACCTGCCGACCACAGAGCACTTTATAAAGACAAGTCAGTATCATTAGCCCTCATTTTATGGGGGAAAGCCATGGAACGGCGAATTGCCTAAGATCATTAGTGGCAGACCCAGGAACAGATCCCAGAGAGCCTGAGGCCAGTGTCCTAACCACGAGACCACACTGCACCCCCAGAGCTAAAGCCCAGATGGAATACATTTATAATTTGCAAACTGGATACAATTAACTTAGGCTGGAATAAAGACTGGGAGTGGATGTGTCATTACACAAAGTAAAACTATTTCCCCATGTTTATTTCCCCCCCCCCCCCCACTACTGTTCCTCACACGTTCTTGTCAACTGCTGGAAATGGCCCACCTTGATTATCACTACAAATGTTCCCCCTCCACCCCCGCTCTTCTGCTGGTAATAGCTCACCTTACCCGATCACTCTCGTTACAGTGTGTATGGTAACACCCATTGTTTCATGTTCTCTGTGTATATAAAATCTCCCCACTGTATTTTCCACTGCATGCATCCAATGAAGTGAGCTGTAGCTCACGAAAGCTTATGCTCAAACAAATTTGTTAGTCTCTAAGGTGCCACAAGTCCTCCTTTTCTTTTTGCGGATACAGACTAACACGGCTGCTACTCCGAAACCAACCATTTATATTCTTTTCAGAGGAACAGCCGTGTTAGTCTGATGAAGTGAGCTGTGGCTCACGAAAGCTCATGCTCAAATAAATTGGTTAGTCTCTAAGGTGCCACAAGTACTCCTTTTCATTTATATTCTTGTAACTCTTGCAGCCCTAGATTGGTAGATAAGTTGCCTAGGGAGGTTGTGGAATCTTCACCACTGGAGATTTTTGAGAGCAGGTTAGACAAACACCTGTCAGGGATGGGCTAGATAATACTTAGTCCTGCCTTGAGTGCAGGGGACTGGACTAGATGACCTCTCGAGGTCCCTTCCAGTCCTATGTTGTTTACACACATGCACAATCCCTTCCTTCCCCTGCCCATTCCTCAAACCCAGAAATCCACCCTCCGTCTCTGCTGTGAGCAGGGAAATTGATTCCCAGAGGGACCAATGACAGCAAGACACATTCCTCTGGATCAAATGAATGAATGAATTGTTTCCCACTCCTTGGTGTTTGGCAGAGGCACTTGTGAGTCATCTGAGCGAGCGCTGAAAGCACAGGTTGGTGTTTGTGCTTATAGCCAAGAGGTTAGTTTACACAAGACCTGAGACCCTTTCTGGATTCTAGACAAATGAGCAGATCGAATATCAGCCATTTGTCTCTATTAAAAACAATAGGCTTGGCCCTGCCCCAGCTACACAAGAATGCACTAAGAATGGCCCACAGGGAATGAAAGACACTGGGAGCGGTAAACCCCAAACGGTTTTCAGTACCCAAATCCCTTCACAACAGGGCATCTAACTCTCATAGATTCCTTGAAAAGCCCAGCCTTTAGACTCCCTCTACCTGCTGCCCGGCGAGCGTGCCGGGGGAGCTGCTTTCTGGTTCCTCTAACGGCTTTTTTTTCTCTCCACAAATATAACAAACCGATCAGCCCAGTCTACGTAGAGACAGAGCAAACTCTCAGGGTCCAGCACAAATGGGCAAGGGGGACAAGAGTCCCATCCAATGCAAACCATTCCAATCCAGTTCAATCCCATGCAATCCAGCCCGAGATCACTGAAACCAGCACAGCTTCATCCATTCCAAGCCGATCCAATCCGGTCTCACCAAGGCCACGCCAAATAAGTACACTGCAGGGTCGTTTATTCCCACCTGATCCAGTCCTCTAACCCAGGGGTTCTTAACATGGGGGGGCGGGGGGAAGGAGGATTGCCCTTGCCCTTCTTACATCGCTAAATGGGCTAGATTGGGGCCAGTCTAGAGCAGGTTCCCAGCATGGAATTCTGCTCCACACACGTTCCTCACCCACCTAATCCTGTTTCACTCCTTCCAGACTCAGTCCAGTCTGTTCTCAACCACCCTGATGCAGTCTCGCCCGCTTGAGCCCCTTCCTGGCCTAAAGCCAATGCAACCTATTCCAATCTACTCTTGCAGTACAGGCCCACGGGCAATATGCAAACGAAAGTGGGGATGCATCCCCACAGGACAAGGGTTACATTGCAAAGAGATTGGAAATGGCCTGTCGTCAGTGTCAGAGCAGCAGTCTCAGGAAGCCGAAAGGGTTAATCCTTAGCAAATCAGCTGTTAGGGAGTGCCCAGGGTTAGAAAAGGGGGGCAGGTTTCTAGATTAGCCTTCAATCCCATTCCCAGTGCAGGGAGCTGCAGGGAACAGGTGAGGGAGGGTAGCCTTTGGCGCCAGGCTGATTTGTCTTGTCAGGTGCTGGTCACTGTGTTAGGGGACAAAGGAGGCTGAGAGATGGCCTGGGAGAGCTGTTCTACCCCGTCTCTCTATGTAGCGGGGGATTCCCACCCCGGCTCCCCTTTGTTCCTTCCCTGCCCCTTCAGTTAACGTGTGTCCGGGTGGAATATCTCACTGTAAAAATGCTGTAAAGTCCTCCAGGGCACCTCGCTAGGGACCCAGGGGAAGGGCGGGGAGGGCAACAGGCCCAGCAGCACCATTCCAGACATGTTCCCCCTCTGCCAAGGAGGTGGAGCGAGTTGAGTGACTTTTTTTGCCCTTATAAGGCGATCTGTCTCTCCTAGCAGTGGAGGAATGCAAACACCTCAGCCCTGAGACCTGGATCATCTGCCAGGAACATTTTCCCCTCCCTGCCTAGCCAGGTGTGGGGATTTGAACCTAGGGACGCAGGACTTCGGGGGGGAGGGGTAGAGGAGGTCACCGTTGAACTTCTGGAGCTCACCTCTGTTCAGGACATGAGCCGAAAGTGGGGGAGCCTCAGCTCTGTCTAAATCTCCCCCCTCCCGCCCCGCCCTTTGCAGCATGAGGCCTGGGCACCACTGAAGTCCTTAGTGCTGCAGCAATGAGTTTTGGGGGGCTCTGCACAGGGGTGAATAGCCCTCATATCAGTCTCTGGCTCACCCCACAGCCTGGGAGACCTACTCCATCCCCTTGGCAATGGGGCTGGGTGTTTTCCATACACTGCTCCTGCCAGGTGGTTGCAACACCCGGGGCAAGGTCCTTCACTCAGACCCGACTGAGCTGGCAGGGTCTGCAAGCCATAAGCACCGCAGCTGCCGTTCAGCCAGGCTTCCTAATTCTGTCCCACCAGGCCCTGCATTGGGAGCAGTACGGACGACCCCCAAACCCTGCTCCGTGTACACAGCCATGCTTCGGGACTCCTGGAGGGCAGCCCTGGTTGTAAGGCATGTCATGGTCTGTAAAGAAGGGTGTCCGTGGTGTGCTGAATTGTCACAGGGCCAAGTAACCAGTGGGCCTGACCCTGTCCGGAGGGGGTTGAGTGTTTCCATCCCACTTCGGGGCAATGGAAGCTCTGCAACTGTGCACGGCTCCCAGCAAGGACACTGGTCCGGCCATAAACGAGGCAGGTGGTATTTCACACCACTGTCCAGCCACAATGCACTTTGGGAGGACCCAACCTTGCAATGAGCACAGAATGATAGGTGGCACTGCTATGGGTACCCGCATGGCCCCACAGTATGCCAACATTTTTATGGCTGACTTAGAACAACACTTCCTCAGCTCTCGTCCCCTAATGCCCCTACTCTACTTGCGCTATATTGATGACATCTTCATCATCTGGACTCATGGAAAAGAAGCCCTTGAGGAATTCCACCATGATTTCAACAATTTCCATTCCACCATCAACCTCAGGCTGGTCCAGTCCACACAAGAGATCCACTTCCTGGACACTACAGTGCTAATAAATGATGGTCACATAAACACCACCCTATACCGGAAACCTACTGACCACTATTCCTACCTACATGCCTCCAGCTTTCACCCTGACCACACCACACGATCCACTGTCTACAGCCAAGCTCTGCGATACAACCGCATTTGCTCCAACCCCTCAGACAGAGACAGACACCTACAGGATCTCTATCAAGCATTCTTACAACTACAATACCCACCTGCGGAAGTGAAGAAACAGATTGATAGAGCCAGAAGAGTTCCCAGAAGTCACCTACTACAGGACAGGCCTAACAAAGATAATAACAGAACGCCACTAGCCGTCACCTTCAGCCCCGAACTAAAACCCCTCCAACGCATTATTAAGGATCTACAACCTATCCTGAAGGATGACCCAACACTCTCACAAATCTTGGGAGACAGGCCAGTCCTTGCCTACAGACAGCCCCCCAACCTGAAGCAAATACTCACCAGCAACCACATACCACACAACAGAACCACTAACGCAGGAACCAACCCCTGCAACAAAGCCCGTTGCCAACTGTGCCCACATATCTATTCAGGGGACACCATCACAGGGCCTAATAACATCAGCCACACTATCAGAGGCTCGTTCACCTGCACATCCACCAATGTGATATATGCCATCATGTGCCAGCAATGCCCCTCTGCCATGTACATTGGTCAAACTGGACAGTCTCTACGTAAAAGAATAAATGGACACAAATCAGATGTCAAGAATTATAACATTCATAAACCAGTCGGAGAACACTTCAATCTCTCTGGTCACGCGATTACAGACATAAAAGTTGCGATATTACAACAAAAAAACTTCAAAACCAGACTCCAGCGAGAGACTGTTGAATTGGAATTCATTTGGAAATTGGATACAATTAACTTAGGTTTGAATAGAGACTGGGAGTGGCTGAGTCATTATGCAAGGTAACCTATTTCCCCTTGTTTTTTCCTACCCCGCCCAGAGGTTCTTGTTAAACCCTGGATTTGTGCTGGAAATGGCCCACCTTGACTATTGTACACATTGTAAGGAGAGTGATCACTTTCGCTAAGCTATTACCAGCAGGAGAGTGGGGTGGGGGGAGAGAAAACCTTTTGCAGTGGTAAACACCCATTTTTTCATGCTTTGTGTGTATAAAAAGCTCTTCTATACTTTCCACGGTATGCATCCGATGAAGTGAGCTGTAGCTCACGAAAGCTTATGCTCAAATAAATTGGTTAGTCTCTAAGGTGACAGAAGTACTCCTTTTCTTTTTGAGAATGATAGCAAAGACTGGAGATAGGCAGGCAAAGAGCAAGCGTTCCCGCCCCCACACTGCATCTCACTCCAGACCTGCAGCCGCTCTCTCCCTCCGTACACCAGCCTTGGGCTCCCCCCACACAGCTCTGCCAGTGCCCCTCACTCCTGCCCTGAAGCTGCCCACTGAAGCTTCCAGTCCTGCGCTCCCCACACAACGTTCTGCCAATGCCCCTCAAGCCTGGCCTGCTACCCTGCCCCCATCCCCCCAGTTCCAGCCCTGGGCTCCCCAACTTCATCTCTGCAGCTTCACCTCAATCACAACCTGCTCTAGTTCTGCTGCCACACTGGACACACACACACACACACCCCACCTTGGCTGCTGCCCGCACCCTGACCTGCAGGCCCCTGCTATTCTTGCTCCAGTTCTTGCCTCTCAGCTTCCCCCCTGGCTTAGACACCCGTTCAGCAACCACCTCGACCCCCTCTCCGCATCCGCACTGACATCCAATCCTCTGCACGGCCTCCTTCCCACTGACGCCCACAAACACACACTCCCCAGCTACCGATGGGCGTGGGCAGCAGTCCAGATAGCCTGTGGCTGGCTCAGCTTTTCGGCTGGGGCCTGCAAAGAGCCGAAGGCTCCCCTCGGAGGAATGAGCAGATGGGGGTGCTGTGACTCTGGGGAAGAGCACGGTGCCAGGAGTGCTCACCGAGTCTCCGTTCCTTCCCACATCCAGGCTCTCCGGGCCGCCTTGACGACCACGCTCAGCGTGGGACTATGGGGCTATATAGTGGGGCCACACGGGGGGAAGGGAAGGAAGAAGACCCTGCAGTCCTGCATGGAGCAGCTAGAAAGCCACTCAGTCAGGGGTGGGGATACTTTGGGGCCTGGCCCTGGTTCAGCAGGAGCGTGGGCTACACCGAAGCCTCAGCCGGACTGAGGGTCATGCACTAAAGGACTGTTCCCCATGCTGCCATGCTGCCCCACTGAAGGCAGGTTCGAACAAAGAGCAGGGGGTCCTGGTTCCTCCACGCCCCAGCGACTGCTGGAACGGCTCTCCCAGGGCACCGCGCAGCGCCCTCGGCCCACCAGCCCAGGCCTGGGGGACTCCATCCCCAGCCGCCGGCCTTGCAGCTGCCGCAGGAATGCACGCACCAAGCCCGCCGTGACTCTGCATGCCAGGGCCCAGATCGGGCGAGCCCGGGAAATTCTGAGAAGCCCCACAACCCTTGTTGTGCTGCCAAGACGCAGCGTCCTGCCTTGCCAAAGAGCGGGACGGCTTCCAGAGGGGTTATGTCAGCCCACGCCGCACACACATACACACACCCCGCATCTTTGCCGGAAGGCATGCCAAGGCGCTCTCTCTCTCTCACACACACCCCAGCAGCAGCCGCCACCTGAACAGCCTGCCAAGCCCAGTCCAACCCCAGGCTTTCCACAGGGCCATCAGCTAGGCCTGAAAGAAGCCTCTGCATGGGAGAGGGGCTGGTGGGCAGAGGGTGCCAGCCCTGGGTGATGCCCGTTGCCCATGTGTATCCTGGAGAGCCCTGGTGTGGGGCGGGGAGGGGGCAGAGGGGTGTGGAGCTGCTCGTGTGGGTGGCCAGGGTTTCATGTCTCTGGAGGTAAGAGGCAACAGGAAGGCAGGGCCCAATCGCCCGAGTGCTGGCCCTTTGTAATTGCCTCCCCCATGGGATGGCGTGGTGCTGAGATCAGGGCCCCATTGTGCAAACTCAAAGCAAGAGGCAGCTCTCACCAGGCCAAGGGAGGCTGGACACCCGGGTACTGGAGGAGTCCATACTTCCTTGCACGTCAGGAAGCCAGCTTCACCTTCCACCAGGGGCAACAGACAAGGCAGGCAAAGGGCAGGAGGCAGTGCTGAGGGGAAGTGACTTGCCCGAGGCCACCAGTTGGTCAGAGGCAGAGGAATAGAACCCGAGTCTTCTAACCACCTAGCCAGTACCCTCCCCACTGCCCAAGCCTCCACGTCAGACCAGGAGTGAGCAGGGGCCCCAAGTGTGTTGCATCCTTGCCCGTTTCACTTGTCTCTTCCAGGTGCAACTCAAGAATAAACCCAGAATTGAGTCAGAGCTTCGGACTGCGTGCTATCTCAGCGGGTCACAGCAAGCCAAGGACATAGAGGTGGTGTCATCGGTGGGGGGCTCAAGTGGGCACTTGGGCCCCAGCAGCAGTCTCCAGTCCCCCAGGCTGAAGCTGCTGTCCGAGCAGAGAGGTGTATGGGGCATGGCGAACAGGGGCGGTGTCCACGGGTAGGGCAGGGTGGAGAAAGTATTTGAGATTGAAGCTTAGGCAAGATGAGTCACAGGGAACTTCAGCTGCCGTTGCAGGACCCAGTCGTGGGAACTGGGACCGTGCAGCGAGGCGCAAGGGGGCAAATGGGTGGCTGTTGTCGAGAGAGGGGTAAAATCAACCTTCCTTCCAAAATAGCAACTTAAGGAGGAGCAAACCCCAAGCGCTCAGGGGTCTGGATGCTGTGGGGTTGGACTGCTGGGCTGGCAGAGCCCTGGTGGCACCGGGCCAGGTATTCATCTCACAGTGAGAAAGGCTCTTGCTTCTTTCCTGCTGAGACCTGTGTGTTTGGGAGATTTGGGGCCACACCCTCTGATTCAGGGCTTTGAACAATATTAAACACAGCACGGGCCGGGGGGGCGAGGTGTGGGAGAGGAACCACCTCACAGCTGAGGAATCCCAGGGTGAGTCACCCACCGCAGAGGGCCTGGAGCTGGAATAGCGCGGAGCAAGGCTGCACAGGCTGGAGAAACCGTCAATAGGGAGGCTGGACTTCCCCCGTGCAAGGGAGTCAGACTGACCCGATGCAAAGGGAGACCCTGGCCGCCTTGAGTCCAAGAGTGTCCAGACTCCCAGCTGCGGTGGCATTTGGACTCTCCCGGTGCAAAGGAAGACTAGTGTCTTCAAATGCAAGGACGTCAGGCTTGTGCTAATGAGTCAGATTGCTTCCCAGTGCAAGGGAGCGTGGTCTCTTCTGCTACACATGCTCCTGGCCTCCCCTAGTGCCGATGTGCCTTGCCTCACCTCCTGCACTGATGCCGGGTGGAGGAGTGACTCTGGCCTGTTCCCATCCCAGCCCGGGTCTCTGCCTCTCCACGGTGACTTCTCCACCATGCAGTGGGGTGAGAAATCAGGAAAGCTGGGGCCTCAATTTCTAGCACGTGTCGGTGCAGAGAAAAGCTTAAAAACATGAGCCGTGAAGCCTCAAAAAACAGAAGGCCAAGGAAAAGACTCCCAAATTATTTATATTGAATCCCATGAATTTAAGCCAGTCTCATGATGGCGCGAGCCCTGACTCCTGGTTGGGGAACGTTTGGATCTGGCAATGCTGTTTACATCACCGGCGACTCTGGCCCACATTGGACCCAGACTAACCTTTCTAGATCCCTTCTTGGCCACCTGCCCCCCACCAAGAATTGCTCCCTAGCATCTGGTTCCCCGTGCTTTGCTTTCAGTGTAGCAAGATGAGGGAGGCACTGGGTCCTTCTGCATCTGGAAGGAGGGAGATGAAACTGCAGACCCCATGTGTCCGTGTTCCAGAAGCAATTCCCAGCCCTTGTTAATCGCACCAGCATCTAACGAGCACGTTCCAGCCTGAGCACCCAGTTTAGTGCGCCCCCGGGGGGACTCGCCCACATACATACGTGGAACATGTTCTGCAGGTTACACAATGCAACTATGTAGAACACAAGCAGGAAATGTCTCCAGGTACCCTGCAGAGATGGGCCCCAATCCTGCAAGGTGCTGAGCGACTGCACAGAAGGGCTGAGCACTGGCAGCTCCCATGGGCTTTGAATGGCCGCTGGGGGGCTCTTGGCAGCTCCAAGGTGGGACTGCAGGCTCGAGCTCTACGGAGTGAAATTCGCCCCTGTGCAAAGGGCCCGTGCACTGGAACATCAAGGGTGCATAGAGCTCAGGCTGGCCCTTAGGAAGAGCAGCTACTATCTCAGGGGCACATCCTCGGTGAAGGTCAATCAGTATCGCTCCATTGACTCCAATGGAGCCGTGGGCCCACAACTGGAAAATGTCCCGTTGCTGCTTGCAGCGATTGAAGAGAATTCAGTGCCTTGCAGTGCCACAGGCTTCCCTATTCGACCTTGGGCAAGTCACTTATTCACTCTTGGCCTCAGTTCACCATCCATACAATGGGCACAATAGCACAGTCCTACCTCATTGGGCTGGGAGCTGCTAAGATACTGTGATGACTGGGACCACCTAAGTACCTTAGACAGGGGTTGAAAGTGCTAGTGGAAAGGGACTGCTGAAAGCAGGGCAGAGACCTGGTGGCATCTGGGTCCTGACTCCATTGAGGACTCTGCTTCTGCTCTCAGGTGCAGCAGTGTAAATCAGGAGTGACTCCAGTTCTCCTGCTTACCTGAGTGCAATTCTATCGACAGAAGTGGAGTTACTCCTGGTTTACCTTAGTGAAATCAGAATCTGGACCTCCATAGAAGTTGCAGCTAGGAACACCTGGGTGTACGTGAGGTCTTAGAAAGGCCTGATCATTTGAGGGTCTGTTCTGGTTCCCAGCAGCAAACCCCCTCCCGCCCCGGATTCGGTGGGAACAGAATTGGGCCCCTGGCTCATGAGCGGACACGTGTCTCCTTTATGCTGCTCTCTCTGCAGTGCACCAAAAAGCCTGTGTTTTGTAGTAAACTATCCCTGCCATGCGAGGAATGGGGTGGGAATGTTGTGACACAGCGGGCTGGACCATTTACAGATCACCTCCCTCCCCGGTCATCTTTGAATGCTCTCCTAAGTGTTTTTCTTTCTTTCTTGATAGCATCTGTGAGTGGGTGACTCCAACAGCTAGACACCAGTTATTAAAACACAGCTAGTGTTCTTAAGAAGCATAAATTCACAAACACAGGGAGCAGGAGATTATAGGCTGTTGAGGACGGTGCCTGGGATTGCAAAAAATCTTATGCATGTTGGATTGCCAGGGACAACATGCGTGCGTTTGGGGTGTGGGCATATTTGTGTGTGTATCCCCAGTTCCCACGGGTCTAAGTGTGCAAAGAAAGGTGTCTTTCTGTGCAAGAGCTTGGGTCTGTTGCCCCAGTTTTCTTAGCTCTGAGTGCAGAAGGGAAAGGTTTGTGCACACATGCGTGAGTTGGTGCATGTGAGCTTGTGTGTGGGTGTGTGCACACACATAAGCTCGTGGGTGGGCACAAGATCTTCCTCCTTGAGTCTAAGGCCGGACTCTCAGCTGGGCGTAACATTGCATGGATGTCAACGGAGCTTCACCGATTTACAGCGGCTGATGGTCTGGCCCATGGAGAGAAGCATTTCACCACCCTGACATGCAAGAAGACCCCTGGACACCCTGATACCGAGAGCAGGGCGTCCGCTATGGCCAGTGAGTAAAGAAAGGGGAGTCTTCAGGGCCAGTTCTGGCCGCTGCAAAGTAGAAGGAGCAGTAATAGGGAAAGCTGCTAATTAAGCAAGCACAGTGAATTCTTCTCAGGCTCTAGGGCCTACCTACACCAGGAGAGGACCTGCTCTTGGCAGTGAGTCTCTTATGTGCCCCTTGGCTGCTGTTAAAAACAGTTTAGCTGCTAGAGTGGACAGAACAAAACCATTTTCACTTCTGTTACAAGAAGCAGTTTGGACAGAGAGTCAGGAGTTACCCCAGTGATGTCACTGGTCCTGATTCCGATCTCCCTTACATCAGCAGACCTCCAACGGCCTAGAGCTTCAGCTGGTGCAAATCAGCCTAGCCCTGATTTCCCCTAGCTGAGGATCCGTCCTGCTGATTTAATTGGCGTTACTCCTGATTTACACCACTGCAAGGTTTCAGAATAACAGCCGTGTTAGTCTGCATTCGCAAAAAGAAAAGGAGTACTTGTGGCACCTTAGAGACTAACCAATTTATTTGAGCATAAGCTTTCATGAGCTACAGCTCACTTCATCAGATGTAGCTCACGAAAGCTTATGTTCAAATAAATTGGTTAGTCTCTAAGGTGCCACAAGTACTCCTTTTCTTTTTACCACTGCAAGGGCGATCAGAACCATGGCCAATGGAGTCACACCGGTTTAATCTGGTGCGAGGCAGAATCAGACCTCAGTTCCGGATCCAGATTTCAAAATCAGCCCATATCCCAATAATCAGCTGCCCTAACCCCTTCCACCTCCCCCCGATCCAACTGTTCCAGAACTCTGCAGGCAGGAGAGGGGGAAGTTTGGAATCCAGACCCGAATCCAGGTGTGAATGTTGCATCTATAATCCACACCCACAAGATTATTATGCCGCAGGCCGAGTTCTGCAAGGTGCAAGGTTGCCTTCAGCTCCCATGGAAGCAGATGTGAGTTGGGGCTCTTGACTGAGCTGCTCCTTATTAGCAATGCACCCAGAGTTTGCCAAGGCAATGGACTGGGTAACAGCAGGCTTAGCTTGGGTGTGATTTCTGCTACCCCCTGTCATTGCATGCTCTGGGGAGAAGCCAAATTGGGTGCCAGTGCCCAATCCCTGCTTCCAGCCCCCCACCCCCAACACACCCCCCCCCCATGCAGACACTGCTGTACTGTCTGCAGCCCCATGAGCCAACTCTTCATGTTCTATACAGGCAGGGGCCTTTGGGCAGGAGAACTGAGAGAAACACTGACAGCCCAAGGCCTCTCGCTTCCCTTTCCACCTCCCTGGGAAGGGAGAATTCATGCTCCTCAGAGGCTGGTCCACCCTGGCCCAAAGGGTTTGTTTCTGGGGGGCTTTTTTGTTTGTTTTTTTCTTTCTTGCTTTTCTTTGTCAGCGTTGTTCCCAGCACGGGGCGGGCCCCGAGCCCCGCCCTGCATTTCCCTTTGCGTTTGCTGAGCTGGGAGCTTGCAGCGTCCACCAGCCCTGGGAGTGGGGTGACTGTAGCAAGAGCGGGCGGCTCTAACCCATTTTCCCTCGTTTAGGCACCTATGGCGAATCTTCCAGGCTTCAAAGCATCTCCATCAGCAAATCAGCTTGATCGGCGGCTAGCATTTCCCTGACAGCAGGATTTGTCCTAGATGTGCATCTCCCACTCCTAATGCGCCAGACCTGACAGGGTGTAATGTTATGGGGATTCATTCACAGTCCTTGGCTTGCCTGTACCGACTACCAGCAAGGAGGGCCTCTTAGCACGCCCTAGGTGGGTTGGCAGCAGCTGTCAAACCTGGAGCCTCGGGATCTAGACATGGACTGAAAGAGGAGGCCCAACTCCATTAGCACAAGAGCGGCAGCAGATTCATAAACCCCTGTGTGGTCCAGGGAGGCCAGAGCCACACTGCATGCGGGGGACACTAGGAACAAGGCTGAGACCTGCCAACCTCACTTCACCCAACAGCTGTCAGATGGGAATGGCTTTGGGTTCTCAGCTCACCTGCGCTAGACTCAAATGGCCGACCTAGGAATGAGAGGTTCAGGGAAACGCGAGGAGAATGTCGTCGATAAACAAACGTTGGGAGTCACCTCATCCGCATGAGAATTAAAAAAAAAAATATGAACCTGATTGTGTTTAGAGCTTCCAGGTCTTGCTGTCCTTGAAGTTTGAGCCAGGATCAGGCCTGATCCTTCCAAATTTCAGCCCGAGTGGATCAGCTAGGATTTCCCTGGAGGAGAACGTTCACCCCTCAGTTATCAAAGGCGGAATCCTACTGCAGTGAAGTCATTGGCCAAATTCCATGGCCATGATTTCATCTATAGATCTGAAGGCCAGAAGGAATGATTATGATTATCTAGTCTGACCTCCCGGCTTTACACAGGCCACAGACTTTCATCCAGTGAGGCTGCCTCCAGCCCACATCTTGTGGTTGAGCTAGAAAATATTTTCTAGGAAGACAATCCAATGTTGGTTTAAAGACTTCGGTTGAGGGAGAACCCACCACATCCTCTCAGGAAGCTGACAGTCCCCCACTAACATATCCCTCCATTATGTAGCAGGAGGCCAGGTTGATTTTGTTTCAACAGCGGCTGCCCTCTGGGAGCTAGCAATGCCTTCTGGGTAACAGTATGCAAACAAGCACCCTGCTTTGGGTGCACTAGAATCCCATAGCTAGTGAAGGAGCAAAGTGGTCATAGCCAGTGGGAACACACAGGAACATTCGTCTGAGCCTCATGACTGAACAGAAGTCTAGTGATGGGAGCAAGGGGTATGGGTTCTAGCCCCCTCTACCGCTGATTTCTGTAAGAGCCCTTCAATGTCCTCTGGTAGAGGATCCAATCTATTGTAACCGATCTCAGGTCTGACTCTCTCACTACCTCCAACATATTTGTCATGTATCGGATGTAAACTGGTGACTGTTCATCTGTGTCTTAGTTTTCCCAGCTGTAAAATGTGCTTTGAGTGCCTCAAATAACAGCTGCCATGTAGGTGGAAAGCGTTGGACTCTTTTCTTGACCGTGCTTTGCAACCATTCATGATAGCTGATTTTTCCCATGTGGCTGCACACCTCACACACAGGGACGCATGGTCTCACACAAACACCCTGCATGATCCACTTCGCGGACGCATGTGTACACACACACACACACACACACACACAGAGTATGTATGCCACATGAAAACACATTTACCTGGGACCTTACAGACATGGTTTAGAGCTACACCCTTTAGCCAAAGTTCATTCCTCTGTCCTGTGCAGTGTTTTAACTCTCTGCTCATTTTAACCCTGCAAAGAAAATAAGAAGCCTTTGCAAATATTTTCATTAGTAACTTTATTTGCAACCCTTTAAAAGAGCCTTCCACTCCCCATCCCCACACACATACCCCCCATGAGCCACCCACTCCCCCGGATGCCTGAAGTCAGTACTTAGCACAAACCAGCTGAAGCTGGTCTCTGTTGTTGGAAAAAATAACTCACACACACACACACAAACCAGAGAGCCGCTACCAGCCAGGGCCTGCAGCCTTGGCAGGGAACAGACACGTTCTGCTGGTGACACGCCAGTCAGAAATGCAGAACCAGAGAGAACATTGTGCAGCAGGGTTAGGTCTCCCTTTTATATCTATCCCTTCAGGCAAAGCCCACTGTGTTTGGGTTACCAGCTAATCATTTGGGAATCCTGCCAGGGGAATGGCCTGACAGGACCCTGCTTGTCTTTACACCCCTCTTAGCTCCACACTCTACAGCCCAGAGAGCAGCTAAGGACTCTGGTTCCATTATATTGTTCAGGTGAAGGAAATCGATTGCAAAGCCCAGAATGACCCCACAGAATCAAGCTCCCCTCAGATCAGGACCTACCGACTCATAGCGGCACCAGATACTGCCAGGATGACAGCTGCTGAACCTGCAGGTGTAGCTCCGCTGCGACGGTGATCACAACACACCTTTCACGATTCATGGGTCCCACATGTGCCTATCACAACGCATGATGCACCTCAGCCAGGGGAGCAAATGCTCCACAACCACTGTGTGTGTGGGTGGAACCAGACAATCCTAACGCTTGCAAACAAACTAACACAGAAAAATGATAAAAGGTGCAAAAAACCCTATATCGCCCACGGGAAAACATTTTTCACAGAGTGATCACTCCATAGCTGACCTCTCAGTCCTTGTCCTCAAAGGAAAACTGCACAACGCCTTCAAACGGCCAGCCTGGGAACTTCAATTCATAACTCCGCTAGACACCAAAAACGCTGGACTAAACAGGGACTCTGGTTTCATGGCTCATTACAACAATTTGTAACACACCTCACTGCCGGCTACCCTTAATTGCCCACTTCAAACCCATTAAGCATAACAAACTAATCCCCAATTTCCCACTTCGTTTCATGTGCCCGCCTACGCCATGCGTTACCCCTTCTGCTTAACGATCTGTCCCAACCTGTATGTAGCTCAGGCTAAGTCTACACTGGAAACGCTACAGCAGAACTGGAATGTGTGTTTTAGGTAGAACAGTTGGGAACTAGCAGATGAAGCATTCTGCTGAAATCTGAGAACAGAGAAATCTGTGATGTGCCCCATAGAGGGCCTAGATAATGCAATGCTGGTTCTAGGTACGTGTTCTGGGACTTTCAGGATAACATAGAATGAAGTGCTGGTTCTAGATACCCGCTCTGGGAAGTTCAGGATAACTGAGAATGCAGTGTTGGTTCTAGGTGCCCGCGCTGAGAAGTTCAGGATAACTGAGAATGCAATGCTGGTTCTAGGTACACACTCTGGGACTTTCAGGATAACAGAGAATGAAGTGCTGGTTCTAGATACCTGCTCTGGGAAGTTCAGGATAACTGAGACTGCAATGCTGGTTCTAGGTGCACACTCTGGGACTTTCAGGGTAACAGGAAATGAAGTGTTGGTTCTAGACACCTGCTCTGGGAAATTCAGAACAGAGAATGCAGCGTTGGTTTTAGGTATCAGCCCTAGGAATTTCAAGAACTTTTATAATATTCACTGCACATGTTCCTGAAAAGTCACTGCAGCTTTTTGAAAATGCTTCTGCTAATTCATGTGTCTCTGTGGTCTGTGCTTTTTTAAGACCTGATTGTGCACCCTACATCATGTGACACAAACTCTCAGAGCAGAACTCACATTCTGGATCATCTTCACAGCAGAGGGGCAGCAGGGAGAAATGCATCAGCAAGACAGCAAGGAGCTCTGCAGTTCAAAGTCAGTACCAGAGCACGGGCCCTCATTTCTGTAGACTGTGGTCAATGCATAATTACCCTGGCACCATCTATGCTCATGCCAGATCCATTTCTCAGTTGGTTCGTGATGATGTGCACGGCCCTGTAAATTATTTCTGAGCTTTGCATTCCTCCACTGCACCCCCCATGCAATTCTGCAATGGATGCCACTCTCTGGGCACCAAGGAAGGGAAAATTCTTCCCCAAAAGAGCATCCCACCTGAGATATCCTCCCTTGCAGAACAGAAATAATGGACAACTCAAGGGGCAAAGCACAAGGACCTCACCCACACACCTGAAACCGTGCCCTTCTGGGATGTAGCTGAGATTAAAGGGACACAGAGATCAGGGGCAGAGAAATCTCATCCTCCAGCTAGGAGAGGAGACGCCCTGCTTCTTTCTTTTGATCTCAGCAGCGAAGACAACAGATCTACCCCTCTCCTTTGATGTGTCATCCCGCAGCTTGTTCTTCCTGGGGAAGGCAGGCCTGTTGCAGCATGATGAGCATGTTCATTCAGGCACCCGGATTCCTATCTCTGGGTTTCAGCAGCTTTGCTGCCCTTTGCAGACCTCAGTGTTTCTGGGCTGACCCCCACACCCTGCAAGAGGCCAAGAATGGCCAATACTCCGACAGCCAGGTACACCAAACCCACTTGTGTGGATGCCATGTAACTTACAAGCACAGCAATAAAACTATGACCCCCTTTAGGAACTAGACTATAGGATTTCTCCTGCCAGGTCTGGTCACGGGCCCAGCAAGTCCTGCCTGTCCTAGGGGGCAATCTTATCTGCTCCAGGGGGTGGCCATCTCACCCTGCTGCGCATGCGTACACACATAGATGCTGAACCAAGCCAAATTGTGCCCTGCTGTGCACGGAGGGGTAAGCATTAAAGCTGGCTGGGTCACTCTCCATGACATTTCTTCTCACTGAAATATATGGATACATCGAAGCCAAAACATTTCGCAGAGACGTTTTGATGATGTTTTCATGGGGAAGGGTCGAGAGAGAACTAGAGAGAGACTCACTTTCTGTGGCCTTGTGGGCTAGCACTCGCCTGGACATGGGAAACATACACACTCATCCACCCCTACACCTTCATCTAGTCCAGCATGGAGGGCTGGACTACGTCAGCCTCTCCAGGTCCCTTCCAGGTCTACATTTCTGTTTTATGAATCAAAAAGCTCACATTTCAGTAGAGGGTGTGGGCACATCAATACGGAGATCAAAGACCCTTGGCATGGCCCCAGCTCGCCTGGGTCAGCTGACTCGGGCTCGAGCTGCGGGGCTGTAAAATTGCAGCGGAGACATTCTGGCTTAGGCTGGAGCCTGAGCTCGGAGACCTCACGAGATGGGGAGGGAACCAGCATCCTCCGATCAGCTCTAGTAAGAATCCTGCCCTGAAATGCTGGCTCCGTGGTGATGAGCTAACACTCTGGCACATGAGCTTTGAGTCCCTAATGCTGCAAAACTTATTACTTGTAATAAGACTTCCCCTCCAGCCCCAAAGAATCCAGCTTCCCTGTGAAGGACCTAAGGACTCAGATCTGTGCACGGCACTGGGGCAAACATCAAGGCAACCAATAACAGTCCTTAGCTTCTAGGCCTGATCTGAATCCCAGTGAAGTCGGTGGAAGTCTTCCCATGGATTGTGGATCAGGTCTGTATGTAACACTTTCCATCCCGAGATCTCCAAGCACTTTGCAACCGCAAATCCGCTTCCCCGTCCCACTGAGATAAAGAGGGAGGAAACTGCAGCGCTGTGAGTAGGAACGGCTTGTCCAAAGTCACGCAGCAGAGGTAGCAAGAGAACTCATGACACTTAGATCTTAGCAAGCGCTCCAGCAACTGTCCCACAGAGGCCTCCCTTAGCATTGGAAAGGGGAGCTCCGCATCCTTGAGGCATTCACTCAACTGGTTCCTTTTAATCATCTCAGAGTCTTGCAAGGGGGTGGCACAAAAACAGGCAGTGGGGAGGGAGAGTCTGAGCTAGGTAGGAACCAGCTTTTCCCCGATCAGGAGGAAACTGAGACCTCCCCAAAGTTCTCACCAAAACACAGAGCCAAGAGCAACCCGCCCCATAATGGCCGAGGCACTTGCTCAGCATGCGGAAGACCCAGGTTCAAATCCCTGCTCTGCGTCAGGCAAAGCAGGGGGTTGAGAACCTGGCTTTCCCACATGAAAGTTACCAAACCATTGGCTGTTCTGAGATCTCTCGCGCTCCGGCTTTGACGAAAAATTCCATTCATGATCAGAGAAACCATCCCCATGAAAACTTTGTCAAAACCGATATGCTCCGGTGAGACCTTTTGGGGTCGACAAATCACCATTTTCCAGCAGAAAAAAATGATTTGTTGGAAAAATCCCAACCAGCTCAGTGGCGGGGAAGGTCCATATACGTGTGTATTTCTGAGTGACCACCTGGGTGATTTAGTGGGGGTGGGATGGGGGGTGACTGCTCAAGGGGTCCCCATGCTCCACATCCCTTCCTGGTAGGAGGAGACACATGGGTCAGCAGCTCCCACACCTCCTCAGCTAATCACTGGCAATGAGAAGAACTTGTTCCCAGAGCAATGTGGGAAATCACGCCCATAAAGCAGAACACAGGAGAACTGCAGCCTCTGCCATGAGGAGCTTGTAGCAACAAGCTACCAAGCTTTCAGCTACAGGAAGCTGCTTGCCAGGACAGGGAGGGGAAGCTGCTTGCCGGGGGGGGGGGGGGCGAGGGGGGCGGGCGGCAGAGGTGTCTTGGCTGATTCTTGTTTCCCAAACTTGAATATTACATCTCTAGCCCGCTTGGGCTGTCCGGCGGGAGCTGAATTAATTCACCTATGCATTGTCAATGCTTTATGTGTCGAGAAAGCTGGGATCAAGAGAGAGGGGGAGTAGCTGTCACATGGTGAACAACCACCACATTAAAATCATTTTCCCTCCCACGTCTGCTCTTCAACAAGTTCAGCTCTAACGCTCCAGCAGGCAGAAGTCTCTAGTCCAAACCAAACCAGCCCTGGCTCCCACCCCTTAAGTCTACAAAGCCGGCCTGCCACCCCTTTCCACTCTTCCCCTTCCCCAGGTTGCTGTCCACACATCTCCCCCTGCCCCATGTCAGGGTGAGGAATTTGTCTCATAATCAGACAGGTTCCTGCGTCAACCCTTGTTCCCTGCCTGGGCTCGCAGAGCTTCATTCTGTTCTCCTTTATGCTGGGTAATTCCACATACTTCAATGGTGCTGCTACTGATCCACCCAGACATTAATTAAACAGCAATCCTAAAACCCAGGATCTTTGGCCTTCTTTCTTCAGGGGGAATCAACCCAATGCCCATGGCACTGGAGGTGACCAGAATCCCCATAACTGGGGGCTTTTAAGAACTGGCTGGACAAACCCCGGCCAGAGATGACCTAGGTTTATTTGATCCTGCCTCTCTGGCACCACATTTCTGTGACTGAGCAGCTCTTATTTTCGAGCACAGTGCTGAGCTCACACAATTGTTTCAGAGAAAGCCAGCGAACAAGCTGATCAGAAATCCGGGTTAGCCGAGTTCTGTCTATACAGGGACCGAGGGAGCTAGCTGGTCAGGGAACAAGCAGCTCCTCCAGGCTGTATCTATGTCTTCGGTATTCAAACAGCACCCGTTGCCCAATCTTTAACGTAGTCACCCACACAGCCCAGCTGCGAGGTAGGGAAGGGTTATCCCTATTGTACAGCTGGAGAACTGACACGCAGACTGGCCGAGGGACTTTGCCAAGATCACACAGGAAGCCTATGTTGGAGCAGGGAATTGACTGTGTTCGGGGATCAAACCTCCGGACCATCCTTCCTCTCATATGCATAATGCCTTGGAAAGTGCCAAACTCTGTCCAGCTCATCACAGTGGTGGCTGCAGTGGCAGTTTCCTGAGATGATGCTTGTATCAGCCAGTAGGGGACTTGACTTCCACAGGCCCCAAGGGGAGGAAAGCAGTGGTTTCCACGTAATTTCCAAGGCTGTGAAGGCTGGCTGCAGAAGAGAACTTGGAGGGTGACTGCAGATCAAGAGTTAAACTCAGGTCGTAATTAGCGCTGGCTGGAAATTGTCTGTCGAAACATTGGGGTTTTTTTTTCTAAAGAAAAACATTCCTGGGAAGTGTCCCCGTTCCGAAAAATGTTCAATCTGAAAAATGAAAATTTGTGGTGGAAAATCAGCAGGTTGCACCCCAAAATTGTCCTTTTTCACCCCCCCAATTGATTTTTCCCCCCAGTTTTTAACCAAAGAAATGTGGGTTTTCAGTTTTTCAACCAAAAGGTCAAAATTTTCTGCATTAAAAAAAAAATCCAACTGGCTCTAGACACAAGGCCAGAAGATTCTCGGGTTTCTTTCTATTTCAGCCACAAGACTCCTCTCTCCAGCCAGGCAAAGACACTCACACAGCTTGCTGAGCCATCAACATCGTTTGGTTTGCCCCACGCGGCAGGACAGTAGCTATGTCTGATCCAGTTTGACACATAGGGGTTGGAGTCATCATCATGACTGGATCTTGGTCCCCTACAGGGAGCTGCTGAACTGTTAGCTATTACTGTTAAAAGAGTGAGCATGATGGTGCATCTCTGCAACACTACAAACCCAGCTGCCCCATGGCCACCCATGCCTTACCAGCCCATATTCTAAAGGCCTAGAGCAGAGTTGGGCAAAATATGGCCCATGGGACAGTCCTGCCTGGCCCCTGAGCTCCCAGCCAGGGAGGCTCGCCCCTACCCAGCCCTCCACAGTTTTGCAACCCCGATGTGGCCCTCAGGCCAAAAAGTTTGCTCACCCCTGACCTAGAGGCTCCACAATCAGGGACCGTTTGCTATGAGCCATAAAGGGAAAGTTCAACAGACACATCCCTTCTTGACACGCATCTAGCACTTCCATTTTCTGCCTTTGTCAAAGGTATGCAACAGCCGCTGAACCCTGGGAACCAGGAAGCCCGAGTTCTAATCCCAGTTCCTTCCTTGGCGCTGGGGTAGCTTCACCGCACTGCCTTGGTTTCTCCATCTCGCCCTTGTGAGGATAATGAACCCCCTACTTGCCACCCATGGGCGGCATGCGGCTTAATTAGTTAAAGCACTTTGAAGGTGTAAAATGTAATTATGCTTCAAAGTGCCTGCAAATGGAGATGATAAACCAGCTTGTAAAAAGAAAAGGAGTACTTGTGGCACCTTAGAGACTAACCAATTTATTTGAGCATAAGCTTTCGTGAGCTACAGTTCACTTCATCCGTATAACTAACTTTCTTTTTGAAGATAAGTCTGTTTTAGATGAAAAACCAGCTGAAAAACAGTACAGTGGTTGCCAGGGATCTAATCAAGACACTGTCAACACCAAGTGTTTGGAAGAATCTCCAATTCCTAAAGTGTTAATCAGCTTGGAATCTTACAAATCTAGTGTGGAGTCTGTACCTATCAAGATGGAGCAGAAGACTGAAGATTCCCAAGAACCAGGAGTGACAGAACCTATTGGTTTTGACCAGGAGAATTTGGAATACCTTGATGCAGACATTAAAGGGAGTATTAGTAGCGGTGAAAGCACTGAGGTTTTGGGAACAGAAAAGTCCCTGCTATTCTGACAAAATCTGAGAGCCAGGCAAGTTTGCCTATCCACCCAAGTCCACAGGTGGTCAGGAGCAAGGCAGTCGGCAGAAGGACCATCACTGTGAGCTGTAGCTCACGAAAGCTTATGCTCAAATAAATTGGTTAGTCTCTAAGGTGCCACAAGTCCTCCTTTTCTTTTTGCGAATACAGACTAACACGGCTGTTACTCTGAAACCAGCTTGTGACGCTCTCCAGCACCTTTCAGCTGAGAGTCCCCAGAATGCTTTGCAAACGTTAGCCCATTAAACTGCAAAAACAACAACAACAACAAAAAAACCTCCCCGGCAGGGTGTGGGAAGTATTGGCTCCATTTTGTAAATGGGGAAACTGAGTCACCGGGAGGCTACGTCACATGGCAACAACAACAAATTGCATTTAATGGCACAACGGTCCGCCAGGGCACCTGGCAGAGCACTTATGCAGCAATGGCTAGGCCCACCGCCGGGGGTGGAGTGCAGCTGTGGTTCAGTGGCCCCCCCAGCCATGCCACCCACCAGTTTGGGACAGGATGTGGCCGTCTCTGCGGTCACCTTACTTTACTCCATTCTGTAAATCAGGGATAAGGACACAAAGCCAAAACTGTGGGGGGGTACCAGCGAGAGGATTAGGAAAAGGACAAAGCCAGATGCTTCCCCTAATTCGCCCCTGTGTTGTTCCAGCAGGGGCAGTGGAGTTTGCCCCCCACCGCTCACCCCTAATACTACAGCTGGTCAGAGCCATCTGCACAGAGGCCTCCACACCAGCACCGCAGCCCCAGTGCCCCCGAACCCTGCTCCCTTGGGACGTGGGTCCTCAGCTGCCTCCAGAGCCCCATTCCAGGGAGAGCCCCCGCCTCAGAGAGAAGGGCATAGCTGCAGGCTGAATCACCTGCTCTAAATGATCTCCGCAAGGCTGATGGGGTGACCACATGATTTACTCCAGTCCTGCCCCACCCCCAATGCAATGCAAAAGTGGGCTGGTATCATTTTACACACATGATCCATGCATGGAGGGATACCCCTGCACATGGGTGTTGGTGGCACAGGACACCTAACCTTCCTACAGCCGTGACTCCTCCTCCTCCCCCCTTTCCTCCCCTCCCGCCCACCTGCTGCTCTATATTACAAGGAGCTGGGTCGGAAAGAAGGCAAGGTCTGGTGCAGCAGTTCTCAACCTTTCCCTTTACCAACTTCCCCCTGTACATACTGGGACACCTAAGGCCCCCTTTCCTATCTAGCTGGGACAATGAAAATGATTAGCGGGCTGGAACACATGATTTACGAGGAGAGGCTGAAGGAATTGGGATTATATAGTCTGCAGAAAAGAAGAGTGAGGGGGGGATTTGATATCAGCCTTCAACTACCCAAAGGGGGTTCCCAAGAGGATGGAGCTCAGCTGTTCTCAGTGGTGGCAGATGACAAAACAAGAAGCAATGGTCTCAAGTTGCAGTGGGGGAGGTCTAGGTTGGACATTAGGAAACACTATTTCACTAGGAGGGTGGTGAAGCACTGGAATGGGTTACCTAGAGAGGTGGTGAAATCTCCATCCCTTAGAGGTTTTTAAGGCCCAGCTTGACAAAGCCCTGGCTGGGATGATTTAGTTGGTGTTGGTCCTGCTTTGAGCAGGGGATTGGACTAGATGACCTCCTGAGGTCTCTTTCAACCCTCATCTTCTATGATTTTATGACACCCTCAACTTCAGTAATATGGAAAAGGGTGGTTGTGACCCACCGACATCTGCTCACAACCCTCGTGGGGATCACGACCTCACGGTCTAATGGTTAGACCAGGATACTAGATGTTAGTGCTCTTGAGATGCAGCTACAACCCTGCTACTTTGGGCTCCGCTCTGTGCCTCAGTAGGTCTACCTGTAAATGGGGGAATAATGATACCGGCCCACCTTTGCAAAGTGCTTTGACATCAAGGGAGGAAAAGGGCTAGGCTAGCACAAGCTATTATTACTTTCACTTCGCTACCTCAGGAGAGCCGTATAACTAAAGCACTTTGGAATCCCCAGTGGGAAAGTGCTAGCAAATAGAGTATCATTATAAGAATACATCAGAGCCTTCTGTACACACGGCAGTTAGGATGCACTAGGCCTCTCTTGGTGTTGGACCCCGGAGTTAAACGTTCCCGTAAAGCTGCGTGGGAGCCACAATTTCCATTTCACGGGATTTCAAAAATTAGTTTTGTGAGGAGTCTGAACAAAAACAAAGAATTTCAAAGTTTCCCCCCAAAAAGAAATTTCCAAAAGGCTTTTCTTCAATTTTTTTCCCCCTAAATGGACACGTTCCTACAGGATTGCGTCACTTTTATTTTGAACATGTGTAAGTGGTTTTGAAATTTTAAAAATAAAATGAAAGGAAATTTCAAAATGAAAACTCATTTTGAACCCCCCAAAATCAAAATGTTTCGCTTAGAATCTGTCAAAGCCAAACTTTTTGACTTTTTCTGACGTTCGTTTGTTTTTTAAAGGAACAGGGCAAACTGGCTACGTCAGCAAATCTGCTTTTTCGGCCAAGAGGGGTGGGGGGGGGGGCGAAGAGAGAGAGTTTTGGTCCAAAGATTTCACTCATCTCCAGCTGTGACCAATCTGAGCACCAGTCTTGCTCTTGTGTGCGCATGCTCCTGTGCATAACACATGTGTAAGCATGAGGATGGACAAACCTTTCTGAGCCACCCCTACACTCAAACTGTATTGGACCAGATTCTGATCTCAGCCCCACTGATGCAAATCCAGAGCTAATTTCATTGAATGCAGCAGGACTTACTCCCGATTCACACTGGTGTAGGCCCTATGAATCCATCTAAACCCGCTGCTTGTACCGTGTCATCCACAAAGGGAATGAAACCAGGTGAAGAATCACAGAGGAGATGAGCAATAGCATGGGCCAGGGGTCTCTTTGGAGGAGTGGAGGGCAAGCATCCCCAGGTGGACAATGTGGCTAATTCCTGCCACCATCTTGGCACATTGTTCTTCAGGAGTTTCTTGGTGGGCCAAGAATACAAATCATCCCATGGGGGGGCAGGGTTGCAGTGGTAACCGGGAAGCAGAGCGAGTGAGCTGCACTGCAGAGGAGGAAAACGCTTCTCCTTCCCCACCCTCCGCCTCCCTGTTGTAATGTGAACCTTGTATCTGCCTGATCAGAAAGGTTGAGAGAGAGAAACGCTGGGAAAAAAAGCAGGAGCAAACACCAAACTAAACAGATTTCCAAGAGCCAGGCTTGTGTGGTGCATCAGCGCCACCAACTGGACACATTAGGTCACATGATCAAGGATCTGCACCCTACCCTCACGCTCACAGACCTTGGGAGACAGGCCAGTCCTCGCCTCCAGGCAACCCCCACCCCCCCAACCTGAAGCAAATACTCACCAGCAACTACACACCACACCACAGAAACGCTAACCCGGGAACCCATCCCTGCAACAAACCCCGGTGCCAACTCTGTCCGCAAATCTATTCAAAGGACACCATCATAGGGCCGAACCACACTAGCCACACCATCAGGAGCTTCTCCCGCCGACGTAGCTTCCGCCACTCGGCACAGAGCATCTTCACCGCACGCGCTGCAACAGCGCCGCTGTACCAGTCCGGCTACGCCATTGCAGCGCTGTACCTATAGACGTGCCCTTAACTACCCAGGTGACAGGCACTAGAGAAAAACCTAGGGTAGAGAGACTGAGGGGTGGGTTGACTCTTTAGGGAAAGAGATGGCAGATTCACGTCCCGCCCCCC
This sequence comes from Caretta caretta, assembly GCF_965140235.1. NCBI lineage: Eukaryota > Metazoa > Chordata > Testudines > Cheloniidae > Caretta > Caretta caretta. Next base: position 7,505,576 of record NC_134225.1, read on the forward strand.
CATCAATAGCTAACACTGTCGACGTTTTAAAATCTGTTGTAACAAGATTAATAATGATGAGCCGTGGAAACTTGTTTACTCCACACTGAAAAGATAGAGGATCTAGCTACCTGGAATAAAACAAGCCCTCTGGGGCTCACAATCCAACCACTCTGCCCAGCTGACTTCCCCATAGGACAAGGAGTAGAGGAAGTTAACTCTTTGGAGGCTGAAAATCCATACTACTACTGACCAGTTACTGGGATTAAAATATTTTCCTGCTAGTCACACAGAAAAGAAACTGTGTAGCTTTTATACAGCAGCCACAAAATTATGATTGCAACTGTATGATGGGGTTGCTTGTGATGGTGGAGGGTAGGACTCACTTCTGATTTAGGTCTTATACTCCTAAAGCTCATGCTTCAAGGTTTTAGCCAGACATTAGCAGGGGTCAGGAAGGGATATTTCCTCCCCCTGTATTCTGGGAGAGCTTTTAAAATCACCTTCCTCTGAAGCATCAGGGATGGCCATGGCTGGATATGGGATATTGAGCAGGGTGAGTCAGGACTCTGCGGTAGCACCGAGCATCCTGTCTCAGCTGCTTGGCTGGCTGGTTCTTGCTCACCTGCACGGGTTCTGATTGCCATACATGGGTATGGGAAGGAATTTTCCCTCAGGTCAGATTGGCAGTGACCTTGGGGGGGGGGGGGAGGGGAGGGGTTGCCTTCTTCTGCAGTGTGTGGGTCACTTTCCAGGATTATTGGGGTATATCTCATATAATTGATTACCTGCCATTGCACGGGACTCAAGCATTGGTGCACCGCGATCCCTCCTACTCTCTGCCTGTGGCAAATAATGATCTAATCCAGTTTCCTGGGAGCTGTAATATTTTCAGCTCATTTCAATTGTTAGGTTTAGCATGCAAGTGCCGGAGGGCGTTCATGGCCTGTGACAAGCCAGACAATCTAGTGGGCCCTTTAACTCTAGGACATCAGAACGAACCATGGATTTCTGCAGGAGGCTCGAATCACTTAAGTAGAATAAAGAGAGGTCCGAACTACAGAGATGGTCTAGAGCTGGCTCAGTCTATGTGGACTGGAGACCTCCCTCCACGCAAAAGCTGCAGTTGTTACTACAGGAAGTAAGGCTGGTGATCCAGTCACGGTCTCTGAGTCAGCAATGAAACAAGGCCTCGGCATGATGCTAGGAGAGGTGCTGTAAACCGGGAATGCTGTTTATTAAGTGAGATGTGCCAGCCCCCGTCCATTAAAAAAAATCACACAGAACTTTATGGAACAGCAGTTTTTATTGCTAGCTTTACAATCACAGACTATCAGGGTTGGAAGGGACCTCAGGCGGTCATAGAGTCCAACCCCCCGCTCAAAGCAGGACCAAACCCCAACTAAATCATCCCAGCCAGGGCTTTGTCAAGCCGGGCCTCAAAAACCTCAAAGGAAGGAGATTCCACCACCTCCCTAGGTAACCCCTTCCCCAGTGCTTCACCACCCTCCTAGTGAAAAAGTTTTTCCTAATATCCAACCTAAACCTCCCCCACTGTAACTTGAGACCATTACTCCTTGTTCTCTCATTTGGTACCACGGAGAACAGTCTAGATCCATCCTTTTTGGAGCCTCTTTTCAGGTAGTGGAAAGCAGCTATCAAATCCCCCCTCAATCTTCTCTTCTGCAGACTAAATAATCCCAGTTCCCTCAGCCTCTCCTCATAAATCATGTGCTCCAGCCGCCTAATCATTTTTGTTGCCCTCCACTGGACTCTTTCCAATTTTTCCACATCCTTCTTGTAGTGTGGGGCCCAAAACTGAACACAGTTGGGGAGGCCTCACCAATGCTGAATAGAGGGGAATGATCACGTCGCTCCAACTGCTGGCAATGCTCCTACTTATACATCCCAAAATGCCATTGGCCTTCTTGGCAACAAGAGCATACTGTTGACTCATATCCAGCTTCTCGTCCATCGTAACCCCTAGGTCCTTTTCTGCAGAACTGCTGCCTAGCTACTCGGTCCCTAGTCTGTAGCCGTGCATGGGATTCTTCAGTCCTAAGTACAAGACCCTGCACTTGTCCTTGTTGAACCTCATCAGATTTCTTTTGGCCCAATCCTCTAATTTGTCTAGGTCCCTCTGTATCCTATCCCTACCCTCCAGCGTATCTAGCACTCCTCCCAGTTTAGTGTCATCTGCATACATGCCATCCTCCAGATCATTAATAAGGATGTTGAACAAAACCGGCCCCAGGACCGACCCCTGGGGCACTCCGCTTGATACTGGCTACCAACTAGACATGGAGCCATTAATCACTACCCGTCGAGCCTGACGATCTAGCCAGCTTTCTATCCACCTTATAGTCCATTCATCCAGCCCATACTTCTTTAACTTGCTGGCAAGATACCGTGGGAGAGCGTGTCAAAAACTTTGCTAAAGTCAAGGCATAACACATCCACTGCTTTAGGTGCTAGCCATGGGCCAGCATGGGTAACTATATATCACTCCCCACTTCTCCTTGGAGTTCTGATTGGATACAGTGGTCTTCACTCTGTCCTAAACTGTGCTCTGGAATTGTGCACTGCACCTCATAGGTTCAACCTCATGGGTCGCTGCATTTTAGTGGGGGGCAAAGTGATCACCAGAGCATGGGAGAGATTTGGGGATTGCTGGGTGAAAGGAGGTTTTATAACAGTCAATTACTATTCACTTTTTCTTTGAAAAAATTTGTATTTCTGAAAGCAACAATTTAACTAAAACTATTATGATTGACAGCAATTGATGGATGCCTTTGAACATTAGCCAGGAGGATTTTGTATGATCCCTGCCCATCCATGTCATCAAAAGGAAATATACCTTTATTTGCCAATAATTATTCAGAGACTCCAACAGCTAGTTTCGCTCACCCTTTGCCTTTAGAACTCTCTGGCTGGCTGTGCATGGCTGTCACAGGGCTTGGTTTAAAATTTAAGCTGATTATGGGTTTCTTATTGGTTTCTTCAAGCACTACACACAATTATACTGTCACTTAGAAAGCTCCAATAAGGAAAAAAAGGTCAGTGTCATATAGATATGTAAACTGCGGCATTCTGCCAAACTGCATTAAAAGTGAGACAAGAATTCCTCCTCATGGAAGGTTGTGTCAATGCTGTCAATTTTCCCTTTCTTTGTTTATATCTGTACATTTCCTTTAATGATACTACTAACTTACAATACATACCCAGGTTTAACTCCAACCATATTGTAAGAAAACTGTGGAACATGTAACTGGAGTACCTTACAACTTGCACCTACCTAAAGCCTTTGAAGTGTGCAAATTATAATTAAACAAGATACTTTTAATCAGTTTTTTCAGAATACATGTAAATCTTACTAATTATCAAAAGTACTAAAGATAGTAAACATTTCTATTATACATAGAAGAATAAAAAGAGCCAAGATTGGAAATATGTTGAAAATCATTAGTATCATTAAAGAAAGTGTAATGAGAAAAAATGAAACATAGAATTTCTAAAAAGAATTGAAATATTTCTTGATATAAAATAAATATTTGACAATTCCTTAACTGTATTTCCCACATTTTAAGGCTTTTTAAATTTGATTACAGCTGCCTTACCTGAAAATAAATATAGTTTTTTTCCTATTAATTTAAAGTAAGATATTTCAACCAAGCCCCCTGATTTCATGAAGTATTAATTATCTTCCTATGACTAATATACAGGCAAAGGCATTGCTTTTATTATGCAATTGTGCTATAAACTCAATTAGCAGAACCCTTGATTCCTAAAATGTAATTGGATACACTCATTGGTTAAGTGGAAAGTTTGATGAGAAAAAATAAAATGCATGTTTGATTAAAAATAAAAAAAGTTTATCTGAAGGTTATTTATCAAAGAGCTCTCACTTTTGTTACAGAATTATATGGATACACGCCCCACAAAAACTTCATTCCATGGGACAATCAAAGTCCACACGCTTTGGCAGACTGCTGAAGTTTGCTTATGAGGCAAATGGCAGCAAAGATGCCTTGATACTGTTTGAACGGCTCTTAATGCTAGCCAAATCCACACCCCTTTGGAACTGTCCATCAGTTATCACTTACAAACAGCTCAGAAGCGCAGCCATAAAACAGAACTATATAAAATATTACATGAGGCGAGAAACGGATTATCACATGTGATAAATGGAAGTGTATTCTTGTTCTCCTTTCTTAAAACCCCCTGGGGAAAGGCATATGCACTGTCACAGAATATCAGGGTTGGAAGGGACCTCAAGAGGTCATCTAGTCCAACCCCCTGCTCAAAGCAGAACCGATCCCCAACTAAGCCAACTAAAACTGTCCTTCCATGAAATAATCTGTGTATGTACAAAGAACTTATATGGCACTTTTTATCTTCAAAAGCACTTTAACAGAACACCCCAATTATCATCCTCGTTCTGCAGATGGAGAAACTGAGGCAGAGAGGGGTGAGAGGAATCAGCGCGAGATCAGAGATGCAGATTCAGAAGCTCCTGGCTCCCAGTTCTATGTTCAGACCATTACCTCTCTCTTCCCCCACCCCCTCTGCATGGGTGCAGGATGATGTTTTCATCAGGCACAGGGCTGCCCTTTCTCAGAGTTGCTTTTGAGTCACTCTCTTTGATTTAAAAAGCAAGAGACTCCTGTCCCAGCTTGTGCTTCCAAAGCAGCACACCAGTTCCATGGCACCGTCCTCAGTTAAGATCTGGGTTATCCTCTCTGCCATGTCCCCGTTGATAGCAAGAGAGCGGAAGTGGTCAAAATCATTCCTACCCAGCTTCCGGAGGCGCCGGGCGGCTGCTCTATAACACTTCCACGGCTGGGGTTCAATAAGCAGGTACTTGCACAGAGATGAAAGGTAAGATAAGAACTCCACCAGGCCATCATCCCCGTGGTTCAGGTGGATCCACATGGTCACTGACATACAAAAGCCAATGTCAAAGGTGGAACGGCTGAACCTGCTCAGATAGGAGCTCAAGAATAACTCCCGGGCGCCAGTATCCATGACATCCAGGGTGGCATAGGAGATGGACCCAGGAAAGGGACTGCATCGCTCAGCTCTCTCGATCAGTGCTGCATCGATATCACAGCACAGGAGGTTCAGGATCTTTCCAACAACAGGCTGATCAGGGCTGGCCTCGTTCTCCTGAAGACCAAGGAGGTGTCTGTACAGAGCAACACTTAGCTCCTGCAGAAGGAAAAACAGCATGGATTCATTCAGCATGCCCTGTTCAGTAACAGATAACCAAGGTATATGGGCCCACTGAGATACAAGGATCAGGTCTCAGATTTTTCTTGAGGTTTCGAAGTCCAGCAGAGTAGGGCAACCCATTGATGGATTCATCCTTCTGGAACCAGGACAAAAAAAGGTCACAGCGCTTTCCATTTGAAGATCTCTAAGGGCTTTCAAAGACATTCATTATCCAAGCCTCACAACCTCCCTGTGTGTTATCCCCATTTTAGAGGCATTAAAGTGACTCAATCAGGATCACACAGCAAGGACCTTCCCATTGACTCTGCTGGGTTTTGAATCACGCCTCAAGTCAGCAGCAGAGCCAGGAACAGAAGCCAGGTCCCTTGACACTCAGAATCCTACCCTAACTACTATGGGGGAAGATTAGTTCTACCAATATATAATCTTGCTGAATACCCCCTTCCTTTGGAGAGGTGGATGCTATATTTGGCTCTCTAGATAAGCCTTGGAGGACTCTAATAACCTGCATAGAGATTTAGAAGGCCATATTGATAATAATACACTTCCTCCTCCTAATTACTTATGGAAAAATATTTATAAAGCCATAAGATGGGTACTGTCAGAGCTTTCCCTTCCATTTCCTTTTTCAGGCTGTCCCATTGAATGTGTCTCCTACCATCAAAGTTGCTGGTGAAATTGCCAAATGACATGATACCAAGGAATATACACAGCTGTGTATACCTCTAGTGTGCAAGAGTATTAGGTTATTTAGGGATACGGTGCCCTCTAGTGGTCAGACATTTCCCCATTGGTTTCTGTATTTTAGACCAGCGGTTCTCAACCAGGGGTCCAGGCCTGCCCCCGAGCCGGTTTCAGGGGGTCCACCATGCAGGGCCAGTGCCCGACTCACTGGGGCCCAGAGCAGAAAGCCAAACCCATGTGACACAGTGCTGAAGCCTGGAGCTCTGAGCCCTGCCACCCAGGACTGAAGCTGAAGCCTGAGCAACTTAGCTTCGCAGGGCCCCCAGTGGCATGGGACCCTATGTAATTGCCCTGATCGCTACCCACCAGTGCTGGCTCTGGATTTTATATGCAGAAAAAAAATTGTTGCAGCACAGATGGGCCATGGAGTTTTTATAGCACGGGGGAGGGCAGGGGGGGCTCAGAAAGAAAGGTTGAAAACCCCTGTTTTAGACACTGGCCTTATGACCAGATGTTTAGTTGATCTCTTGAAAGCTCATCTGAAATGAGGTCTAGAATTACTCACTTATCCCTCAGATAATGAAAGGAGATTAAGAAACATTTGTTATGGTTGTAACACAAATGCATCCAAAGCAGAATGCAAAGTAGTACTTTTACTCAAATGCATTTTTTTTTAATATAGTTCTCAGTCTAATATACTCCTCTTTATCCACAAACGCCATTTTAAAGCCAGGTCCAACTTATACACTGGATCATTTCTCTGTGCACTAAAGAAAAACAGCTACTTCTGGAGTAGAATGCACCACATCTACACACAGGTCAGGGCAAAAAATATACATCTCAAAGAATATTCCAGGTAAAATTCAGTTGGAATTTAGAGAAATAGAATGTAGGTAGGAGCCTTGAAATTCTGCCAAAACACCAACCTTATGAAAATTACCATGAGATTTTAAAATAACCACAAGTGGTCAGGACTACAACTGTCATTTCATTTAATCCCAAAACATTGTTTCAACTTTCAGGCATTAGGGCAAAACAAAGCAAAACTAGATTTGCAAAACTAGATTCCGATGGTTCCCGGCCAATGGGAGCTGTGGAGTCGGCGCTCGGGGTGGTCACAACGCAGAGAATCCCTGACCAGCCCTGCGCCTAGGAGCTAAACATGGCAGCCACTTCTGGGAGCCACACAGAGCCAGGGCATGTAGGGAGCCTGCCTTAGCCCTGCTGCACCGCCAACTGGACTTTGGCCTATTAAAATCTCCCAGTTTGGTTTCAGTAGCCACCAGGAGATCAAGGCCGATTCTGGCAGACTCCTGGCCAGTCCAGGAGGGTTGGCAATCCTAATGCTACCCCAGAATCTTCCCCCTCCACCATGCTACTCCCATGCACTGCCCCTTCCTCATGTTGCCCCCTGGGCACTGCACCACCATGCCCCTCCCTACCCCCAGCCCACTGCCCCCCATGCTACCCCCCGGTCTCCTCTCCCCTCCCCCATGCTGCCCCCTGAGCACTGCCCCACCATGCTGCCCCCGATCTTCCCTCCCCTCCCCCGCGTTACCCCCTGGGCACTGCCCCACCATGCTGCCCCCTAGTCTTCCCTCCCCTCCCCCGCGTTACCCCCTGGGCACTGCCCCACCATGCTGCCCCCTAGTCTTCCCTCCCCTCCCCCGCGTTACCCCCTGGGCACTGCCCCACCATGCTGCCCCCTGGTCTTCCCTCCCCTCCCCCACGTTACCCCCTGGGCACTGCCCCACCATGCTGCCCCCTGGTCTTCCCTCCCCTCCCCCACGTTACCCCCTGGGCACTGCCCCACCATGCTGCCCCCTGGTCTTCCCTTCCCTCCCCTCCCCCGCGTTACCCCCTGGGCACTGCCCCACCATGCTGCCCCCTGGTCTTCCCTCCCCTCCCCCGCGTTACCCCCTGGGCACTGCCCCACCATGCTGCCCCCTGGTCTTCCCTCCCCTCCCCCGCGTTACCCCCTGGGCACTGCCCCACCATGCTGCCCCCTGGTCTTCCCTCCCCTCCCCTCCCCCGCGTTACCCCCTGGGCACTGCCCCACCATGCTGCCCCCTGGTCTTCCCTCCCCTCCCCTCCCCCGCGTTACCCCCTGGGCACTGCCCCACCATGCTGCCCCCTGGTCTTCCCTCCCCTCCCCCGCGTTACCCCCTGGGCACTGCCCCACCATGCTGCCCCCTGGTCTTCCCTCCCCTCCCCCGCGTTACCCCCTGGGCACTGCCCCACCATGCTGCCCCCTAGTCTTCCCTCCCCCGCGTTCTCCCCCCCCGCCAAGTCCACTGCCCCCTCCCTCGCGTCTCCCCCCCATCCCGTGTTACCGTCACCCCAGTGCCCCCTCCCCCGCTCCCTGACCAGTGCCCCCCGGCACGGGCGGCCTGTACCCCCGAGTTGCAGCCGACGTCCAGCCCCAGCAGCGGGGAGGGCCCCGCGGGGAAGAGCCGCCCCAGCAGCGCCGGCGGCAGGAGGCGGACGCGGCCCTCGGGCGGGTGGAAGCGGGAGTAATTGGGGAAGTTCCCGAAGGGGGCCGCCCCGGGCTCGGAGCCGCTGGGTATCCCCTCGGCCCCCTCACTCATGGGGGCCGCCATCTTGCTCGGTCCTTCGGCTCAGCCGCCCGGCGGGACCCCAAGCGCCGACGCTTTTCTGGCCGGGGGCAGAAAGGTTCCGTGTGGCGGAGCTCCCAGTGGAGACGCTGGGGCGGGGGAGGCTGAGCGGGGTGAAGGCGGTGGGGAGGAAAGCGCCGCCGGGCCTTATGCATGAGTAATTGGGTTCCCCGCCATTCACATCCTTGGGAGTTGTGCTGCTGGAATGGGAAACGTAGGCTTTATGATGCCCAGGTTTTGGCCTCTTTATAGGACTTCCTGTCAGCCCTGGGTTATTATTGTTTCTATTCCTGTAGGACCTACAAAACCCAAGGGAGAGCAGTGGGGTGACCAGACAGCAAGTGTGAAAAATCATGACCGGAGGCCGGGGGTAATAGGTGCCTATAGAAAACAAAGCCCCAAATACCAGGACTGCCCCTATAAAATCAGGACATCTGGTCACCCTAGCGAGCGGGGTCTCACCGTGTGAAGCGCTCATAGGCCTTGTTTACACCTGGGCTTATTCCGAACTAATGTTCCTGATTGGTTACTCCATTCTTATTCCCAGAATAAAAATTCCTTATTGTAAATTAGCTTAACCACTTGGATTAAACTACTTTGGAACAAGGCACTCTTATTCCAGAATAAGGGCGTCCACACAGAGTTAATGAGGAACAGTTAATCTACTTTAAATTCACATGCTATTTTATTCTGGATTAGTTTTCTGTGTAGACAAACCCATAATAAGAGACAGTCACAGCTCCAGAGAGCTTACATTCTAAATAGACCAGACAGACAAAGGGCAGAAAAGGGAAAGTAAGAGTTTGTCTACACCTGAAAGTTAATTTTAAATTTAAATTAAGATAGAGCATGAACAGAATCAATAGAGCCAGGAACACCTTCAGGAGTTTAAATACAACCTGGAAATCATCAAAATACAACACCAAAACCAAACTCAAGATTTATCAGAGCAGGTGCATACTTTCAACACTACTTTCGAGTGCAGAATGCTGGGGCATGACAATGTATGACATGTCCAACCTGTCTTCATTCCGTACAACCTGCCTCAGAAAAAGGCCTCCATATCTTTTGGCCCAGAACAAGCTCAAACCAAGACCTATTCACACAGTGCAGCCAAGCAGATACGAGCACCATCATTACCCAGGAGGCACTGGAGATGGCTTGACCATGTGCTTTGGATAGAAATGGATTCCATCACCAGAATAGCAGTAAGAGGGTCACCTGAAGGCAAGCGAAAATGGGGCCGCCCGAAAACAACATGACGAAGAGCTGTGGAAGGCGAGCTAAAAAACCCAGTGCACAGCTGAGGAACCATTGAAAGATGTGCCAGAAACAGACAGGAGTGGAAGAGCTTTGTTGCTGCCCTAAATGCCAGAGACATAATGGGTACTAACTATGAATTTAAAGCACAATAGCTATTCCTGAAGAACTCCATGTTCCAGAATAAGAGTGCCCACACACAACGTTACTGATGCCATGTGTAGACAAGCCCTAAGGTGTGGAGCAGGGAAGTGACCTGTCATAGCAAGTCAGTGCTAGAATCTGTTGGGATATAGATATTCAGGCATGTCTGCAAAGGCCTATACTTTAAGAATTTAGGTGTATTCTTGTCACTTAGCTAGTTATAGAGGTATAAAAGCAAGAATCAAAATCACTGTCTGCCAGTGTGAGGTCCTTCTCTTACTGTGACAGTCTGAGGCCCTGTTCAGAGGCAGCCAGAAGCTGGGAAGCGAGCGGTCACATCCTCACCAGTCACACTGAAATAAGGTGCTATTGGGCTGTTAGGAATACAATTTTGTCCTGATAATGCCTATCTCCTCCAGAGAAAGGGAAGAGCCTAGAAGATGTAAAAGGAAACTTAGTTAGATAGCATCCTGTCTGGCAAGAATTTACCTATCAATAGCTGGGATGTGAAATCCTCATTTCTTTGTTGTTTTCTCACTGTAGTCCCCATTTCCCTATTGTTTGTCTGTATAATTTCTGTCTAGTTCTGTGATTGTTTCTGTCTACTGTATAATTAATTTTGTTGGGTGTAAACCAATTAAGATGGTGGGCTATAATTGGCAATATGTTAGGATTGGTTAGTTAAATTTCAGTAAAATGATTGGTTAAGGTATAGCTAAGCAGAACTCAAGTTTTACTATATAGTCTGCAGTCAATCAGGAAGTAAGGGGGGAATGGGAACAGGGAATGGGGGTGGGGGAATTGGAATCATGTTTTGCTAAAAGGGGGGGAATGGGAACAGGGACACAGCTGTAAGGCTCTGTGGTGTCAGAGCTGGGAAGGGGGACACTAAGGAAGGACATTGGAATCATTGCTTGCTGGAAGTTCACCGCAATAAACATTGAATTGTTTGCACCTTTGGACTTCGGGTATTGTTGCTCTCTGTTCATGTGAGAAGGACCAGGGAAGTGAGTGGGTGAAGGAATAAGCCCCCTAACAGAATCCACCTTCCATCAGCTAAAGGCCAGGCCCCCTTAATCACTGGACCACCCCACACACTGTTTAAGCAGGCTGAAGTCCAAGGACGTGGGAAGAGGTGGCAGAGCAGGTAGCATCATGGAAGCTGGAGTTAGGAGGAAATCACACCCTGTACATTTTACCGGGGTAGAGAACATTGTGGCTTAAAACCCCCTCGCGTCACCCCAGCCCACTTCCTCGCTCCCTGTCCCAGTAAAATTCTCACCCCCAAGCTGTACAGATTCAGATGAAAAAAAGTGAAGCAGCTGCTAATGTACATGGTGTTTGACATTATCCTTAAATGAATATTTATGCTTTGGCATTCAGGATTATGACCCACAAATGAGAGTGTATAAACATGCCCGCATGGTGGCGCTGAAAGTTAAAAATAAAAGTGCTAATCGAGCTGTCTGTCCGTCAGCAAAGTATTATATACAGTGGTTGTCAGTAAAAGCATTCAAACCAAGGTTTTGCAAAGTTGGGGGTCCAAAATCATAGACTTTAAGGTCAGAAGGGACCATTATGATCATCTAGTCTGACCTCCTGCGCATCGCAGGCCACGGAATCTCACCACCCACTCCTGTAACAAACCCCTAACTTATGTCTGAGCTATTGAAGTCCTCTAATCATGGTTTAAAGACTTCAGTGAAGCACATCCATCCATATTTAGGTGTTTAAATAAGTGGACGGGAGCACTCAACACCTTTAAAAAAATCAGCACATTGAATGAATTGCCTACATGTAGATTTTAGGTGCCTTTGGTCACTCAAGTTTGAAAATGTTAACCTCGCCCTACTGAATGCTGGAGGATTTTGCCTTTCCCGTGAGATTCTGCATCGCTCCCTTGATTGATTTCTGTTCAGCTGCTACTTGTTTGGCACTGACAATGCGCTCGCTGCTATGCAAACCCAAAGATCAAGACAGTCCCCACCTTGAAGAGCTTAAAGGCTGAAGCACTGATCTTGCAACCTGTTCTGTGCAGCTGAATCACTGCACCTATGCAAAAAGAATGAGGAGGACTTATGGCACCTTAGAGACTAACAAATTTATTTGAGCGTAAGCTTTTGTGAGCTAAAACCCCCTGATTTTAGTAGGGGTCTGTGCAGCTGTTGCACTCTGGCAGCGGGCAGCTGCTTGCAAGGCCTAAAAAGGACAGACAATGCACTTGGAAATCAAAAGGAAGGAAGCAATTAGGCCCCGATCCTGTGATTGGGCCCACATGTGCAGAACCCAGTGCCGTGCAGTGGCAGAAGGAAGCGGCTTGCTAGAAGTTTTCCTTCTCGAAACTCCGTGGCTATGATTCTTTTTCAAATATATGAGTCAAGAGAATGTACTCCCTGGGGTGGGGTTAAATCTTGCTCCAGAGCAAGGAGAAGACTGGGTAACTAATGCTAATTAATAATTAGTGGGTTAATTATTAACTAGCAAGATAGTATCAGAGACTGGAGTTTCAGAGTAGCAGCCGTGTTCGTCTGTATTTGCAAAAAGAAAAGGAGTACTTGGGGCACCTTAGAGACTAACAAATTTATTTGAGCATAAGCTTTTGTGAGATGCATCCGATGAAGTGAGCTGTAGCTCATGAAAGCTTATGCTCAAATAAATTTGTTAATCTGTAAGGTACCACAAGTCCTCCTTTTCTTTTAGAGACTGGAGTGGATCTCGGAGCTCATCTCCTGTAAACACTGGAGCTTATGGCCTCCCACTTCATTTTGGCCAGGGGATAGTTACCGCCTCCTAACCAGGAAGCATCTTCAAGTCACACTATGCTGTGTGGGAGAGATCATTTTTCCATTGCAGTGAGCGTGGGATGATTGCAATAGTCACGAGTGGAGAAAATGCAAGTGTGATTTCGTTGGGATTGGTCCTGCTTTGAGCAGGGGATTGGGCTAGTTGACCTCCTGAGGTCTCTTCCATCTCTAATCTTCTATGATTTTATAGTGTCAGGCAGGTCAACTGGCCTCAACCTAGTGCCAATTAAAGTTTCATGACATGCCACATCACCAGCTATTTTGTTTATGCCCCCCATTTTAGAGGGATAAGGGGGTATTTCATGATTTAGAACCAGGAAGAGGAGAATTGCTGGATCCATTGTGGACAGAGCTTTGCAGGCCTTGAACAGCTACTAGGATGAACCGGTGTTCTCGAAATCCGATAAATAGCGTAGAGACCTGTTTGAGTAGAAACAGCCCCCTGAATGTTGTGCCCCTTAATATTGGGCCTACAAAAAAAAAATCCTTTGGCAATTCAGCCCAATGGCTCAGATGGACAAGCCGTCCCTAAAAATGGGACACCTCTACACCTTTATGGGAAGTTTCAGAGTAGCAGCCATGTTAGTCTGTATCTGCAAAAAGAAAAGGAGGACTTGTGGCACCTTAGAGACTAACAAATTTATTTGAGCATAAGCTTTCATGAGCTACAGCTCACTTCATAAGTAACTGATGTGGAAGTCAAATATCACGCCTTACATTCACTGGGATTACTAGCAATGGGTTTGATCAAGAATGCCCATACAGCTGGAGAACCCTTAGCTTGGAGTTCTATGGATGGACAGTGCTACACAAGAGTTAGGTGTTGTCATGATGGAATGAGAACTACGCCGGCTGATAGAGGAGATGATCACCTTTGCACCACCAATGGAACTGGCAGCATTGTTAGGTCAAGGTCTTGCCAGCAGCATTCCTGTAAAATTACCAGCGGCTTTGCCAATATCCCATAGGTTCTGCAGCTCCACTTCTGGTGGCTTATGCCTGACTGCTGTAGGTCAGAGATGCAATAATAAATGACGGTGCAGTGCAGTGATTTTACTGGCCCGCACTTTGGGATTATCGCATTCCTCACCAGGGGCCAAGACACTAATTACTAGAATCATGATTTTATTATTGATTATTTTACTTATGACAATACTTTTTGGGCACCAAGAGCGTGAGTGAGATTGTACAAACACAAGGTGAAGCTAAATAATTTGTTCTGCCGGGGGAGAGAAGTAGCAGATTTTTTATATCTAGAAATAGAGTCTCATATCTCTGTGGCACACATCCAGGGTTTTTAGCCATGGTGGTGGGATATCTTGCAGGGCCAGGGAGTTGAATTTCTGATCCAGCAGAACAGAGTTGGAAGCTTCCTGGGGGAAAAGAGGGGAGCTTTAAAGAAACATTCAAGTACCCACTGGGAGCCAAGTTCTCCTCCCCAGTGTGTGTGTGTCTAGGAATCAGGACTCCTGGGGTCTATCCCAACTGCGAGCGGAGTGGGGTTTAATGGTTAGAGCAGAGAGCTGGCAGGTAGGATTCCTGGGTTCTAGTCCAGGCTATGCAATTGATTCATTCTGTGACATGGCTCGTTCTGCCTTGTCCTCCTGTGACATGTGGAGCGCAGAGACCTGCCCCAGCCCTTCCCTTCCGGCTGGGTGGTGCAGGAATTAATGGCCGTAGAGCCTGGGCTCTAAGATCCTGGAGCAAAGCGTCCTGGAGAAGGAATTTGTTCCCCAAGCTTGACTGGCTCCCTGCCCCATCCCTCCCTCCATCAATCAGAACGAATCCCTCATGGCAGAGCTGTTGTCTGGTTACCCGCAGTGCAGACCCAATCTGTTGTATCCTGGCTGCTGTTCAGCTCAGGTTAACAGCATGGTCTGTTTCTGTGAACTCCCCCAGAGCTTTCGAATGGAAGTGAGAGTCTTCTTCACATCCTGCTCTAAACTGTGAGTAGTGTCGCTCTGTGGCTGTTGAACAGCTGCTGCATTCCTACCCCAGAGGTGGCATCATTTCAGTGCTGGGTGAGTGATCCCTGTGTAGTGTTGTTGAGTGCTGTTGCACATCAGCTATGCTCCATGCAGAGCTGTCTGCATTTCAATGCCAGGTGAGTGATCCCTGTATTGTGTTGTGGGGGGGAGGGATAGCTCAGTGGTTTGAGCATTGGCCTGCTAAACCTAGGATTGTGAGTTCAATCCTTGGGGGGCATTTACAGATCTGGGGCAAAAATTGGGGATTGGCCCTGCTTTGAGCAGGGGGTTGGACTAGATGATCTCCTGAGGTCCCTTCCAACCCTGATGTTCTATGATACGCTGCTGCGCTCCACCCCAGAGGTATTTGTATTTCAGTGCTGGGCGAGCAATCCGTGTGTTGTTATGCAGCTACTACGCTCCACTCCAGAAGTGGCTGCAATTCAGTGCAGGGTGAATGAAAGTCCATGTCTCATTTTGCAAAGCATGGGTTCTCCAAGCAAGGGTGCTGTCTGTCCCATGTTCCTGCTCAATAGACTCTGGATTCTTAGCATCAGCGGAGCTACATTTTGAGCAGTGGTGGAACCAGGAGGCAGCTGGGTCATTGGTGGTTCCACCTTCAGTTATACCTATTGGCTTGAAAAGGCGCCACACGTATACCTAATGGCTGCCGAGGGGGGCAGTTGCCCCCGGCCCGCTATTAGCTCTGCCACTGATTCTTTTTAAATGTTCATTGCGCTGCTTCCACCAGCCACTTTGATTTCGTTTTGTTTTACAGACCCAAGCAAAACACAACCAGCAACCTGGCTAGAAGCAGATCCGTGTAATTGAACAGACTCATCCAATTACTGAGCCTTCCCAGAGCCAGGTGCTGCCCTCACGATACATCAAACCTAGAGGACCTGCTAGGCTCCCAGTAGATGCAGCCTAGAGCCAAACGCAGGCCAGGCAAGGTGGCTTCACCCATGGAGTTCAGGTCCAGGGATTCAGTAGGGAGTAAATGGCCAGCACTGGATGCTTCAGGTTTTGGTGCCCACCCAGAGATGGCTGGAGGCTGATTTTCAATTACACACCCAGGCCAGCTGACTCCAGCTCCCGGGGCTCGGGCTAAGGGGCTGTTTAACTGCAGTGTAGCCTTTGGGGCTCAGGCTGGAGCTTCGACTCTAGGACGATGCGAGGTGGGAGGTTCCCAGAGCTCGGGCTCCAGCCCAAGCCAGAACGTCTGCACCACAGATAAACAGCTGCTCAGCTCAAGCCCCGTGAGCCGGAGTCAGCTGGCCCGGGCCAGCCGTGGGCACGTAACTGCAGTGTAGACACACCCTAAGTGCCCACAAGCCCCCTGGGAGCTGCGGGTATTTAGCACCTCTGAAATCTAGGCCCCAAGTGTCTCAACGTGGGCACCCAAAGTTAGGGGCCATTCAAAATCTTCTTGCTAGTGTCTTCCCCCACCCCACACTGCTCCTTGGACGTTCCTGTTAACTGCTGGAAATGGCCCACCTTGATTATCACTACAAAAGGTTTTCTCTCCCTGCTCTCCTGCTGGTAATAGCTCATCTTAAGTGATCACTCTCCTTACAGTGTGTATGATAACACCCATTTTTTCATGTTCTGTGTGTATATAAATCTCCTCACTGTATTTTCCACTGAATGCATCCGATGAAGTGAGCTGTAGCTCACGAAAGCTTATGCTCAAATAAATTGGTTAGTCTCTAAGGGTATGTCTACACTACGAAATTAGGTCGAATTTATAGAAGTCGGTTTTGTAGAAAGCGTTTTTATAAAGTTGATTGTGTGTGTCCCCCCACAAATGCTCTAAGTGCATGTAGTCGGTGGAATGTATCCACAGTACCGAGGCAACCGTTGACTTCCGGAGCATTGCACTGTGGGTGGCTATCCCACAGTTCCCGCAGTCTCCGCCACCCATTTGAATTCTGGGTAGAAATCCCAGTGCCTGATGGGGCTAAAACATTGTCGCGGGTGGTTCTGGGTACATATCGTCAGGCCCCCATTCCCTCCCTCCCTCCAGGAAAGCAAGGGCAGACAATCGTTTTGGGCCTTTTTTCTTGAGTTACCTGTGCAGACGCCATACCACAGCAAGCATGGAGCCCGCTTAGATCACTTTGGTAATTAGGAGCACATTAAACACCACACGCCTTATCCAGCAGTATATGCAGCACCAGAACCTGGCAAAGTGATATCGGGTGAGTAGGCGACGTCAGCGCGGTGACGTGAGTGATGAGGACAGGGACACAGACTTCTCTCAAAGCACGGGCCCTGGCAATGTGGGCATCATGCTGCTAATGGGGCAGGTTCATGCGGTGAAACGCAGATTCTGGGCCTGGGAAACAAGCACAGACTGGTGGGACCACATAGTGTTGCAGGTCTGGGATGATTCCCAGTGGTTGCAAAACTTTCACATGTGTAAGGGCACTTTCATGGAACTTTTTGACTTGCTTTCCCCTGCCCTGAGGCACAAGAATACCAAGATGAGAGCCGCCCTCACAGTTGAGAAGCAAGTGGCAATAGCCCTGTGGAAGCTTGCAGCGCCAGACAGCTACCGGTCAGTCGGGAATCAATTTGGAGTGGGCAAATCTACTGTGGGGGCTGCTGTGATGCAAGTAGCCAACGCAATCAAAGATCTGCTGATATCAAGGGTAGTGACCCTGGGAAATGTGCAGGTCATAGTGGATGGCTTTGCTGCAATGGGATTCCCTAACTGGGGTGGGGCCGTAGACGGAACCCATATCCCTATCTTGGCACCAGAGCACGAAGCCGGCGAGTACATAAACCACAAGGGGTACTTTTCAATAGTGCTGCAAGCACTGGTGGATCACAAGGGACGTTTCACCAACACCAACGTGGGATGGCCGGGAAAGGTACACGACGCTTGCACCTTCAGGAACTCTGGTCTGTTTCAAAAGCTGCAGGAAGGGACTTTATTCCCAGACCAGAAAATAACCGTTGGTGATGTTGAAATGCCTGTAGTTATCCTTGGGGACCCAGCCTACCCCTTAATGCCATGGCTCATGAAGCCGTACACAGGCAGCCTGGACAGTAGTCAGGAGCTGTTCAACTACCGGCTGAGCAAGTGCAGAATGGTGGTAGAATGTGCATTTGGACATTTAAAAGCACGCTGGCGCAGTTTACTGACTCGGTTAGACCTCAGCGAAACCGATATTCCTACTGTTATTACTGCTTGCTGTGCGCTCCACAATATCTGTGAGAGTAAAGGGGAGACGTTTATGGCGGGGTAGGAGGTTGAGGCAAATCGTCTGGCTGCTGGTTATGCACAGCCAGACGCCAGGGTGGTTAGAAGAGCACAGGAGGGTGCGGTACGCATCAGAGAAGCTTTGAAAACCAGTTTCATGACTGGCCAGGCTACGGTGTGAAAGTTCTGTTTGTTTCTCCCTGATGAAACCCCCCGCCCCTTGGTTCACTCTATTTCCCTGTAAGCTAACCACTCTCCCCTCCTCTCTTCAATCACCACTTGCAGAGGCAATAAAGTCATTGTTGCTTCACATTCATGCATTCTTTATTCATTCATCACACAAATAGGGGGATAACTACCAAGGTAGCCCAGGAGGGGTGGTGGAGGAGAGAAGTACCAGGAGGGGTGGTGGAAGAGGGAAGGACAAGGCTACAGAGCACTTTAAAAGTTTAAAACTTTAAAACCTATTGAATGCCAGCCTTCTGTTGCTTGGGCAATCCTCTGGGGTGGAGTGGCTGGGTGGCCGGAGGCCCCCCCACTGCATTCTTGGGCATCTGGGTGAGGAGGCTATGGAACTTGGGGAGGAGGGCGGTTGGTTACACAGGGGCTGTAGCGGTGGTCTGTGCTCCTGCTGCCTTTCCTGCAGCTCAACCATACTCTGGAGCATATTGGTTTGATCCTCCAGCAGCCTCAGCATTGAATCCTGCCTCCTCTCATGACGCTGCCGCCACCTTTCAGCTTCAGCCCTCTCTTCAGCCCGCCACTTACTCTCTTCAGCCCACTACCTCTCCTCCCGGTCATATTGTGCTTTCCTGCACTCTGACATTGTCTGCCTCCACGCATTCGTCTGTGCTCTGTCAGTGTGGGAGGATAGCATGAGCTCAGAGAACATTTCATCATGAGTGTGTTTTTTTCGCCTTCTAATCTTCACTAGCCTCTGGGAAGCAGAAGATCCTGTGATCCTTGAAACACATGCAGCTGGTGGAGAAAAAAAAAAGAGACAGTGGTATTTAAAAAGACACATTTTCTAGAACAATGGCTACACTCTTTCACGGTAAACCTTGCTGTTAACATTACATGCACAGCACATGTGCTTTCGTTCCAAGGTCGCATTTTGCCTCCCCCCACCATGTGGCTAGACCGTCCCCCCTCCCCGTGGCTAACAGCGGGGAACATTTCTGTTCAGCCATAGGCAAACAGCCCAGCAGGAATGGGCACCTCTGAATGTCCCCTTAAGAAAAGCACCCTATTTCAACCAGGTGACCATGAATGATATCACTCTCCTGTGGATAACACAGAGAGATAAAGAACGGATGTTGTTTGAATGCCAGCAAACATACACTGCAATGCTTTGTTCTACAATGATTCCCGAGTATGTGCTACTGGCCTGGTGTGGTAAAGTGTCCTACCATGGTGGACAGAATAAGGCTGCCCTCCCCAGAAACCTTTTGCAAAGGCTTTGGGAGTACATCCAGGACAGCTGCAAATGCCAGGGCAAATAAATCATTACACATGCTTGCTTTTAAACCATGTATGCTATTTTAAAAGGTACACTCACCAGAAGTCTCTTCTCCGCCTGGTGGGTCCGGGAGGCAGCCTTGGGTGGGTTCGGGGGGTACTGGCTCCAGGTCCAGGGTGAGAAACAGTTCCTGGCTGTTGGGAAAACCGGTTTCTCCACTTGCTTGCTGTGAGCTATGTACAACTTCATCATCATCATCTTCCTCATCCCCAAAACCTGCTTCTGTGTTGCCTCCATCTCCATTGAAGGAGTCAAACAACACGGCTGGGATAGTGGTGGCTGAACCCCCTAAAATGGCATGCAGCTCATCATAGAAGCGGCATGTTTGGGGCTCTGACCCGGAACGGCCGTTTGGCTCTCTGGTTTTCTGGTAGGCTTGCCTCAGCTCCTTAAGTTTCATGCGACATTGCTTCAGGTCCCTGTTATGGCCTCTGTCCTTCATGCCCTGGGAGATTTTGACAAATGTTTTGGCATTTCGAAAACTGGAATGGAGTTCTGATAGCACGGATTCCTCTCCCCATACAGCGATCAGATCCCGTACCTCCCGTTCGGTCCATGCTGGAGCTCTTTTGCGATTCTGGGACTCCATCATGGTCACCTCTGCTGATGAGCTCTGGCCAGCGTGGCAAGCTGCAGGTGACCATGCAAACAGGAAATTGAAATTCAAAAGTTTGTGGGTCTTTTCCTGTCTACCTGGCCAGTGCATCTGAGTTGAGAGTGCTGTCCAGAGCGGTCACAATGGAGCACTCTGGGATAGCTCCCGGAGGCCAATACCGTCTGATTGCGTCCATAGTACCCCAAATTCGACCCAGCAAGGCCAATTTAAGTGCTAATCCCCTTGTCGGGGGTGGAGTACGGAAATCAATTTTAAGAGCCCTTTAAGTAAAAAAAAAGGGCTTCATCGTGTGGACGGGTGCAAGGTTAAATCGATTTAACGCTGCTAAATTTGACCTCAACTCCTAGTGTGGACCAGGGCCTAGTGTGGTTGCAGTTCTACATCTTTATACCCGTGGAGCTTATTCCGCTTCTCCTATAGGAATAGCGATCCCAGGACTAGCACTCCTACACCAGCATAACTGCCTCAACACGAGGGTGCCTCACTTTCACTGTACTGGTCTAGCCAGTGGCTCAACCCTTCTATTTGATGCCTGGGCTTCTGACTCTGAAAACATGGTCGTCATCTTCTGTAACCCTTGACATAACTCAAGCATAGCATGTGACATTACAGCAGGACCTGCTGTTTATAAATGTAGTACCTTCCCCGCCTGTATGGTTGTCATTCCTGACTCTCTCTCTCTCTCTTTTCAGGCTCTCTGTGAGGCTCTTGTTATGGGAAGGAGCAGCCTGGAGAAGAGTTGAAGCTTTTAAACTTTGTCAATATTTTTAAACTTGTAGATTCCCTACCATTGGGGTGTCCAGGTGGAAAGGGTGTCAGGGTGGAAGGACTGTCTAGCCTGTGACAGGTTTCAGAGGAACAGCCGTGTTAGTCTGTATTCGCAAAAAGAAAAGGAGTACTTGTGGCACCTTAGAGACTAACCAATTTATTTGAGCATGAGCTTTCGTGAGCTACAGCTCACTTCATCAGATGTTTACCGTGGAAACTGCAGCAGACTTTATATACACACAGAAATCATGAAACAATACCTCCTCCCACCCCACTGTCCTGCTGGTAATAGCTTATCTAAAGTGATCAACAGGTGGGCCATTTCCAGCACAAATCCAGGTTTTCTCACCCTCCACCCCCCCCACACAAATTCACTCTCCTGCTGGTGCTAGCCCATCCAAAGTGACAACTCTTTACATAATCAAGTCGGGCTATTTCCTGCATAGATCAAGGTTTTCTCACATCCCCCCCACCCCCATACACACACAAACTCACTCTTCTGCTGGTAATAGCTCATCTAAACTGACCATTCTCCAGGTTTAAATCCAAGTTAAACCAGAACATCGGGGGGGGGGGGGGTAGGAAAAAACAAGAGGAAACAGGCTACCTTGCATAATGACTTAGCCACTCCCAGTCTCTATTTAAGCCTAAATTAATAGTATCCAATTTGCAAATGAATTCCAATTCAGCAGTTTCTCGCTGGAGTCTGGATTTGAAGTTTTTTTGTTTTAAGATAGCAACCTTCATGTCTGTGATTGCGTGACCAGAGAGATTGAAGTGTTCTCCGACTGGTTTATGAATGTTATAATTCTTGACATCTGATTTGTGTCCATTTATTCTTTTACGTAGAGACTGTCCAGTTTGACCAATGTACATGG
The DNA here is from genome assembly GCF_965140235.1 of Caretta caretta. NCBI lineage: Eukaryota > Metazoa > Chordata > Testudines > Cheloniidae > Caretta > Caretta caretta. The sequence goes on from NC_134225.1 coordinate 7,527,250, forward strand.
CAGAGGGGCATTGCTGGCACATGATGGCATATATCACATTGGTGGATGTGCAGGTGAACGAGCCTCTGATAGTGTGGCTGATGTTATTAGGCCCTGTGATGGTGTCCCCTGAATAGATATGTGGGCACAATTGGCAACGGGCTTTGTTGCAAGGATAAGTTCCTGGGTTAGTGGTTCTGTTGTGTGGTATGTGGTTGTTGGTGAGTATTTGCTTCAGGTTGCGGGGCTGTCTGTAGGCAAGGACTGGCCTGTCTCCCAAGACTTGTGAGAGTGTTGGGTCATCCTTTAGGATGGGTTGTAGATCCTTAATAATGCGTTGGAGGGGTTTTAGTTGGGGGCTGAAGGTGACGGCTAGTGGCGTTCTGTTATTTTCTTTGTTAGGCCTGTCCTGTAGTAGGTAACTTCTGGGAACTCTTCTGGCTCTATCAATCTGTTTCTTTACTTCTGCAGGTGGGTATTGTAGTTGTAAGAAAGCTTGACAGAGATCTTGTAGGTGTTTGTCTCTGTCTGAGGGGTTGGAGCAAATGCGGTTGTATCGCAGAGCTTGGCTGTAGACGATGGATCGTGTGGTGTGGTCAGGGTGAAAGCTGGAGGCATGCAGGTAGGAATAGCGGTCAGTAGGTTTCCGGTATAGGGTGGTGTTTATGTGGCCATTGTTTATTAGCACTGTAGTGTCCAGGAAGTGGATCTCTTGTGTGGACTGGACCAGGCTGAGGTTGGTGGTGGGATGGAAATTGTTGAAATCATGGTGGAATTCCTCAAGGGCTTCTTTTCCATGGGTCCAGATGATGAAGATGTCATCAATATAGCGCAAGTAGAGTAGGGGCTTTAGGGGACGAGAGCTGAGGAAGCGTTGTTCTAAATCAGCCATAAAAATGTTGGCATACTGTGGGGCCATGCACTGCTATGGGTACCCGCATGGCCCCACAGTATGCCAACATTTTTATGGCTGATTTAGAACAACGCTTCCTCAGCTCTCGTCCCCTAAAGTGAAGAAACAGATTGATAGAGCCAGAAGAGTTCCCAGAAGTCACCTACTACAGGACAGGCCTAACAAAGATAATAACAGAACGCCACTAGCCGTCACCTTCAGCCCCCAACTAAAACCCCTCCAACGCATTATTAAGGATCTACAACCTATCCTGAAGGATGACCCAACACTCTCACAAATCTTGGGAGACAGGCCAGTCCTTGCCTACAGACAGTCCCCCAACCTGAAGCAAATACTCACCAGCAACCACATACCACACAACAGAACCACTAACGCAGGAACCAACCCCTGCAACAAAGCCCGTTGCCAACTGTGCCCACATATCTATTCAGGGGACACCATCACAGGGCCTAATAACATCAGCCACACTATCATAGGCTCGTTCACCTGCACATCCACCAATGTGATATATGCCATCATGTGCCAGCAATGCCCCTCTGCCATGTACATTGGTCAAACTGGACAGTCTCTACGTAAAAGAATAAATGGACACAAATCAGATGTCAAGAATTATAACATTCATAAACCAGTCGGAGAACACTTCAATCTCTCTGGTCACGCAATCACAGACATGAAGGTTGCTATCTTAAAACAAAAAAACTTCAAATCCAGACTCCAGCGAGAAACTGCTGAATTGGAATTCATTTGCAAATTGGATACTATTAATTTAGGCTTAAATAGAGACTGGGAGTGGCTAAGTCATTATGCAAGGTAGCCTGTTTCCTCTTGTTTTTTCCTACCCCCCCCCCCCCCGATGTTCTGGTTTAACTTGGATTTAAACCTGGAGAATGGTCAGTTTAGATGAGCTATTACCAGCAGAAGAGTGAGTTTGTGTGTGTATGGGGGTGGGGGGGATGTGAGAAAACCTTGATCTATGCAGGAAATAGCCCGACTTGATTATGTAAAGAGTTGTCACTTTGGATGGGCTAGCACCAGCAGGAGAGTGAATTTGTGTGGGGGGGGTGGAGGGTGAGAAAACCTGGATTTGTGCTGGAAATGGCCCACCTGTTGATCACTTTAGATAAGCTATTACCAGCAGGACAGTGGGGTGGGAGGAGGTATTGTTTCATGATTTCTGTGTGTATATAAAGTCTGCTGCAGTTTCCACGGTAAACATCTGATGAAGTGAGCTGTAGCTCACGAAAGCTCATGCTCAAATAAATTGGTTAGTCTCTAAGGTGCCACAAGTACTCCTTTTCTTTTTGTCTAGCCTGTGTTATACAGGAAGTCAGACTTGATGGTCCAATGTCCCATTAAATTCTGCGAAATTATGTAACTGGAAAATGGCCTTTCCTGAGACCCTGCACTGGCCTCACCCGGCATCTCACCAAGCCCAGACCGGCTGTATGTTCGCAGGCACGTTTCTTCCAAACCAGAAGTGGGAAACGTGATAGGCTGTGAGGCCAAGGCCAAGGGAACCATCGAGAGCTCAGCAGGGCTGGACAATCCTCAGGGCTTCGGGAAGAGAGGAAGGAGCAAACCCCCCCCCCTTATTAGGGAAAATGAGGGCCAGTGAAACATGCCCAGGTCTAGGGAATATAAACGCCAACTCAGGAAAGGTAAGGACCCCGTGAGGCAGGGTCTGATCCTGTGCAGGGAAGAGCCCTGCTCCAAGAACACAGCCTGTCTCGGGTGAGTAGAGCAGTGCCATCAGCCTGTCCCACAGTCAGGCAGTGCCCAGCCTCCAGATATGAGCTACAGACAACTCAGAGTCCTGGCAGCAAAGCTGAGAGAGAGCATCTCTCTCAACCCCTGTCCTGTGCTGCTCTCCAGATCCCCTCACACACTGACGTTCCTCCTCTCCCATCTCAGCCAAATCCCAGGGGAATCTGTGCTCGGGGCCAGGCTGGGACAGAATCTGTCCTGCAGCTTTTGAGTCATGGGCACAAATCCACTTTCTGCTTAAAAAAGAATTCCAACTTTTCAGTGGCTGGGGCTGAGTCCCAAAGAGCTGAGCAGAAGGGCTGTGAGTTGCAGGCAGGTGGAGATGCTGAAGGGCTGCGAGCCCCAGACCCGGCGCAGACGCTGAAGGGCTGCAAGCCCTGGGCCCAGCCTAGAGGCTGAAGGGTGCCCTAGGCCCAGCCTAGAGGGTGAAGGGCTGCGTGTCCCGGGCCCAGCCTAGAGGCTGAAGGGCTGCGAGCCCCGGGCCTGGTGTAGCTGTTGAAGGGCTGTGATCCTCGGGCCTGTTGCAGCCAGACATCCTGGGCCCATTCCAGTGTATCAGCTGGGGGAGAAAAGAGGGGGTGCCACCTCAGTTTGGAAGGGAATTTGTTATTCAAAAGTATCTGCTCAAGATGAAGCAGTCATTGGATTAGGGTTGTTGACTTGAGCTGCACAGCCTCAATTCTCCCTTCCTTTCTCCATCATCCCCAGGGCTACTGGCTCTGGCTTTGTCTCAAAATTAGGCAAATCATAGATTCATAGATTCCAGTGACAGAAGGGATCATCTAGTCTGGTCTTCTGGATAGCACAGGCCAGAGAGCTTCCCAAAAATAATCCCGAGAGCAGATCTTGTCGGAAAACACCCAATCTGGATTTTAAAATGGTCAGTGATGGAGAATCCTTGGTAAATTTACAATCCTTGGTAAATTATTCCAATGGTTAATTACCCTCACTGTCAATCATTTACACCTTTTTTCCAGTCTGAATTTGTTTAGCTTCAACTTCCATGTTATACCAATCGCCGGTAGATTGAAGAGCCCATTATTAAATATTTGTTCCCCATGTAGGTACTTGGAGACTGTAATCAAATCACCCCTTAACCTTCTCTTTGTTAAGATAAATAGATTGAGCTCCTTGCCTGTATCGCTATAAGTCATGTTTTCCAGTCCTTTAATCATGCTTGTAGCTCTTTTCTGAACCCTCCAATCTATAAACATCCTTTTTGAATTGTGGATACCACAACTGAACACAGTAGGGATCACACTGGTGCCACTACTGAGGTACAGTAACCTCTTTACTCCTACTCGAGATTCCCCTATTTAGGCATCC